>NC_134200.1:2315541-2625541 GCF_964188355.1 Buteo buteo
TCAGCTTGCTGCCCTTCAGCTACGTAGCTTATCACAACAGGACAAGGAGAGCACTGTTTTCTCCCCAAGTAAGCAAATACTTAAACTGTTTATTTAAATAGAAAAATAAAAAGGAAGGGAAAAAATGACAGCTAATTGGAAAGTGAAAGTTCAAATTGGTGCTGAAGCAACTTGACGACTTACTCTGCAGCTGTAGCAGAGGGCTTGGCACTTAGATGTCTGATCATAATACGACAAAAAAATCCTTCCACTATGGCTTCAAATTACAAGATAACTCCATCTAAAGGAAGACAAAATGTATATACGCAAACATTGCCACGTGTTTATAGTGCCTTCTCAGCACAATGTTTCTCTCACAGCACCAAGAGCTTACTGGCATGACAAATTACAAATGTTAAGTGCTACTTTAAAGCAATTTACAGTTAAATCAACAGTAGTGAGAAAATAGTCAAGAATTGGACTTGCAGAATGGGAGATGATTCATGGCTTTCTCAACAGCTTTTACTCTTGATGAAGCTTACAACTATCTTACTATTTGGGAATGACATTCTTTGTTAGTATTGGTCCGGTTAGAAACTCAGAAGGCTGGCTTGTTCATTCATCATTGCAATTTTTCAATCAGAGGAAAGAAAGAACTGAGGAAGAACTAAGCAGAAAGGCGGCCAGCAGGTACCAGTTTCAACTACCTTTCGCCTGGGTGCAGAAAGAAGCTTCTTTCTAAAAACAAAAATTGCATCTCTATATGCTAGGCAGTGTCTTTTTTCCTCCCTTCACTTCACTAAAAAGCTTTTTGGCCCAGCTGGTTTTCTCCTGATGCAGAAATGTGGAAGTATCAGGAATCTGGCACATTTGTATAGGAAAGCTGTTGCCCACTTAGCTCTGTAGTTGTGACGGGAGGCGCTGCAATGGTCACGTTCCCCTGCAAACAGCAGTTGTCTTTGCAGGCAAGCCATGTCAGGAGAAAAACGTGCTCCGTTACAACTTCCCAGATGGATGAGCAAGGACATCACTAGTGGGTCTGCAGGTCGGAAGCCCAACGCTGGTGCCACACCTCAGGTTCTTGACACAACGGTAGGTCAATATGCAAAACTTAAAACGTGGCATGGTTACTGTTGGAATGCCAAAAAGGAAGGAGAGGTATGGCCTGTGGGGGACTTCAGAAAAAGAAAGGAAGATCTTACTCTCTCCATATTACATTTTCCAAAATGACATCTAGTATGTAAAGAGCAATCAAGACAGGATTAACAGCTACCAACAAGCCAACAGATTTCCTAGAATTGTTCCGGAATCATAGAATCCCTGTCCAAAGGAAGCTATCTGCCTTGAAGATGCGAGACAGTCAGTGGCGTTTCTACAGTTGCTCAGCTCCATTTTAGTTCATCAATTAGCATGCAGCCTGGCTTTTAAAAGACATTGCACTGGCTAGAAGAGTCAGAGCTGAATTGAGCTCTCACATGAAGTCGAGGGGAGAGGAATACAACAACACGTATTTACCACAAACTGGAATATAGTTGACAAAACAGTAATCCACTTGGCACGGCACACTTGCCATGATTTAGATGCTGCTGCTAACATCTCGAGCAGAGGCTGCCGTCATTTTATGGGCTATCGTTGTACTCATGAAACAGCCAGCCTTCGCTTGCACGAGGACTGGAGTGAGACCCCTGTGAATTACTATGCTCACTGAGTCAGCCAGCAGAAAATAAATAAATAAATAAATAAATTTTCAAAATCACATGTAGCACAAAAGAGGGCCTTCTTCAGAAATTAATGGCTCTATAGAGAAAACAATGGATTAGATCAGTTTCTCATTAACTCTTCAGTCCTCTGTCCTCTGCTCTGATAGGTGTTCATTCAAGATCTCTCCGGACTCAGAAGCTCTACAGTTGGATATCCCGGCAGGAGCAGTGGGGGACAGCAGCCAGCTAGACCAAGACCTACTCCTTGTTCTCTCTGTTAAGTCAATAAACCTGAAGGAGCATAAAAGTGACTCCTCTGGTAGCAAAAACAGAACGGGATGAAGGGGCTTGAGGTTTTCAGAACTGGTCTCCCATACGTCATAACGATGTAGCAGGAAACACTTTATTTTGATCCCAATTCACAGTTCCTTCATAGCCAGAAGAAATTTCATTACAGGAATTTTCATACCACTACACTGGCAAAAAAGCATACAAGCCTTTTTATACCTTCTTCTCCTTTTATACTTGTTCCACAAAACCATCTTCCACTCTCCAGCTCACAAGCCCTCTAAGCAGAAAAGTCCTATCTGCCACACACTTGTCATAAACTAGGTAGGATATGACAAAGTTTCAAATACAGCAGTATTCATAAAATCAGAAACATCACAATGAAAAAAAAGGGGAAAAAAAAGGAAAAAAGGGTGGTGGGGTAAAAATTAGTTTCTACCTTGACTGTTAGGCTCTCAAGCTGCCAGTACTTAACACTGATGTTTCTATTTCCGTGATTGCTACAGTTCTGCGATTTGTGGATATCAGATTGAGATTATCTGCCTTTCCCCAGCTCAGGCAATCCACTTCTTGATGGATTTCTTTTTTTTTTTAACGTTTAAAATGGTTAGAATCCACCCCTCCAAGCTATCCTTACGCTCCTCTCAATTTAAATACAGGAAGTTAGCTCCACTGGTACATTCATCCACAAGAACGGTAACACCTCCAACTTCATAGACAACCGTAAATTATTTCTGTAAACAGCAAATTACTAAACATAGTACAACACTCTATGAAAGAGAAAAAGAATGCACACCATCAGCATTTCCCTTTTTGACTAGAAAATGAAAATCTCTAACAGCAGATAAGCCTGAACTAAACATCAATCAAATCTGGACCCCAAATGGGGTATGGCTTATGATATGTCACATGTCTGGACTCGACTCTTGAAAGCAATCATGCACTTAGGAAAATTCGAGGCTGTTACGCAGAGGTTTAACTAGAGTCTTGGCAACGTAATTTGGGACATGAAAGGTATTTGCACTACAGTACCAGGTGCAATAAAGGAAACTGGTCTTGAGGTTTAATTCCAACGCCGCATCTGCAAACAAAACGAGGCTGCTACGTTTGAGGAACATGGATGGAAATCTCACCTGCCATCCTGAAGTTATGCTGTGGCATTTTGTCACTTCTTGTCACTTTCCTCGGGCTTGGTAAATCTTTTGCAGAGTCCGAGGCAAAGGCCCATAGCTTCTTCCTGTTTCTAACAGTGGATGTCTGGGTTTTCGCAGGCTGGTTTGCTGTGGGGCACCACTTGTACCCTCGATTTGCCTTCATACATGCATCCTTGTACTAGAAAAGAAAAGGAAAATTGCCGGTCATGACATTATACTATCCACAGGGCAATAGAGCGCACTGCTTGTAAGAGGATTTAATACAGTAAATAATCCTTAAATATCTTGATTTTTTTAACAGTTCAGTCACGTGCTTAGAGTCTGACCGCCAACACAATCTAACACGAAGAAATCTTAAGATAAGTTGAGCTGCATTTAAAAAAGTGGGGTTTCTCTCTCCTCTCCTGAGGGTTTATCACCCAGAACCCAGAGCAGGCTGAAGTTCTGATCCTGCAAACTGCTCCCCAGTGCTTGAATGCTCACTCTGGGAAACAAGTTCTGTTGCAGGTACAATCTTTGTTTACCTTCTAGTTTGAATGAAATGAAAGCAGACATTTAGCAATAAATGCAGCATGATGCTCCTTACCTTGCACTCCCTTTCCTCTAATAGATCTGTATCTTAGAAAATTTGACTATATTCTTTCCCAAACCAGGCACTGAAAATAAACCACTACCAGGATCACCTCATTTTCAGCAACTTCTGATACATCATCCCAGTGGGCCTTCCAAAATGTACCATGCTGCACAGCTGCATGCAATAAACTGCGAACACTTAAAACCGTCTTTGGCCTGGAGCACACGGCACACATCTCAGTTGTTTGCTATATTCTTGCTCTGAGGCAGCAAAATGAACAAAGCCAGGCTACACATAGGGGGGTAGGGGGACAAGGTCTGGATCCTGCACCGTTTGGGGGGTAGGGGGAAGGACGGGAACCTATTTTATTCTCAAAATGCAACCGTGACGTTTTCCAAATACCTTGCTGACCAGACCAAGACAAGATTTTTGAATGTTAGCAGCAACAAAAAGAGCACATTTCAGTATTTCAAACGTGCTGCTGTGCAAGGTGGAGAACACATGAATCAGAGGAACATGCCACACTTTCCTGCTACAGCTGTTTGCCTCACAGCGGAGAGGGGCATACAGCACTGGCTGCTGTGGGAAGCTACCCAGTGAGGACCAGTGCTGACTGCAGGGAGGAAGAACCCAATACCTTCCCATGCCCTCAGTAGCTCCCAATGGCAGCAAAGAACCAGAAGAGCTGTTTTACACTGAAGCATATGGCAGGGCAGCTGCAGGAAGTTTCTGCCGTGATTGCACAGGTTCCCAGCCACCCAGCTGTCACCGGTCCCCATTACGGCACAGAGAAACAGCTATGTTTCATGCACATGCCTGCACAGAAACGCATGCAGAGGGAAAAAATCCCTTGGGTGTCACATACCGAGATGGCACTGACAACCTTGTTCACTGACAGAGTCACTGCGGCGTTTTCCCAGATCAAGAAGCAGCATGCCTTGTGGCAGGATCACCATTACAAGCGTACCGCTTGCTTTCATCTCCATCTTAATCTATCGGCTGGCACTTGCTCCCTCCAGACTGCAGCCGGGATAAAAGGGATCCAGTTTACAACAAGCACAGCACAGTGTGAGCCCGCTGTGCCAAGTCCTGGCTTTGTAAACATGGCTATGAATAACAAAACTGATATAGAGAACGAACTGCTAATTGCTTAATGATTGTCTCTCTGTAACTTTACATACCAAAGACTAGTGTTCCTCAAGGATTAAGCCTGTCAGAGACTGGTACTTGGGAGTGATGAGCAAGAAGGAACCATGAACAATCACAAAACTTAATTAAATGTTTGATGTATTTACGATCTTGTTAAGAAGGCACAAGTAGAGACCTTGCTGGAATAGATAGGGCCAGAAAAGAGAAGAACTCCTGCCTTTGTTCTCCTCCTTGTAGATAATTTAGCTTAAACTAACCATATGGTTTGACACCACTAATGAGAACTTAGATAATAAGAGCACTAACGTATCAAAATATGTAAAAGACCATACTGCGCAGAATCACCTGAGGAGGGTCAAATAGCGGACAAGTGAGGAAGACTATGGAAGACCACCAGAGGACTCCTGAAGACCACCAGAGACCTTCAATGCGCCTGCGTAAAAGACATTTGCATACGCTAACAGTTTCCCGGAAAACTAAAGAATATGTATAACATTTCTCGGAAATCTAATGAATATGTATGTAGAACATGTACTTAACCTGCACAATTAGGCCCGACGGCGCGCACGACTTTGGTGGGACTCCCCCCGTGCTGCCCAGCGCTGAATAAACATACCTACTTTACAATCTCACGGATCGTGGAGTCTGTTTTCCGCACGTCAAAACTCTGCAGGGGCCGCTGACCCACACAGAGGCTGTGTCTTCTGGACAGGGCGTCTGCGTGAAACCTGCCAAGTCAGGGCTGCGACCCCCCTCCCCCTGCCCCTTTTCTCCTTCCCTCAGCCGGGCCCAGCTCCACCTTGGAGCCCCCTCCCCCGGGCAGCCAGCAGGCAGGAGACACCCCCACGCCAGCCCAAGGGCCTCACTCGCCTCACGGGCAGCCCCAGCCCTCACCTCAGCCGGGCCGCAGCTGGAGCAGAGGCTGCAGAGACCAACATGGCCGCCCGGCAGCCCCGTGCCCCAGGACTACAGCTCCCAGCATGCCCCGGGAACCACCAGGGCCCCCGGCAGCCCCGCAGGCCCCAGGACTACAGCTCCCAGCATGCCCCGGGGCGCTCCTTCCTGCTGCCTGACCCTGCAGGGACACCGTCCCCGGCCCGGCCCCGCCCCCCGCAGGCCCATGGCCGGCTGCCCGGGGGAGGACGAGGACGAGGAGGAGGAGGAGGAGGAGGAGGAGGAGGAGAAGAAGGGGAAGGGGAAGGGGAAGGGGAAGGGGAAGGGGGGACAGGGCGGTGGGGTGGCCGCAGAGGGGCAGGAGCAGGACAGAGAGAGGGAAAAGGCGTCGGGAGAGCGGAGCGACAGAGAGATGGGACAGGGAGCAGGAGAGAGGGACGGAGGGGAAGGGTGAGAGGAGAGAGGCAGGGAAGAGAGAAAGAAAGGGAGAGGCAGGGACAGAGAGCGAGGGAAGGCCGGGAAGCAGCCCAGAGAGAGCGAGAAACAGAGGGGTGCGGGTCAGGACAAGGAGGGGCGGGAGGACAGAACAGCGATGGCCTCCAGGCTGGAGACGGCGGAGGAGCAGAAGGGGACGGGGAGCAGGACGGAGGCCCGGAGAGAAGAGAGGAGGCCCAGCCAGCTGAGCAGGAGGGGATACAGGCCGGAACGAGGGGCCAGGCTGCGGGAGAGAGAGGAATGAGAAAATACAGGCAGGGAGCGAGACGAAAGAGAAAGAAGAAAGTAGTGATGGGTTAAAGACAGAGAGGGAAGAATTAAAAAATGGGGGCAGGGAGCCAGACAGAGCGTGGTGGGGAGAGACCAAAAATGGCAATTCTGGGCAACTGCCCCCGTTTCCTGAGCACTCCCTAGGAACTGCATCACCGGGGGCCTCAAGGAACGTGCTGTCTGCCAAAGCCCTGCCCTGGGCCCAGTCCTGCACCCTGGTATTGGTGACGAGCATTGCCTTGCGTAGTGGCCAGGACTGAGGGCAAAAAAGGACAGCTGGGGGCGGGGGGGGGGGGAATCACCCAGCTGGTTTTGGGTTTGTTCTTTATTTTTTTTTTTGCTTGATGTTTTTCCTTTTAAAAAGAATACTATTTAAGCTCTAAATGCCAACTGCAAGGAAAAAGGAACCAGGCGTACCAGTCTGGACACATTTAAAGCCTGAACCTATTCAACAGCTGCACCAACCACCGCTCACTCCTGCTGCACGCACTCCACCGCCTGCCTGCAGGTACAGGCAGCCGCCCTGTTTCTTGAGCGTTCCCCAGGCACGGCAGCACCAGGCAGCTCAAAATACCAT
This sequence comes from Buteo buteo, assembly GCF_964188355.1. Classification (NCBI taxonomy): domain Eukaryota; kingdom Metazoa; phylum Chordata; class Aves; order Accipitriformes; family Accipitridae; genus Buteo; species Buteo buteo. The sequence continues at coordinate 2,322,622 of NC_134200.1, forward strand.
GCTGCCTGCAAAAACTTGAGCACAGCTGAATTCTGGTCAATTTTTCCTCTTTTTAGGCTGGGTTAAAGACTCACCCATCGAGAGATGGCTCAGGACCATGCCGGGGCCAGTGGCACTGCTTTCTGGACCCCGTGGCGGCGATGGGCAAAGGAACGGGTTGTCAAATCCCGGGCCTGGGTACATGTGTGGGTTTTCAGGGTCACCCCTGCCTGATTTTTCCCAGCGAAGCTGCAGGTAGTGCCAGCCCTGTGCTGCAGCCCTGGGGCTGAGGCTCAAGGAGCCGGGCATTTCCGCAGGCGCTGCATCCTGCCGGGCCCCGCTGCCGGCTGCTGGCTGCCCTGGGCTTTCCCCCATTCTCTCCAGCTCTGCTTTCTGCCAGCGCTGGGGGCACCCCAGAACAGCCTGCCCGCTCCCCACAGCCCCACCGCCGTCCGCGTCTGCAGCTCATAGGTGGTGTCCACATGCCACAGCTGGTTTGGGGGGTGGCAGGTCTCTCTTGTGGCAGCCTGGGAATGGGGGCAATGCAAACCCCATCCCTCCCTTTCAATCTTTGTCCCCAGGGAGACCCACTGGAGACCTAGCATGCACTGGAGAGCGTCCTTCAGGGAGGTGACAGCCGATTGCAGAGCAACGCTGAGACTCGCCTGACAGCAAAGGCGCCCGGTGGCCACGGAGGAGCCCAGGTGAGCTGGTTCTCTCGGAGGCCAGCAAAGCAGCCTTCCTCTGCGCCTGGTTTTGTGAGGTACGGAGCAGTGCAGAGATGTTTCTCAGGCATCCAGGCCTGAGGAGGGTTTCCCAGTGCCCCCGTGAGAGATCCTGCTCCCAGGCAGCATCTCCCCGTAGAGCCGAGGCCGTACCTAGCCCCCCGGAGCTGGGTACGGCTGCGCTGAGGGGTCTCGCAGGGAGGACGGGGTCATCTGCCTGCTGGCTCTGACACAGAAATGATGAGCTGAAGCCCCGTGGCCATGGTTGGCCGGTTCAGCGTCTCCGAGTGCCTTTCTCCCATGGAGCGTGTAAGCCAGGCACTTTTTCAGAGTGTGATGGATGATGTGAAGATGGATGCTGGTGATGTCCTGGTGGCTCTGTCCCACTGCCACTTCAAAGTTGTGATGTCTGAGATCTGGGGCCACCTGCAGGCTCTGGCAGAGATGTCCAGGGAGTTTGTGTTCCATTTTTTGATATCTTGGGGCTACAGTGTGCTTGGGTTATGGTATGCTAGCGTTGCAGTGTGCTAGGGCTATGGGATGGCAGGATTACAGGATGCCAGAGTTCAGGTGAGTTAGGATTAAAGCATGTTACTGTTACGGACCAGCTGTGGGTTTGTTGGCCCTGGGTTCTTGGAGTTGTGTTATTTTTGCCTTGTCTTGTGTCCTGGGTGGTCTTTTTTTCTTTTTTTTTTTTCCAATTCCTTTTTTATCTTGTTTGTCTTTTCAGGGTTTGGATAGGGGCCTTTGGTTTGTGTATGTTTCTTCTGGCTGTTTTTTTTACTGTTCCGGTGGTTTGTGTTGCGTTTTCTGTCTCAAAACCACCATCTGTGGTCTGATATGTCTGACCAGGTCATACAGAGTTACTTCTGGTGCAGTCTGACTCATTTCCAATGAGTCAGGAGGTTGGTAGGTAGGTAGGTACGGAGGGCTTGGAGTCAATTGTGAACAACTACCAGATGGCTAACGGGCACCTATCCCACTCATCCCTCCACAATTCTGTATTGCTACGGACTTTACCAGCCATTGTCATGGACTCTTGAGCCTGTACTGTAGTGAAATCAAAGCAGGTATTAAACAAAAAAAGAAAAAAAGAAAAAAAAAAAGAGTGCTTTTCTAAAATATTTACAAGATTGGAAACAACAGGTGGCTGTGGGCAGGTGTGAATACAGAGAAATGGGCAGTGTGCATCTGGATTTAGGGTTTGTTCTGGGATTTGGGCAATGCTACCAGGCCTAAAGGTTATTTCGGGTTTGTGGGGTGCCACTGGGTTGAAAGCTGTTGAAAGCAGCATCTGCTCCAGTGGAAGCAAACCCTGTTCCTGCAACAGTGCCAGCAGTGCCTGTCGTAAGGTGCTGCACACCAGTGTGGTCATGCTGCACTCTCTGGATGGTTGTTTCAGCAGCTCGGGTCCCCATCTGGCCACCCTTGAGAAGAGCTGGGGTGCCACCCTCTGGTGTTCTTAACTTACCCGGTTTGAGGTGAAGTCATGTCTCTCATGTCTAGAATACTTCAGGATAGTACAAACCGTGCTGTCTGCTCTGCCTTGGTAGTCAATGATGTGTTTCTGTTCATAGTTGAATTGCCTTATTCCTTCTTTTGAGTCTCTGATGCAGATCCCTCAGGGCCATTGATCGAGGCTGGTTTTTGAATTGTGCCTGCTGTTTTGCTCGTCAGTGCTGCAGGAGGGAAGCCAGGCAGCGCTGCTCCACTACTGCTTGCAGGGGTAGCCATGGAGGAAAGAGGCTTTAGGAAATCCCTTCCCAAGTCCAGCTGAAGCTCAGGAGGTTTTCTGCCAGTGGAGTTGCTGCGGCACTTGCATCTCTTGGCAAGGTCTCTAACTTTCCTTGGGATCACCTTAGTTTCTGCTCTGCAGGAGATTGCTGGCAAGCATTGAATTCGCACAGCCTGTGCTCCTGTTGAACCGTCTCGTTGCTTTTTGTCGCAAAGCAGTTTGTCAGAAAATGTCTGGTGAACGAGGCTTCTAGTGATAGTTCGCTCTCTGGATATTCAGAAACAGGAGAGGGATGTAAGTTAATGTTTTTAAGCTGGATGGAAACAGCAGCTTGAATTTATTAAGTGTTTTGGCACACGCTGGAGTAGCTCTGATAGCATCCTTTGCCTTCTAGCGATACTGGGTAGGGTCATGAATCTTTAGTCCCATGCTAGGTTTTCACCTGCAAACACTTCCGTGTACTTCTTCCTGCATCTGGTTTTGTCCCTGTAAAACCAACAGCTGGTCTCTGGGTCTTTTGCTTTGTGGTCAATGATATTATTTTGTAGTTTAGTTCATCTGCAGTTCTCTCTTTCTCTCTGTCCTGTGAAAATTAAGTCTATCGCAGCTGAACCCAGGACACTCTCTCACTCCCTCTGTTTTGGATAGCTGAATAATCTCGTAACCTGTTAAGTAGAAGATTAACCAGGCGCCTATTCCTGTACTAAAGAATGCAATGTAGGAGCGAAAGGCAGAAGCGTCTCAATAGGACACACGTAAAAATGCAATGTCATTGACAGTTTCGGCCGTGTTTGGCAGTGGTGGTTGCTGTAGCCCTGTGCCAGCTCCGTGCTTCTAGCTCAAAGTCGGTGCAAAGGTTGCCTGTGAGTTTCTTGCTTGGTTCTGCCTGTGCCTTTGGTTGGCGTGGGGTCAATGTTGTTGGCTGGTGGGTGGCTTCATGCCTTATCTGGTAGGCTGATTTGTCTGCTTTGGGAAGATTTTGAGCTGTTGAACAGGTGGGACTGAGAGCAGGGAAGGCATCTGGCTTTGGGCTCTTGTGTGATTTCGTTAGTGCAAGGACACTGACTACTTTTTGGCTGATCCCTGTTGTTCAGTCGAGGTACCTCAGCCTCCAAGAAAAGGAGACGTCTAAAGGCAGCATCCTCCCCAGCAAGTTTTGTTCTAGGCGTCAGTCTGCCCGATGTCCACTGTGGAACTGGCGCCTGTGAAGAATGATGACGAGAGGTGCTGGGACTGCTTTCTCGAGGAAGAGCTACAGGCTGAGCCTTGGGCCAGAGAAGTCCAAGCTCCCAGGGACGGGCCTGCACAGGCTATGTAGAAGACGGACCACTGTGGATCGGGGTGAGAGCCCATTGCCTTTACTTGAGATCCACTGTCTTCCCGTTGCCCATACGAGGTGTGGTGGGGTTGAAACTGAGTAAATCCCTGAACTGAGATCTGGGGGGGCCATTCCCGTAGTACCAAGGACCGCACCAGAAGCTCATGTCACAGTGCCCTTTCTTCAGCACACAGCTCGGCCTTGTGAGACTAGAGAATGTCCTGTTACCTGTCTTTGTCCCATCCGATTCAGGGACTTCCCCTTCCAGGTCAGACGGCTCCTCAGGTTCTCAGATTAGTCCTTTCCTGGGAACTTTTGATACTTGCTAGGCAGTCTGTTTTCTCTTGAACGGACTGATCCAGCAGAACTGTGCTTTTGAAACCACAAATCTGGGATTTGAGGCCTTGTTGCACTCCGAAATAAAGCAGGCTGCATCAGTGTGACACTAGGGATTGTTTTGCACAATGAAAGCTCAAGTGATGCCGTACATCCTTAAAGGCAGCTGTGGTTTAGACTAGATGAGCTACATCTGCAACCCTTCCTACCTCAGCGTGTTCTCTGGTGTCGTTAAGAGATGTAGGTACATAAAGTGTTCCAGGTATGAACAGAGGACATCAAGAATTGCAGTAGTGATAAGATTTATTATTTTTTTTTAAATGGAATTGGATTCCCACCTCCAGCTTTTGAAGTCATTCTGTCTGGCAGTTGTACAGCAGGATTCCTGATGGTGCAGTTCCACCTGTGGGAGACAAGTTATAGCCTCCCATTTGCTACTGAAGAGCAGCTCATGTTGGAAATAGCCCCTGTTGCAGAGATGGACCCCATAACGCTGGACTCTAGAGTTGTTAGCGAAGACAGTAAGATGAATGACTTGTTGAAGCTGTGTTTTCCACCGTCTTGTCTGTACCCTTGAACATCATTTCCCCGTAGTTACCAATTTCTTGCTCGTACATGAAATTAGTGCTTGAGTTTACCTCCTGACTTGCTAAGCTTATTTTGCTTGTATTTTACCAAAAGATTGTGAAAACAAATTCACAATCATTCAGCAGCTGCTGAATTATTATCTGCATGATGTCTTTACCAATGCTGGTGGGTACCAACCTGCAGCTGCTTACAGGAATTGGGCTTCTTCTCACTGACTAGATGGCACGTGATGCTGTATCAGTCCCCAGATATGCAACACTGTGGGAAAGGAAAGATCTTTTAGTCCTCCTCCTGTTCTTCCTCTTCCTCCTCCTCCTCCCCCACTCAATCTAGTGTAAAGCTCTCCATACAAGTCTGGCCAGCCCGTAGCCTCAGTAGCATGTACATATAGGAAATAATATGGGTTTCTTTTTTTCCCCTCCCCTCAGCCCAGAGGATCCCACATAATTGTCCTCAGACTCCGAGGCAGAGAGAAATCCACAGAAGAGCAGTGGCCAAACAGCAAGCACAGAAGCAGCTGTAGCCAAAAGCACCTGAGCCTGAGGATGGCAGGGAGCGTGCTGATGTGCAGACAGCTAGGATGCTGAAGGGGTCTTAATTTCATCTAAATCCAAAAACTCAAAGCATGTGGGGGAGGGGCAGTGCCCCAGGGCCGTGGCCGCGGTGGGAAGGCCGGACTGTGAGGTCACAGAGCCCTGTGATGTGCAGCGCTGTGCCACGGGCACCGCTCCAGCAGTGCCAGCAGCAGCGGCGGCAGCAGCGGCGGCAGCGGCAGCAGCAGCGGCAGCGGCGGCAGCAGCAGCAGCGGCATGGTGCAGGCGTGGGGGGCCATGACCCCCACCTGCCTCATTATCCTCTTTATGGTGTCCCTGCAAGCCTGGGTTGTCGGGGCTGCTCCGTGGCAAGCGCGGGGATTAGGTAGGTGGGCAGGCGAGGGCCAGCACCCAGCCCTGGCGGCGTGGCGCAGCACCCACCACACCTCGGGGTGACGGCGGGGCTGGGGTCGTGGTGTGGCAGGGCTGTGAGAGCAGCGGGGCCGGGTGAGCCGTGGCCAGCTCCACGGGCAGCGGGAGGCAGATGCCCCGCAGGGAGGTGCAGGGGGCTGCAGCCGCTGTGGAGGCATTTTCGAGGTGACCGGTGGGGCCGAGAGCGGCACCGCAGGGTGAGGAACCATCCCTCGAGCCGGCCCTGTGCTGCCCTGCCCCGGGGCAGCCTTCCCCTGGCCTGCATGTCAGGGCCAGAGCAGCACTGCAGGGGCCAGGCAATAGCCTGCAGGAGCACTTCTTCCCAGGGCTGGTGACAGCCGTGCCTGGGGCCGTGGCTCTGCCGCTCCCCGGCTGAATGCTGGCTTTCAGCCTCAGGGACCCAGGTCCGTCCCTGGGAGATGTCTGCTCAGAAAAACAGGAGCATTCCTGCTCTAGCCCGGCAGTGCTCTCCTTGGGTGAACCCAGGTCCCCCAGGCCCTCTGCAGCTCTGGAAATCTCCACCCATGTCTGGGTCCCACGTCATTACCTGACCCCCCTCCAGTGACTGCAGGTCACTGAGAAAGAAGTAGATCACAGCCTCTAATGGAAACGTGCTTGATTACAGCTGTGCCTGTAGCCAGTGGCCACGCGACTGCTCAGCCGGATCTTGTCCGGGAGCCTCAGGGCAACCCCACAGGTACGTCACTTGAATGAGCGGGCATGTAGGTTTTAATATTCGTTCATATGAAATTATATTTTCTTGGCCGATGCTTAGACATGCAGAAGAGCAGAGAGGGAATGGGTCAGGCTCAGTGACGCGGGCTGGGGCGCTCTGCCTTGCAAAGCATTCTTTCCCAGCCTCTCCGACCCTGCGCTGCTTCCAGTGCCTGCTGCAAAGCCAGCGGGCTTGTTGGGCTTGAGTTTAGAGCTGGTGTGAGCTCCAGGGAGTCCTTTCTGCCGGCAGCGCTGTGCATGGTTTGTTTTAAACTGGCATGGTCCAGGCACCCAGTAAGGGTCCGCACAGTGCTCCCGAGTGGCAGGGAGAGACGAGTGCCACGGAGCAATCCTGTGTTTGAACTGCATTTGTTGCCGTTCACATCTGAAGAGGTCTATTGAAATATTTCATGGGAGCTTCTCTGTTCTGTTTTACAGACGTGGCTGGACGCAATGGATATCCAGCTTCCCCGCCGGGTTCCAGGGCTGACGTGCAGGGAGATCGCATGGGTACGTCATGGCTTTTTACTTCCTTTGAGAGCTGCCAGCTCAAAGCCCGAATGTGAGCAAGATGTCTCTTGCAGGTGTGAGAATATAGACCTGCATCGTGTGTGCCATGTTGTTCTGTGATCCCCTTACATGTTCTGCTATTCAGTATGCCAGTGTATATCACAATGTATGATGGGAACTTCTCGTGGGTGTTTGGTTGCAGACGTGGGTACAGGGAGGGCTTTTCCAGCGTCTCGGCTGGGTCCTGCGCTGGAGCTCACCTGGCATCCCAGGGGTGAGTAGTCAGTCCTGACTGACTTCACAGACTAAGCGCTCGTGTTCAGTATGTTATTCTTGAGAAATTTAACTTTATACTTTCTGTTAAGGTCCTCAGAGAGCAAAGTACAAAGCTAAAGCTGAAATAGGAAAATCTCCCCAGCAGTCACTAGAAGTCCTAAAGGAAATCCTGAAAGAATTGGACAAAGCAGCACGAGGTGGGTATAACCGGAAGACTTGGGAAGCTGAGGTTTCAGATGCATGTATGGACAAGCCGTAGCCTACGCAGCAGGAAGGGATCGGTCAGAGCCTCACTGCACTGTCACTCAAACTTCACGCCTTGCAGGTGCTGGTGAGCTGTAGAGATGGTGCAGAGTCTCTGCTGCCAGTTGTGGTTCAGCTGAGCCCCAGGGGCGGCTGCTGCCCCAGTTATAGCGTTACTGGCCAGAGCTGTTCTGGGCAGATGTTGGCATCCAGCTGGCAGGAGCTGGCAGTGCTCACACCTTGAGTGTGTGAGGGACTTGGCTGAGGAGCCGATTCCTGATAAGCCATGAGAGGGCCAGCACCCTGCCAGTCGCTGGCGGGGAGAGTGCCCTTGGCCGGTGGGCAGGATGCGCCGGGAGCTTGGGGTCACTGAGACCGGCAGGCTTTGCCTGGGCTGCAGGCATTCCCTGGGCAGGATGGGAGCACCCCGGCTTCACAGCCTGGTCTAACCCCATTGTTCTCCTTGATGTCTGAGGACTCCCGGTGACACCTCGGGGTCAGGGACAGGCGAAAGCTGGACACCCAGCTGAAGGCCAGACACCTAATTTGAAGGCAGCTAAAATGAAGGGCTGTGAATTCGGTGTCGGGTGGTTTGCCTGTCTGTTTCTAGTTGTGTTTTAGATAACTTGGTTGTGGTTTTCCTCTTGTTTTGGGGGACTGTGGGCTCTTTGCTGCCACTTGCGAAAGTGCCCAGAATATGGTAGCAAGAGCTTGCGGTTCAGTCCAGCATGCGTGTCTGTTACCATGTGGTGGAGTTGCTATGATGGGAAGTGCTTCTCAGAAGGACTCTTTCCCCAGCTGAACTGGTTACAGCATCTTCCTGTCTTCTGCGAAGGAAGTAATTTACCATCATCTTGCAGTTTGCCAAAAATGCACCAAGTGGAATGTGAACAAGATCACATGCAATCTCCTAGTCTCTTAGCAGGTCAGGATTTGCTGTCTCCTGGTAAACTGGAAAGTGTCTAGCGCTTAAATTTTTCTCCATGAATGACACATCGTTTGGACTAGTGACTAGGTGCACCCCCAAATGCCCAGGCTTTGTTTCTAAGCGTTATGAATGTATTTTGAGAAGTATTGCCTCCTGAAGATACCGCGTTCCTGATGAGGAACGGTTACTTCTAATTAAACCGAGCCACTTTCTTTCTAAAGAGATGGACCGTGAGACTGCGGAGAAGGAGGCGTTTCAGGACGGAGATAGTCAGGCAGTGCCAGTCTCTGACGAAAAAACAGGGGCAATTCAATCCACAGGCGTGCCAGGTAATTGCTGTCCTTCAGTCATCCAGTGTCATGAATCAAAATCACTGTGTGTCTGCAGCCTCTTCCCCTGGTGCCCGCTACTGCACACCTTGTCAGCAGCCAAACTATTAGTACAGAGCGAGTGTTCTGAAAGAAGCCAGGAACGGCTCTCTGAGGATGACTGTCATCTCTGGGGTGTGGAGGTTACTGCCATCGGTGTGCCAGAGAGACACTCACTCGGAACCCTCTGTGTGGGTGCAGTGAGGTGCTCACCTCCCACCGCACCCTGTTCACAGGAATTTCAGAACTTTGCCATTTTGGGAACGAGGCCATCTGAACCACCCTCAGCAGATGATGGGAAATACAACTCTTAATTGAACGTGCCTCCTGCAATACCTGCATCCCAGAGCTTGCCCTGAGTCCCCCTAAGCACAACAGAGGGGGATCCCTCCTGTGAACTGAGGTCCAAAGGGATTCACTGGCGGATCGGGCATGGGCTTAGAGGGAACCTGTGCCACCCTCCTGCACCTTCTGTGCCTGAGCCATGCTGAGGCTTTACCTTTCTCTGATTCTTGGCAGTGGCAGTGCTGTCCAGCCCTGGAGAAGCCCACCACGCCAGGAGATATGAATTTTCTCCAAAGAGTGCAGGTAATTAGCAGTCTTGCAGGGGGCCATAAGTGGGAGGCAAGTCCTGAAACCTGGGGGCATGCAGGCCCTGCCTGCGCTGGAGAAAAGGTGAAGAGGGAGAAGGAGGTTCAGGTGTCTCCTGAGAGGACCTGACTCCATCCCCTCGGGGTGTGGGTGCTGGGCTGGGGAGAGAGCTGGGGGTGGCACTGCCTGAGGCAGGGATGGGTTTTGTCTGTGTTGCTCAAAGGAACGATTGGTCAAACAGCTGCGCTCCCCCACATGCTCTCCATCTGGCCTCATGAGTTCTGTTCAGTGGGACAACTTGTCCCAAAGAGCCAGAGAGAGCCTCCAGGCAGCACCACTAGCAAGCCTTGGAGAGTGAAGGTGGGTGAGCACAAAAGAAATTGTGTGCAAATGTGAGGGGTGGCCGAGAAGGGGGAGCAAACCCGTGACACTGGGAAAACTGGATTACGGCCGTACCAGAGTGTAAGCAAAGCTCTGAGGAGAAAGAGAGGCTCCAGAGTGCATTAATTTGCAACGGCTTTGGGAGTTTCCTTTGCTTCTACTGAAACCAAGGAAACGTTGCAGCCCCAGCATGTTCGCTGGTGCAGAGATGCTAACAAAGTGAGAAAGAACATTTCCTGGCAATGTCAGACCTCCTGTGAGATTACCAGTAGTGTGCAGGACACACTAATGCACAGAATTGTTCCTCCAGGCACGGATGGCAAGAGAAACGCAAATGCTATGGATCCTCAAGGTTTCCGGTATTACTGCATAGAAGGCGCCGTGGCGGTCTTAGGCTCCGTGCTGTTTGGAATGATATTGTGTTGTGTGATCCGCCTGTGGAGGAAGAGACGACGGTGAGTTGTGGGGAGGATTTTTTGCCAAACTTCTATATTAGATGGCGGCTATTAGCCATGAAACATTTAGAGGCAGGGTATTCTGGAATGCCGAGTCAGTTACCGGCCAAACTCTACTGAGATTTGTGCTGTAAGATGTTTTAACTGGCCTCTCAATTCACATGGGCACTCTTTTCTGAAAGCCCTTCCTCCTGTGGCAAGTGTTAGTTAAAAGTGACCCTGCCTCGACAAGAGCAGACCCAGCAACAGACGGAGGCAGACACAGCCATAAAAAGTGAGAATTGCAATCTGCCTGCCAGTGAACCTACCAGCAGAAATCACCCTGTTAGGTGATGCTGTAAATCCCAGAGGTTCACCTCGGCCAGGGTGTCCCAGCAACTGAGACCGTGGTGAGGAGCCTTCCCAGCTCTCGGCCTTGCTTTGGAGAGAGAGAGTCAGTCTGTCCCATCTGCACCTGAGCACTGCCAGCATGCGTGTTCTCAGCACAGGCAGGGTTTTTTTCTGTGCAGGGGTACGTATCTCTTTGGATACGTATTCTGAAAGGAGGATGGAGGGCACGTCACCGAGCAGAGTGCCGAGGCTGTGCCCTTGTCTGGTCAGGGACGGGCAGGGCAGCCGAGTGCTGGTCTCTGCCAGGCACGCTGAGAAAGGCGAACAGGAGGCTCTCCTGGCCCTGCAGCGCTGTGCCCAGCTTTGGTCCCCTCGGTCTGTCGCGGGCAGGTCTCCTTCCAGGCACGTGCAGAGCAGGCAGGTCAGGATGGTCAGGGCCGAGAGGAGACGAGCCGTGGGCAGGCGAGCGGAGCCCCAGACGAGGGGTGCGGGGTGCCCCGTTTTCTGCACGGAGCTCTCCATGCCCACAGCTCCCAGGCGCAGCCAGGTGCCCGCACCCCACGGGTGTGCTGCCCCGCACCCTCACACCCGCCCGGCCCCACAGCCGCGGTGGGGCCTCAGCAGCCTCCTCTCTCCGCAGGCGCCTCTCCGCAGCTTCGTGAGCCCGTGCAGGAGGTGGAAATAAACGGACGCCTGTAAAGTTGAAAGCAGACGACAGATGAACCGTTATTGCTAAAACACACACATATTTATAATCACATATTCTGCAAAGTCATTGTACACGCTGAATTGGTTTTGTGTGGCAAGGTTTTGGTGGGGGGGGTGGTTACATGGGTGGCTTCTGTAAGAAGCTGCTGGAAGCTTCTCCTGTGTTCAAGAGAGCCCATACCAGCCGGCTCTAAGACGGACCCGCCGCTGGCCAAGGCCGAGCCAATCAACAATAGTGGTAACGCCTCTGTGATAACATTTTTAAGAAGGTAAAAAAAAAAGTTGGGACAGAGAGAAACAGCCGCCAGAGAGAGGAGGGAGAACATGTAAGAGAAATAACCCTGCGGACACCAAGAAGAAGGGGGAGGAGATGCTCCAGGCACCCGAACAGAGATTCCCCTGCAGCCTGTGGTGAAGACCCTGGTGAGGCAGGCTGTCCCCCTGCAGTCTAGGGAGGTCCACGGTGGAACAGATCTCCACCTGCAGCCCGGGGAGGACCCCACGCCGGAGCAGGTGGGTTCCCGAAGGAGGCTGTGACCCTGTGGGAACCCCGTGCTGGAGCAGGCTTCTGGCAGGACCTGCGGATCTGTGGAGAGAGGAACCTACGGAGCAGGTTTTTCTGGCAGGACTTGTGGCCCCGTGGGGGACCCACGCTGGAGCAGTGTGCTCCTGAAGGACTGCACGTCGTGGAAAGGACCCATGCTGGAGCAGTTTGTGAAGAACTGCAGCCCATGGGAAGGGCCCACGTTGGAGAAGTTCGTGGAGGACTGTCTCCCGTGGGTGGGACCCCATGCTGGAGCAGGGGAAGAGTGTGATGAGCCTTCCCCCTGAGGAGGATGAAGCGGCAGAAAATAACGTGTGATTACCATAAACCCCATCCCCGTCCCCCTGTGCCGCTGCGGGGGGGGTTGGTAGAGAAATCCGGGAGTGAAGTTATGCCTGGGAAGGAGGGAGGGGTGGAGGGAAGGTGTTCTGAGATTTGGTTTTATTTCTCATTACCTTACTCTGGTTGATTTGTAATAAATTGAGTTAATTTTCCCCAAGTGGAGTCCGTTTTGCCCGTGACGGTAATTGGTGAATGATCTCTCCTGTCCTTATCTTGACCCGCAAGCTCTTTGTTATATTTTTCTCTCCCCTGTCCAGCTGAGGAGGGGGGAGTGATAGAACGGCTTTGGTGGGCACCTGGCGTTCAGCCAGGGTCAACCCATCACGCACACGCACAAGCATAGAATATTATTGGTTATACCATCACTGTACATGCGCATAAACATAAGGCATAATTGGTTATACCAACACTGTACACGCGCATAAACATAAGACATAATTGGTTATACCAACTAAAACATGCGAAACTTGTCTCAGTCTAATTGGTCAAGATAAACTGCCGAATTTAGGTTCTTTGTGCCAAGTTCCCTTCATCGTGGAATGCGTACTCGTGTTCTTCTAATTGGCTTTATTATCATATTCTGTTCAAGGTCTTCTAAAGGCGTCTGGAATGCTCTTGTGACCATTAGCTAAATATGTTCCTACAACTCCCCTTTTTTGTTTTTTGACAATTAACACATGCTGTATTGCCTTTTGCAAAGACCTGTGAACACAGTTAATTAAACACGGAGCACAAGAGCTACAGAGCACAACCATGGCAGGAGGGCAGGGACCTTCTGCGGTAGGAGGCTTTGCTTTTGAAATCTCTCTTTCTGGAGGTACTTTGTAGCTATTTCCCTTGGTTAAGCACATGACTAATGCATTTGAGAAACAACCATTCCAGTTTTACTTACAATGTATCATGCCAGTGGGAAACCCCCCCCCAAACCCACAGAAAGCCACAAGAGATGGAATGCCAGGAAGAGGCACAGCAGCTACTTGGACTCATCAGGAGCTCCCCTCCTACATGAGACATGTTGTCCCAGTGTTTGTGGAGCTGCCATACCTCTGCTGTTTCCGATCCCATCACTGTGTCTGCCCCTGCTGCTTTCTGGAGGATGAGCAGAGAGGGTGGTGTGTCCAGGAAGGATTTTGCCTGGTGCTCCACGTCTGCTTCGCCTGCAGGGCCACATTGCTCTTCCAAAGGCAGCTCTGGAAAGCAAAAGCATGTGCAGCGAAGTGACTTGTTGGAAGCGGACAACAGCTAAAGCAACCTGAAGCCCTACACCGGTTATCTGCTCAGACTGTGACAACCCTCAGTCCCTCCTCATACCTGTGGATCTGCCCATGGGCGCTGGCAACTCCTCGACTGGTGGACTGGAAAGGCCAGCCATCTCCTCCCCAAAGATTTTCCTGCAGTTTTCAAGCAGGAACTCCACTAGCACATTCACCTGCACACAGGAAAGCCTTGCTTTCAGCGCAAGTGCCTGAAAACGTGTGAAACAGCCTTTCCCACTCCTGACACTCGCCTCTGCACAGAAGGCTGTTGCTGTGGGGCTGCTCTTCCAGGCCGCCACCCCACCAGCATTTGCACAAGAGAGGAGGCAGCCAGGGACCTCTGAAGGGCCAAGCTCTGGTGGGCCGGGAAGGCTGCAGCTGGACGGGAAATACAGTGTACCTTGTCAGTCACCTCCAGCAGCAGCTCCAGCGGGAGCAGGTCCTTGTTGGCTGGGCTCAGCAGCTTTGGCCCAACGCAGATGGCCAGACTGCTGCAGCTCATCTTGCTGGTGCACATGTTGTGGCCGATATGCTGGAGCAGGGACAGCAGCCGCTTGAGGAGGAGGAGATTTGCTGCAGGCAACTTGTTGGCCACCCTGAGGGAACAGAAACACAACGTCAATAAAGCAGATGTTGCCCACAGCTGTTCCCCAGGCTTGCACAAGGCAGGTGGGAGCCAGCGGCTGTGTTGCACAGCTTTGCAGGTGCTCTCAGCCAGCGGTCAGTGCTCCTGCTAAACAGGCAGGCTGCTGGCCACATGTAGGCTTCCAACTCTTCCACCTTCGCCTGCTTGCTTGTCCTCCCCATCGCTGTCATCCACCTCGCGTAGAGGTTGGTCACAAGGAGTTTACTGGGGATGCTTCAGAGGATGTCCTGCAGTGCCAAGGGCTCCAGGTGAGCCTCTGAACACTCCAGGCCAGCCAGGAGCTCTTGAGCTGCAGGCCAGACACGCTCACCTTCAAGATGATGGCCAGCAGGAGCACAGGCTGGCTTCCCAGGTTGACATCCACACCGCCATCCAGGGCCTCCCTCCGCTCCTGAAGCACCGTCCTGCTGGCAGCCCTCCGGAATATGCCCTCTGTCGATGGCCCTTCCTGGTGCAGGACAGCCAGCAGCTTCTGCAGGAGCAGCAGGACGACAGTCACTTGGGTGGGGAGCTGCCTTGCAACAGCAGTGGCCAGAGCACTGCCCCAGACCTGGCTCCTTGCCTCCCCAAGTGGGCTGGCACCAAAAGGGTATGCTGGGGGTGAAAAGCCAAATCCCCTATCCCCAGAGCTCCCGGTTCCTCTCCTGAGGATACTGCCTCTCCGAGAATGCACAGGGCTGGGGACCCCCTGTCCAGGCTGGCTTACCTGGATGGGCTGGGGCAATGTGCCGTCCTCCCCAGAAAGGGGCAGCCCCCTTCTCCTCCTCCTCCTGCTCCCTCCAACTGCAAAGGAAAACAGAGCAAGACCCCGTCAATGGAGACTGCCAGGCCAGCGCTCTCGGAGCCTGCCCTGCCCTGCCTGACGCGTGGTACAGAGCAGTGTGGCAGGACGGGCAGGGAGCAGGCAGCTGGAACCGCAGCTCCGGCTCTGCGGCTCCATCTCGGAGGCTCCTGAGAGCTGGTGTTACACCGTGACAGCCTGGCCCAGCCCTCGCCCTGCCCTCCTCCAAGCTGTGCGCAGCAGCAGAGACTCCATGTCCTTGGAGAACCATGTTCAGTGGCCACTATCAAGAGGGTGTCCTTCCTTGTCCAGGTGACATCCTTCCTTGGGGTGCCAAACCTGCAAGGTGACACTCAAAGGACAAGTGAGCTCTTCTCCTCCTGACTCCAGCCGAGGAGCAAGGACCCATCTGCTCAGCCCTGAGGATGAAGCACCAGAGGCAGGCAGCACCTTGACCGCTTGCCAATGTCCCCTCTGCCCCTGCATGCAAGGGAGGGACTTCAGGTGGGAACGAAGGGACCCTGAGGGCTCAGCTCTCTCCTGCTGCAGAGCGATGGGAACAGACTTGCTCAGGCAAAAGGCAGCCACAGCAGCGTCCCATGTTCTGCAGAAGTGCTGGTTGCAGGAGGAAAGGCGGCCCTCCCTGCCTGTCTTTTCCAAACTCACCTGCCGAGTAGCAACATCCCCCTCCATTGCCAGAAGGAACCAACGGAGGCCTTTGGGTGGGATGATCCTGCAAGAACCAGGCTGTGCTTAGAGAGCAGCCCTGCAGCAGAAAGGGCCACTGGCGAGCTGCCACCCGGCACCAGCAGCCTGAGCGCGGCAGAGCTGGGACCCTCTACCCTGCCAGGCTCTCTGCCTCACACGGCAGGTTTCCTCCCAACGCCACCAGCAAGGACGTGCTGGTGTTCCTCGTGGCTCCCCAACCCTCTCAGCAACCTGCAGAAGGTCACCCCACTTGCCAGAGATCCCTGGCACAGCGAGAAGCAGGTGAAAGGCAGCCATTCTCACCTTTGCCTGGCCCTCGATCAGGGCCTCCAGGCTTCTGGCCCTTAATGTCCTCCACTGGGCAAGAGAGAAGGAGAGGAAGGTGAGAAGTGATGCCTCTGCTGCTCGGCTGGAGAACCAGTGCTCGGGGGACAGAGCCGAAATGAGAGTGACATTCACAGCATGGTGGCGGCTCAGCTTCTGCTGCAGGCGTGTGATGGAGGGCAGTCACATCACCAGGGCTCTCTTCGTTCCTTCTGCTTGCCTGTGCACCGGGAAGGGACAGAAAAAGAGTGAGCCCCAAGCCACCACTTCTCCTTCCAGCAAAAGGGATTCTGAACCACCCCCGGGTACCGGCCTGGAACCAAGCAGAGAGCAGAGCTCCCCGCAGAGCTCCTGCCTGCTGGGTACTCAGCTCTGCTTCCCCACCGGCCTCTCCCTGATGCAAACAGAGGCAGAAGAGGCTTTCCATCCCCATTCCTCCCTTGTCTGCCTGACAGCTGCCCGCAGCTGTGGGGGCACCTTTCCCCATCCGGGGAGCTGTGTTGCCCAGTACGGCTGCGCCTGGAGCATCACCCTGGCTTACTCCAGCAGTGTGCCCACCCACAGCTCCTTCAGTGCCAGGAGCTGCAGAAAGAGAGGAGAAACAGTGTCAGGCCCCGCTGCCCCCCCCAGCCCGTGGGCATACGTGGGGGCCTGCACAGCCCTGCCCCATGGGGCAGGAGGCAGGGGCAGGAGGAAGCCCCATGGGGCAGGACAGAGGTGCTGCCAGAGCCCTTGCTCCCTCTTTTCTTCTTTTTTGCCTTCCCTTCTGGTGACCAAGAGGTGACCAGGGAATGCAGGATGTAGAAATGCCCCCTCATCCCTCTCATTCCAGCTGCCTGCATGCCCACCCCTCAGCTCCCACCTGGCCAACTCTCCCTCCCTGCCGGCGTGCTGCCCAGTCCCTGCACGGAGGGCAGAGGCCATTCCCAGGATGGCGTGGGCATGGCTGGGAACCTCTCCTGACCCTTGCTAGCCCTGACTGCAGCTGCCAGACCCCAGAGAGGACAGGGACCAGCACTGCCCCACACTGCCCAGCCCTGCCATGGGATGTGGCACCACAACTCACTCGAAAGTGGCAAGGCAGGAGCTGGTGGGCCAGGCGAGGATGAAGGAGCTGCTGCCCTCACTGCTGCCATCCTCTTCTTCCTCCCCTGCCACCTCTGTCCTGCTGCTCAGCACCTACAGCTGGTCCAGGGCCAGGCAGAGCTGTGGGCGCAGGGTGGTGCCATGTCTGCAGAGAGGAGAAGCAGACAGTGAGCTGGAGGTGGCTTCCTTGGTGTCCTCCCAGGCAGAGCCCTGTCTCGACCTGCTGTCACGACGGACATTGGTGCATCCAGCACCAATGTCCCGGGGCTTGGGCTGGTGCCAGGGCATCCCTGCCATGGTCCCAGGGCCAGGTATGCGGGAAAGGTGGCTGGACTCTGAGGGTCTTACTGCAACTTGGCGATCACCAGTTCCTCCTGGAGGAGAAGGAGCCTCTCGCTCCTCTTGCGGCCCTGGGTCAGCTGCACATCAGTGCCCAGCACCGGCTCGGTGTCAGTGAGAGCCTCCCTACAGAGATGTAAGAAGTGGAATGCAGAGATGTTGCCAGGGGTCCCAGGGCTTTGGAGCACCCACTGGTGGCCCGAAGGCGCGGGAAGGATTCTTGCCCCCCAAGTCAATCAGGCTGCGGGGATTTGGACACTCTCGGAAGCCCCGAGATGGCTCCAGGTTCAGGGAGAACAGGGCTCCGGAATCTTCTGGGAGGCTTCTGACCAGCCTGTGGGACCAGGAGGCAGGTCTTGCTCACGTGCTCAGGGAATAGCCGATCGCCAGCTCTGGGGTCAGGAAGGAATTTTCCCCTGGCGCAGATTGGCACTGGGCCCCGGGGGTTCTTTGCCTTCCTCTGCAGCACTGAGCAGGACCACTTGTCAGGGCTCCTCTGGTCCGTTTTGGCCAGGTTACTGCCTGCTGCTCATGCACCACGAAGATGGCCTCTCGTGCCCTTCAGCTGGGGGGAGGAAGGTTTTTTCCCCCACGGTGGGCTAGCAAGTGTCCCCGGGGTTTTTTTGCCTTCCTCTGCAGCACTGAGCACGGCCCCTCGCCAGGGCTCCTTTGGGCCGTTGTGGCTAGGTGCCTGCTGCTCGTGCTCCACAAAGGTGGCCCTCGTGCCCCGCATCCGGGGGGAGGAACCTTCCTGACTCCCAGGCCGGGCTCCAAGGGATGCTCCCGGGGGTTGCTTCTTGTCCTCTGCAGCACTGAGCACAGCCCCTTGTCAGGGCTCCTCTGGGCCCTTTCGCCTAGCTCCCTGCCTGCTGCTCTTGCACCTCCAAGGCACCGCTCGTGCCCTGGCTCTCTCGGGCTCTCTTGCCCAGGGCAAGTCTGGAGCGGGAGCGAGCTCTGCTCGTCCTTTAGCTCCATTTCCCCAGGGCTTCTGGCTTGTGCAAAACAGCCTGTGCTCGGAAAGGCTCCAGGCTTGCTGCCCCATCAGGAGCTGACACTTTTCGCCTCTCCCTGCACGCAAATCAAGCACAGGGCCGGCACGAGAGTGCCTTTCATGCATCGTTGGCCAAGAAGCACAGCGGCGGAGCAAGTAGCTGAACGCAGAAATACACTTTTCACCTCTACCTGCCATACTTTGGAAAATACCCCATGGTACCACACACCTCCTCCTCTTCCTCCTCCTCCTTCTTTTGTGTGTGGTCAGTCCTGATCCTCATTCTTCATGTTCTCACTGTTCAGGATACAGGGACTGCTTGGCCTGCTGCTGTATTCCTGCTGCTGCTTTCTGTATTCCTTTCTTTCTACATTCCTTTCTGCTACTTTTACGTGCTACCTCTCCAGCACGTCCAAGCACAGCAGTACACTTTGAAATGCGTTTCCTCTAAAACATCCCAGACAAAACAGATGCCAAGATAAACAGCGTACTTCTCTGCCTTCAAAGCAGCAGAGTACTGCTGAGACTGTCCACTGCACACAGAGAGAGCGCTTTTCAGCAGCCGTACCAACACACCCTCACCAGATATTGCTTGTTGAGTAAGTATTTGTACTAGCAGATCTTCCCCACGTAGAGTTTCGGAACGTTGGGCCATTATGGGACTTGGATTCCTCCCAGTATGAGGCAACAGCATCTTTTTAAAGAAATAAAAATAGTACTGCTAAATGGGTACAACTACCTCTTATATTACTAGAGTTACCGCAGAATGCATCGTTGGTAGAATTCCACTCAGTCTGGTTGACTTATTCGGTCTATGATTTTTTGAGCCCTTATATCTTACCAGTTTATTGAAAAGGTGCTTTTTTTTTTTTTTTTCACACAAAAGCCCAAATAAAATACTTCACAGTCCATGTAATTCTCGGCCTTCCTATGTTCCTATATGTCTCTTTCTCTAAAGCGGATAAATCATGCATTTTGTTTTCAAGTAATGCTATCAAATGCCAGACAGACATCATCTAACCCAAGAACCCATTAACTGACCCAAGCTTTGCTCCCCACGAGACCAAATGTTTTAACACACTCAAGATTTAAATGCATTTTATCAAAACTGTAACATACATACCTATGTATATATCTCATCCCTTCTGCTCTGAACAGGACCAGGGAAAAACTGAAAAAACTTAATTCCAATAATTTACTCCAGAGCTGTCTTGTGGCTCAACAGGTTGATTCACAGGTCAAAGAAACTCACAATGAAATGTCAGCAGAGCTGTTTTCATTCTCCATTTCCCAAGAAAGAGTATTGCAGTTATGTTTGCCAATATTCACCGTTTACACCAATTAACCAAACTTCCCTATTATTTATAACTTCTTGGGGTACGATTTCATCGCTTTTACACATATGCCCCTCTGCCTCGCACTAGAACCATGGATCCTACTTGAGGTTGCTCACAGAGTACAGTACGATTTCGCCTTAGTACACTTAGAAATATCTTTGTGAATGATATTTCACAGCATGCTCTTCCATGTCCCCTTCAGTTAGCAAAACATCATCGATATGCTCTACGTATCAGTATTCCTAAAGTTGTCCTGTTTATGTAAAACTGATTTTAAGTCAAGATGTTATGCAGCTGTTCCATAATTAAATTGCATACCATAAAAGCTGATGTAGAAAGTATTACCACGTTGCAGAAGGTAAATAAGCATAGATTAAGCTTGTTCTCCTTAGCTTGAAAAACTAGGCAAGTTAGAGGTCAGGACTTCTAAAATTAATCAAAACCTTGGCAGATGTATTAACAAAAATAAAGCTCAGTGTTTTAAAGAAAATAAAAAGAGTCTGCTTTAGTTCAAGCTCTGCTAAAATTACCTGATGGATAGGTGCCTAACATGCATCATGTGCAAGACATTCTATATGCACAGAGACCTTTCTTATACACTTTCTTAATTACCTGCATTGCATATCAATATTCACTCACTTGTTCATATATGCATACTTATTTAAAGCAACTTATCTTAGTAGGGCTATCATTCATCAACATTAGCTGTTCTCATGCATGATAAAGTACTGGCTTATTTGTACAGGAAGGAAAGACAAATTAGGAAGTTTGTGTACTAACATTTTACCTGCCCTGGCTTTGACACACCATTGTGTCCTGTTCTAGAACCATGGTACCGAAAAAAAGCTATACAAAAATTACACATACTCTCTGCTTCTAGTCGGCTTTCTTTTCCCCACCATCAAATCCCTTCTCAGAGATATGAGAAGACAAGCAATGTAGAGAGCACCTGGAAGGTTACCTTACTGCTTTTCCAGCAAATTATATGGCTGGCTGCCTCTGGAAAACGTTTTGGGAGCTGCATCAACATGCAAGGAACCTCAAAAGGAGGAGGGAATTTTTGACTGCTCTAATTGTCACTCTGTCCTGAAATTGAGACCTCCAGCACAGCAAAGACCTCTGACACCAAACAAAATCAGCAATGAACAACAATTAAGATGGTTTCCCACACAAACCTCAGTCCTGCCCTTGGCAAACTGCAGGTAATTTGCTTAGAGGAGAAATTTTCTTAAGCCATCAACTGGGCAACAAAATTGCCATCAAGGAAAAAAAAATGCAACAGCATCTCCCTGCAGATGAGAAGAAGAGAGCACTATGTTGTCTCTAGGAGAAGAACCAAGAGAGACACGATAGACTAGGTTCATTCAGTAAAATCAGATAACAGCATCTGAGCTCTCCTTTATAAGCCCGATATGCACCTACTTAGAGCTTAAATTGCAGTGGACAGAGTAAATATGGTTTAAGAATTACTTGTTCTCAAATTTCACTTATATTCTTAAAAGTACAGGACTTCAGGCATAAATCTGCCACTCATGACATGCCTGTTTCCCTTCTATATTTGTCGTGGTTTAACCCCAGCCAGCAACTAAGCACCACGCAGCCGCTCACTCACTCCCCCCCATCCAGCGGGATGGGGGAGAAAATCGGGAACAAGAAGTAAAACTCGTGGGTTGAGATAAGAATGGTTTAATAGAACAGAAAAGGAGAAACTAATAATGATAATGGTAACACTAATAAAATGACAACAGTAGTAATAAAAGGATTGGAATGTACAAATGATGCGCAGGGCAATTGCTCACCACCCGCCAACCAACACCCAGCTAGTCCTCGAGCGGCGATTCCCCCCCCCCCTCCCCTTCCCAGTTCCTAAACTAGATGGGATGTCGCATGGTATGGAATACACCGTTGGCCAGTTTGGGTCAGGTGCCCTGGCTGTGTCCTGTGCCAACTTCTTGTGCCCCTCCAGCTTTCTTGCTGGCTGGGCATGAGAAGCTGAAAAATCCTTGACTTTAGTCTAAACGCTACTTTTGCAACAACTGAAAGCATCAGTGTTATCAACGTTCTTCACATACTGAACTCAAAACATAGCCCTGTACCAGCTACTAGGAAGACAGTTAACTCTATCCCGGCTGAAACCAGGACAATATTCAATCTAAAAGCAGCCTTTATTGAAATGATCATAAATTACACATTGACATTTGGCAGCCTTTGTTAAAAACAGAAACCTATCACAGCTCTCTATTGACATCTCCCCATTTCTGTAGCTAAACACACCCAGTGTGGCAAAGCAGCTGCATCACTTACTGTTCATTAAGAAGTAGAAATGATGCAGCAGGTGGATGTCAGGTTTTGTCCATTACTTCACAATTACTTGTTCTGAATATTTAACCCACATTTTGGGAGGTGGAATGAGAAACATTTATCTAAATCAGAATGATTCACCTGAGGAATATTTATATCTTTTATATGAGGTTGGGGGGGGGGGGTGGATAAACTATTACATTCTCCTGGATCACCTTATTAGTACTCATCTATTAATAGCAGACTCCAAAAACTCCTCACTCCTCAATTAATGTTGCTCAGCCAAACATCCCATGCTTGAAAAGTCTCAGGATGGCTACGGAAACCTCTCTGTTGCAAGAACTAACAACCTTGAAAGATACCTTAATGAGGCCAAGAAGATCTCCTCAAGTTTATTAAAAAAAAAATAATGTGCAAACTCGTCCAAATGTTTGCATGAATTTGGACCACTTTCTAACTTTCCCTTGTTCTTGTGTGCCTAGGAGTCACTCTTAGATTTCAACCCAGTCACCTCTGCACACAGGATTTGTTCAGAATTGTAAGTTTCCATTAAAATGCAGAAAAAATCTTGAAAGCTAACGTTATTTTCACTTTCCATACAGATGGGTACACTTGTAGAAAAAGCTCCACTGTCCAGAAGGCTGTTGAACACAGCCTTTGTTTGCAGCTTGAACTACAGCCAATCCAGATCACTGAAGGTGAGGACAAACACTCTGAATTTGACTCACAACATCATAAAAAGTCAGGGTAGTAAGTCAAGCACATGCCAAATAATTTACTTTTTACATATATGACTTCACTATCCACAAGGATCAATCAGCTCAGCAGCAACAATCTCATACTAATGGCAAAATACAAGACTAATACATAGCAGTAGGTATCTTGCAAGTGCGACCAAAATGTGAAACACAAATATAGGCAACTTGCTGTATACAACTGATCACAGACTCTGGCATCTGAATAACAGGAAGATCAGCTGGAAGCTGTATGTGTTACACCACCCGCACAATTCTCCCACCAACAGGGCTCCTCTCTTGCCTGGGAACAGTAAATTCACACTGGGCTACTGCAAAACTATTGCCAATAATTGAAATGAGAAAAGGTTGTGGTATTTAATTAGGAATTTTAAAAAATGCCATCCATTAAATATAAACTGACAGGACTTCATTCTTTCTGTCTCAGTATTGTTCATTGAACTCTTCTTTGCTTTCTTAAATAATATCCATGACAAATTTTGGGAAGGGTGCAGTGAGGATTACTTAAAGTACAGCAAGGGCTGTGTCCTGTGCCAGAAGCTTTAAAAAAGAAAAAAAGAAAAAAGAAAAAGAACTATGGCAAATGGAAAGAATGACAACTTATCTGCAAGCACATAAGTGATCAACAAATGCTGGTTAATAGCCTAACGTGGTGAGTAAAGCAATCACAGTACGCCTGCTTCTGCCATGACAAGGGCCAAACGAGAGAACAACCATCAGCCAGGTGTCATGGGCAAGCCATCACTTCTGCACAAAATTTAAGCACAATGGAAACAGGCTGAAGAAAGAGAAACACACAGAATGACAGTGTGGAAAGATGCCCCTCTGCCTTACTTCAGATGTTCATCTAGAGGAAGTGAAGGAAGAAAACAACAGCTATTCTATTCATGATTTCCTGCTGCTGCATGAGTGCCTGAACTGGCATGATAACATCATCTTCCACCCAGGTGTGCTAGAAAGGGAATGCTGCACACATCAGTTACTGAATTAAATTAAATAAATGCAAGTAATAAGTTCATAAACTGATCTCTAAATCACTGTTATTTTGTGGATAGACAAGGTCAGAGTCTCCATCCCTGTATTCCGTTTCATCTACAGGCTTGGAGTCCATTTGACTCTCACTTAAAAGTTATTCCTGATTTCACCCTTGAACTGAACAATGGGGAAACAAAAACAGACTTCTTGCATCCCTAGCCCCATGGTTACTTGCAACGAATGGTAAAAGGATGGTCACAGTGCATGTTTTTAGGGTTTTATCTGCCATTTGACAACACTTCCCGTTACCCACTGGTCAGATAAACACTAACATTAGACACTGCATAGAGGTCTGGCTTATCAGAGCTATCACTCCTCTGTGATTGGGTCCTCTTGTCCACAGCTTTTGTAGAGCCACAGCAAAACAGTCCTCTTCTCTCCCGTTGCATATACATAATGGGCAGCTACACTCACCAGCTAGTCACAGACCTGTGGCACATGAAAGAGGAGCTGGGCATGACCTTCAGCATCAAAATCACCCGCCTCCATGCTCAGAGCAGTGTGGCAGCCCGCCCCCCTCAGTGAGCAGCGAAGCTCTGCAAGCCAACACAGAGAGAGGGGAATGTGCTGCCTCCTATCATGGACACTACCCTCACACCGTCATCAGTTTTAATTGTGATTCTCCTGTAGCAGCATGAACTACTCCTATCAAAGAGGTAATGACAACAACAAAACATTTGAAACCAACTTCCTGTATTCTACATGAGAGTGAAAAATATGTGCTTTCCTCCAAATGATGCTTCTTTTTCTTTTTCCTCTTCTCTTTTTTTCCCCCTTTTTGCTTAGTATTCAGCTGTGGGTTTTGCATCTCCTCAGAGATGAGCACAACATAGCGGGTTCCTCACTGGACCTGTTCATGACAAACTTCACTGCCAGTTTCTAATGCTTCTTCTAGCAGCTAAGTTTTGTCCCTCACTATGGTTTCAGGCTGCCCACCTGGCTGAGTTGTTGCAGTGTATCCATAGGTCTCAACCTACGATATTGCCCTGGAAGGAGCAAAATTTCCACTTGCTGATGCTAGAGAGGAAAACAGGCTTCAGTCTGTGACAGGCCACAATTCCTCTTCTCCTATCAGGGTAAAAAAAAGCAGGTACTTAGTAGCCCACACCATGCTTTTCCAACATATGCCACCTTTTTCAGGCTTCTCACAGACAGAGCACTTGAAGAAGGAAGACAACCCAGGGCTGAGTTATCCTGCAGGACCACCAGCATCTCTCAGCAGGATCCTGGTCTGACATTCATGAAATGGGCCAGGGCTCTCCCTACCTACACATGCACACACACGGAAAACCATCCATCTACTCTCATTCCTCATTTTCCTTTCCATGGCATTCCCACTTTTGCTGTCACAAACTAGGTATCCCAAGGAGAGTGTTGCAAGGAAGGTCCTTGGCAAAGCTGGCTACAGCCATGGGGACTTACTCTAAAAATTGCACATACTTGGCCCTCAAAAGCCAGCATTTTGTCTCAGAGTTCAACAAAGCCAGTATTTATCTCAATGTGGTCACATAGCAAGCCTGTTCCTTTCACCTTCTCCCCAGAAAATATCTCCTGTTCAAAAAAAAAGACACAGATGGTTGCTGTTCATGCTACCCATCTGAAATTTTGAGTCAAGTTAGCTTTTGGTGCTTTGTTTCTATCACCAGAGTCCTTGAAATCCCCACAGAAGTATGAAGGCACTCAGAAGAGAACAGAGAACTGGTTGATTGATTACCTTGCTCTCCATCTGAATTGCACTCCATTAGCTAATGCCATTCAGCTTGTGACATCTTAGTTGCCTTAGGCATATACTGGTACAGCCCTGCTAAAGGCAGGTACTCTGATAAAACTGCATGGATAAAACTGGCAGAGAATCTGGTCTCACATCTGAGACCATGCCTGGGCCAACAAAACCAAACAAAAATAGAGAAGTTTAGAAACCAGCTACTGAAAGGATTTAACAGGTAGTTCCCAAGAAAGTGTCTGTGGACAGGGGAGTGTCTTTAAGATGACTTCACCTTTGACAAGACAAAGGAAAAGTATAATCACATTTTGCACATCAATAGACACACAAATTCAGCAATTGAAAGATTAATGAGACAATGGGCTTATTTGCTTTCCTATCACTTTGTCTCATCTCAGGGCTGGAGGAAATACACTAGAAAATTTCCCATGTAGTATTTTAGGCCAAGTTCTCTGTTGACATCAACATTAGTAGAGAGTACTGGTTAAAAACCACCTTAGTCTAGTATCTCTGCAAAGATCAAAATTTAAGCAGTATTTTTTAAGACCTAGAGAAAGCTCAGCAGGACCCCCAGAAATGCTTCTGCAGAAGCAACAAGCAGCAACCTCTGCTACCAGGCTTCGATTCAAAACAGATCAAAGCTGACCCTGGAAATGCACTAATGGTTTCTATGGCTACAGATAATCTCACTAAGACCATTACCCAACTCATGCTGTTGGCTGCCGCTTTTGCTCCAAGGTCACATTGCTGGCTCATGGTCTAAGTTGTTGTCCACCAGGACCCCAAGCTTCTTCTCAGCAAAGCTGCTTTCCAGTCAGTCAGCCCCCAGCACATACTGGGGCACGGGGTTTTTCCCTGCCGCGGAGCAGGACTTTGTCCCTCCCCTTGCTGAACTGCATGAGGTTCCTGTCAGCCCAGTTCTCCAGCCTGTGGAGGTCCCTCTGGATGGCAACACACCCACCAGGTCTACCAACCACAGCCCCTCTTTTGGGGGGCAGAGGGGTTCATCTACAAACTTGCTGAGGGTGTGCTGTGCCCCATCATCCAGCTCATTAATGTTAAACAGCATAAACCATAGCTGTATAAGCCATAACACAGCCATGCTGGGGGATGGGGGACCGGGGCAGAAATCGATATGTGTAAGATACATTTAATCAATTTGTGCTATTATAAAATTTTCATTCATTACTGTACAAGTGCTTCAAAAAGAATGACATATAGAAGATGACAAATCTGAGTTTAACGTCACTTCAATTCAGAAAAAAGTGAAATTAGTTTGGAAAAAAGCTAGTAATATGGCTGATATTCTGCTGCAGCACAAAACTAAGGAGCCTGTATTCTGTTGACACCAACCAGCAATTTTTGTAAGAAATTTAGACAGTTTTGCTAGCAGAAGAGCTGATGTATCAGGATAACACAATTATTTATATTATATAATGAATTATAAAGCAGAAAAGCACTAAGCACATTTTTTTTTCCTGAGAACTAATGCAATGAGCAAACACGCAAAGCCCAAGCAACACAAAGAAAACCTACATGTCAGCTCATGGCTTGCCAACACCATCCTCAGGTGCTCAGAAAGTGCCTTGGCTACATTAGAATCAGCATTAAAGCAGTGGAGAAAAAAGGTCAACAGTTAAAGGCCATACTGATTCCAAGTCTGCAAGTTTCACGGAGTTTTTGTGAAAGCCAGTGGGCATTCCACAGATGGGAATTTGCTGTATCTAGTCCAGGCCACTTTGATTAACACATTATTCAACAGCATTGCTCACGATTCAGCAAAAACACTCTGCCAAGTTTAGCAGATTTGTAACATTAATCAACAGAGGCACATTTCAGTGCACAAGAACTGCTTTGAAATACCAAGCCACACACTCACCTGCAGTAAATCAGTATAACTCCACAGAAGTCAATGGAGTTTTATGCCAATTTACACCAATTTTGGCCCACTCCATTTACACTACTACACTCTCTCATTCTTTCACTCAAGTACTGCAGACATTGCAGGTAATTATATTACAAGCAACTTTAAAACTATTTAGGAAGCAAAGAAACTCTCACAAGGAGGTACAGTGCCAGAAGAGGAATCCAACTTTCTCAACATCTTCAGAATGAATCTGAGTATTACTTTATTGTGAGCAATAGTGTTTGGAACTAGGGCAGACTTATTTGTAACTGCTACAAGCAGCCGGTAGGATAACAAGCATCTTTTTGATTCAGGAGCAGATACTATTGGTGACAATTACATGACAAAAATCAGTCTTGAGGTTCCAAGTACTGGAAAGAGAAATGTTACCTTCATCTTAGAAACTCCAACTACAGATGCTCACACTGATCTAAATGCTGCTTTGCGCACATCATTTAAGAAGAACGAAAAGAAGCTTCTGATAGCTTTCCTTTTTACAGTAAACACTCTTCAGTAGCTCTCGTTTAAAAGAAACAGAACTTCAGGTCTAGCCCTTTCTCAGCTGAGCTGAGAGAAAATTTGCTCTGACAAGGAACTGCAAGTGCTCACATGAAAGAAGAGACAGATCAGAGCTACATACATAACAGAAGGAAGCCCTGGGCACAAATGGGGACCCAAAGCCCACATTCCTGGGTCAATTGCCACACCTCAGAATGAAGGCCTTTCCACCAAAAGAAGATAGAAGATTGCCAGAGTACTGGTGCTGCACTGACAGCAAAGTTAAACTACAGGCCTGGTTTCAAAACAACCGGAGTCAATTTATACAGTTTAGGTCAATTTATAAAGTTCATATGGAAACCAGCTAACACATGATAGTTTTAGCAGTCTTGCTGTGAACACTTCAGTAGATGCAGATCCAAAAATTATTACAACTACAAATAAATGTCCCAATCTGCAAACTACAGGCACAGCGGCTCTGACATCAGCATGTGCTGAGTACTCAGATGGATAGTGTGATAATTTCCAAATGAGACCTTTCTATTACATAAAAGAGTTTCTAGAAATTGCCAGTTGGCAGCCTAACAGGCAAAAACCAGATAAAGAACAGCCATTAGCAAGTTAGGGGGGTAAGGGGTGTTGACAGTTCACAGCAGCTTACCTACACCTTGCTATCTATCTGCAAAGGCACTGGTGGGCTGGGCTTTAGAATTTCTGGCAAAAGAATCTCCAGCAAAATACAACAGTTACCAAAAATCATTCTGCATGGGGAGGGAAACCAGACAAAACCTTCATCAGAAAGCACAGGGTCAAAAGAGACATACACAGAGCATGGGGTGCAAACAGGGGACTCCAAGCAACCCATAGCCTGGTAGTCAGAGCATTCCTGGGGGAATCAACAATTCAATCCATTGAATGCATGACACCTGCAACAGGTATGGGCATTTCCAATGTGTCCGAAGTAAATGTTTAGCATAGATTCTCTCTTGGGTTTCATGCAAAAAAACCCAAATCTCAAACTGATATTTCAATGCATAAATGGCTAGTGTTTTCCCAAGACGGAACACAGTTTTCTCTCCAGATCTGATTGTCATACTCAATTAACTGGAGCTAAGTATCCCTTTTTCCTCCTCCTTCAAAGCTCTTCACATTAAGAAGAAATGCAGGATGTTAGCGAAGATTAAGCTCTTATCCATCAGCCTTAAGATTATTTTGGGTAATTGCATGATTGCTATTGTTGTTATTCACTTCAAAATATTCCCGAACTCTTACTTGCAGGTTTTGTGGCCTCAAAACCAAACCAAATCTGTCCCTGATTGGATTGGATCTGGAGAATGTTTTACCACATCCTTTAGGAAAGCATCACAGTACAACGCACCACTAACTTCATTGCCATCAGCCAGCCATTTAAAAGCAGATGAAACTGTATAGGAATTTCTTTTGGAGTGCCTTTTTAATGCTTCTTGCTTACGCAAATTAAAGAACTCAAAGCTTCAGCAATTCATCAAAGACACTTAGGTCAGCTCATCACACTCTCTCTGACTGCCAAGACTAAGAAAGCCACTATCCCATTTTCTCTTTGGGAATCAAATATACACCGTGACAGTCTTAACTCAATAACAGGATGAGCAACTTATGGGCCACAGGACATGCACAGACTGCCGGGACAATAAAATCTCTTCCAGAGGCCACGTTCCCCTCCCCTCCTCCCAAGTGCAGGCTGCAGGCTGGAGGAATAGGCCAGGTGGCCACCAACCCCTCTCCAGCGCTATTTTGCCCGAAAACCCAGCTGCTTCTCCCCATTAGGTGACACGCCAGGACAGTCAGTTCACATCAGGAAACCCTCGACCTCTGCATGTGCACAGAAAGACCACGCTGGGTGTCACCACATGCCAAGAGGCCAGGGGGTCATGGCATAGAATTCACTTAATCTACCCGAATAAGATATGTGGTCCCCTCCACCAGGGTGATTAGACACGATTTATAGCATAACAGTAGTGACAAGAGTACCTTTCATTAGCAGAACTTCGAGTACTCAAAGCTGCAGCACAAGCTGTGACTGGTTTCTTAGGCACTTGTGCTTTACATCTTTCCTACCTTCCCCACAGCAACACATTCTCTGATCTGCTGTGTCTCCTGCTGCTCTGCTCTCCTGGGCTTTTCCTCCAAATAGCGCCCTGCCTGCTTGTGTGGTCACATATGGCACTTCCTTCACAGCTACAGATGTGCTGATTACATAGAGAGGATGTTAGCACTGCTCAGCCAGACAGCAACTCTGGGAAGTCAGCTTCTCTCTCTCCTATCCATTCCTTCACTGGGACCATTTCTTATCCTACCAGCAGTTTTCACAAAGCAGAGAGGAACTAAATGCCTGTCCTGGTTTCAGCTGGGATAGAGTTAACTGTCTTCCTTGTAGCTGGTACAGGGCTATGTTTTGAGTTCAGTATGCAAAGAACCTTGATAACACTGATGTTTGCAATTGTTGCAAAAGTAGCGTTTAGACTAAAGTCAAGGATTTTTCAGCTTCTCATGCCCAGCCAGCAAGAAAGCTGGAGGGGCACAAGAAGTTGGCACAGGACACAGCCAGGGCACCTGACCCAAACTGGCCAACGGTGTATTCCATACCATGCGACGTCCCATCTAGTATAGGAACTGGGGAGTGGGGTGGGGGGGAATCGCTGCTCGGGGACTGGCTGGGTGTCGATCGGCAGGTGGTGAGCAATTGCCCTGCGCATCATTTGTACATTCCAATCCTTTTATTATTGCTGTTGTCATTTTATTAGTGTTATCATTATCATTATTAGTCTCTTCTTTTCTGTTCTATTAAACTGTTCTTATCTCAACCCACGAGTTTTACTTCTTTTCCCGATTTTCTCCCCCATCCCACTGGATGGGGGGGAGTGAGTGAGCGGCTGCGTGGTGCTTAGTTGCTGGCTGGGGTTAAACCACAACAATACCTTTGAGATGTCTACCATTCTGTTAAGCTACTGATCAAGTTCAGCTATGCTTAAGAACTTAACAGGAAGGCTGACTGAGAGATATACAGCAATTTCCTTTGGAAAAGGATAGCCAGATTTCCTTAGGAAACCAGGCTAAAAATTATGTCAACAGGAATTGCAAGGCATCCCAGTTTGATATTAGTATGTAGAGGCTTTTAATCGCTCATGGTGGAGACAACTAAATAGTGCATTATTAAACACTTCCTTATCAGAATAAAGGCTATCCTTGAATTAGTGTCTTTTCCTATATACGACTCCCTGACCATATACAGTTTCTTCTGAAAACCTGCAAGGAAGACTGGGCTAGCAACTTTGGTAAGCCAAGCAACTAAGCACAGACCCGGGAACAGCCTTGTATACCCACAGGAGTGCCGCACGGACATTTGAGACTCACGTAGTTGGAGAGGTATACCACCATCCGGATTTAAAAATATGTTTGTCCTCTGTGTGTGGTGGGGGTACCATAGTCCATGTCAAGGACTGGGGGTGATCTGCATGCTTACAAAGACAGACCTGGAAGCCTTGCACAGCTGCAAAACAAATGCTCAGAGTTTATTATGGTACCAGATTCACGTGACGTACGTCAGGCAGAGAAGGGTGGTCAAGGACAGGCATTGGGCAGTCCTCAAAGCAGGACTTCTTTACTACCAGGACTTTGTTTAGCCATGGAGCTTCAGCTCAAACTCTCATTCCCATTTTGGAAGAGGATTTCTTCCCTGCCTTTCCGAGGCACAGCTCTGTTAGGACACCCACAGTCCATCTGAATTTCTCAACTTGGGTCTTTTCATGTGTCTGATATTTACAGGGACAGAATCTCTGGCTTTGCTTGTCATCAATAATACATCTATCCTATGAAGAACAAGAAGACTGGGACACCAAAAAAAAACCCAAACCAAAAGACGGAGAAGTCCATTTCTCTTTCAACTGCCTGAAAAGACACTTTCCTCCTGGACCCCTGGGTATACGCAAAGAGAGAGAGAATGCAGCCTTTGAACAGTAACTGGGATAAATCTTTCTCCTCTGATCATTCCCCCTCTGACTCATAAATCTCAATCTACCAAGAAAATAGTGCACAGCTCTCACAAAGCATGACATGCACCTAGAAGGGAGGCACAATTAAAAGAAGAGACAAGAGAGACAAATGACATGGGAGCCATTTCCTTAATGAACAGAACACTTTTCCCTTCTTATTCATTATAATGACTACCAATAAATAACAGGAAGAAGCAACAGGTTTGACTACAACACTGATGAATTTAAGTTTAATGCAAGTAAAGTGCCTTATAACAAGTCTGGATTGAAAAAGATGTTGAGAAGGGTGGTTTTCAGAGAGACTGCTTACATTTTAATGTTTAGCGAGACCTGAATCTGCAGTAGATGGGTACAAAAAACAATGAGAAAATGTCTTTTTTTTTTTTTTTTTAACAAGTTAGGGCAAGTGAGATTCATCTTTCATTTTTGTGTGTTCTTTAAAAAAAGAAGAAAATCCAAATGAAAAAGGCAATAAAAAAATACTGAGACCTGGGAGGGAAGGTGGGCTTTATTCTACCCCACGACTAGCCCTCAACTCCCGTTCTTCTGCGGTCATGGTCACAGCTCTCCCGCATAGCCTCACCTCCCTCTCTGATTTTCAGACCTCACATACTGGCTTAGGTAGCTACAGCCAAGCTTCGGTGCTGCCCAGAGAGTGTCAAAACGTGAGAGGTGCTAAAGGAGTCCTGTAGGTCCCTCTCCACCAGATCACTAGAGATGGGCTCTTGCTAGGACTCAGGCAAGGTAGGGGGAAGGCTGGCTCGTACCCCTTATTCCCACTGATGCCACCTTGACCCACATGATTGAGCCTCGTGGGCTGACTCCCAGCACGCGGTGCTGCGACTGAAGTTTTCGCATTTGGAGCGCTGCAGCATCCTCTCTATCCTGTCGATCAAATGGCCAGTCGCTGGCACGAGCAACAGTTTACATCACTCACAACCGAACCCGAAATACAGGAAGATTAGCTGCCAGGGCGATTTAAGAAAGCAGAACAGAAGCAGATAAGGGAAGCAAAGCAAACCGTCCTTGGAAAGATAAAGAAACTTTGCAGCTGACACAGGAAAAGCAGCTATTAAGGTAAGCAGGGGTGTTACCAGTCTCAAGCTAAAAGTACTTTGAAAGGTGACAGCAATTAAGAACCTATGCAAGCCTTGAGCTTAAAAACACTCTGACCTTGAAGGAACTCAATCTGCCTTTCTGGTTCCCAGGACATATGGCCTCAGTAACAGATGATATATATCACTTCCTAGTTCAGTATAGCTACATAGGTATCCCGTAAGGCTTGTCTGCTACAGGACAGAGGGTCTTTGCCTCACCTGCTGACTCTTCAGCTGCCTGCTACCCTGGCTGATCACTTTGGAATCACTGCTGCCCCAAGTCCCCACGTGCTAGATGGAGCCAGCTGGACTACTCCACGATTCCAGACCAACTTCAGCTGTCACACAGGCCCTGGACCAGGATGGCAGGTTGCACTGAACATTTTGTCTCAGACGAGCATCTCCACTCCTCTCCGGATGTCACGTCACCTTGTACCACAGGATCTCTCCTGCCACAAGATCCAGCACAGCCACATCCCATAAGCACCACCACAGTCATATATCCCAATCCAGTGTCCCAGGTCTCCGGACTCAAAAGAACAGCCCGTCTCTCCCGTACATCAAAACCAAACAAGTCTAGGAGAAATGATGACATCTTGGACACATCGAGTTTTCAGCTGGAGCAGTGCCACCCTGGTGACTTGGTTCACTCCAGGCAGCAGTCTGGGGACAAACACAGCAGTTTCTCGCCTATCCTCCAATAGAAAGCACTTCCACAAACTTCTAGGTGGTATTAGGAGAACAGCACCCAAACTGTCCCTGGTTTCTCTGCTCCCCCTGCTGAGTGCCAGCCCAGCATTATCAAAATGCCTGCTTGGGTAGCGCTGCCAGGGAGCAGCACACAGAAGCTAAAGCAGGCTGTAAAGTTACTACACAGTCTCCCAAAGAGCTCAGTAATTACCACTGTTAATTCTTACCAAGACCAATAGCACCACTACTGTTTACAGGGACCAAGCAGATCAAAAAGCAGATCCGGGAAGAGAGTTTCTCAGTTACAGGCTTCAGTGTCAGCAACCGCTGACATCTTCAGCCAACAGCCAGATCACGCAGTCCTGCCAAGGCCGTACGCCCACCACCTAATATTCCACACTGGCATCAGTCCACAGCCACTGCCAACGATTGTATATACATGGATACTGATCCACGCACAGCTATTCAAAAAGAAAGGGATCACAGCCCCTGTAATTGTGAACTTGCATATTGGTGCAAAGAAAGACAGTGGATATATTGGGTTTGTTGCATAAAGTGTGGGCCAAGAATCACTTCTATGTGTCTCATGATACTTTTTTCTCTTGTCAAAAGGGGATAATCCACCATTCTCCATATTCCACTGTATTTTCAAATGTAATTCAAGTTGGGGCCTCCCTTGTCTTTACTAGACAAATAGACTAGACGCCAGTGAGACTGGATTTTAAATCTACATTTTAAGCACTGGAGTAGTAGAACTAGTCAAGACACAAAATTACTCACAACTGCTCGTTCACTGCAATATTCCAAACAAGATGATCCTACAAACTCTTGCAATTCTCTCTTTAGAAAGGTAATCAGCCTTGTTTAGACCAATCTGGTGCTGGTTCTTGGTATCTTCAGAAAAGACATAGTAAAATAATTGTACAAGACAATCAAGACCCATCGGAACACTTTTTCATTAGCGAGGGATCATGCACTAGACTTATGCGGGGTATAGAGAGGGGGTTGGTTTCATTTGGGTTTTGCTTTACGTCTTAAAGATGGATTATTACCGCAGGAAAAGTATAACTGAATTGATTGAAATAATCACATTCCTCCTTCCATGCTTAAATGCATTTCAAGCTCATATCTGGAAGCGGAACAAAATCAAACATAGATCTCTTCCTAATTTTCCAAGCTACAGAACAATAAGTACCGCACAGTAGAAAACAAGATCTAATACAAGAGGTGGCAGCTGGGATTTCATGCTGCTTGTATGTATTCACATAAAAAGATATGCAATCACAAGCAAGCGTCACTCATTTGACACTGGAGAGGCATTCTCTTTCTAGCTGTGCACGGAAGGGATAGTTTCGCCATACACTGCTCCAAAAGCAGTCAATCAGAACTAGTAAGGGAGTCGCTGCATTTCACAGTTCGTAGCAGTCACGTTCGAAAGCAAGGCCTGGTTTTTCTCTCTGTAAAATCAGTTCATGCAAGCCCAACGTGGCCCCACGCACCCCCTGAGATTCAGCCACCAGATTCCCAATTAAGACATGCTGAACTGGACCACTTGGAAAGCACAGTTCAGTCCCCAAAAGGCAACAGGGTAGCAAGATCTCCCACTAGCGTCTAGTAAACAAGAAACAAGGAAAGCCCATGCTTGCCAGGTAATCACTTACCCTCAGACACACCAGGCAAACTCTGTCACGGAAGCACTTGAAGATCACCACCCACAGACGACCTTGATGAATCAAACATGCAGCCCATCATACAAAAGATGCTACTGCCTCCTAAGCCCCAGTTTGCACCATAATATCAGAGATCCCAAACTCAGTAAAAACACCACAGTGTTTTCATTTTCTCGTGTCTTTAGACAGTAATTGCAACGTACCCTCTTCTCTTCCACTCCCCTGCACAGCTCAAGCGCACACGGGGCTTCCTTTCTTTATGAAACTAGACAATTAAAATTTACTTTGTAACAACAATTTGTTTGGATTCCCATCTATAAAAGCCTCCAAAAATGCCACCTTGTGCAGTAATTGCTCTACTGGTGAAATACAAAGGTTCGGTAATGTTTATAAAGCCATTTAAACTGCATTAGCAAAACTATTTTGCTTAATTACATTATCCAACTCTTCATGCTATATACAAGCTCACTTCTTCCAAGAGTCATCCCTACTCACATGATCAAATCATGCCACTTGAAACGCTCTCACATCATTTTGGCATATAAAAAGGTTGAAATTATCATGATGACAGCAACCTAAGGACTGCAGATAGCCAGAATTTGGTATGAGAAGTGAAAGCTGAAAAAGAGTTAGATCTCTTGAAAGTATACATTTTAAATACCAGAGACACAAAGCTATTCAATACCACCGCTCAACATAAAACCCTAAAAGGTTCTGAAACACTTGTCCTGAATCATTTCAATGGAAATATTAAAGGATGAAAATGCCCCATGGAATTACAGGATTCATTTATATAGACTGACAAGCTCACTTTGTGGTAACGTGTTTTTAAATGTAAAGCAGTATAAACAAGTGTCCTGGTTTCAGCTGGGATAGAGTTAACTGTCTTCCTAGTAGCTGGTACAGGGCTATGTTTTGAGTTCAGTATGCAAAGAACCTTGATAACACTGATGTTTTCAGTTGTTGCTCAGTAGTGTTTAGACTAAAGTCAAGGATTTTTCAGCTTCTCATGCCCAGCCAGCAAGAAAGCTGGAGGGGCACAAGAAGTTGGCACAGGACACAGCCAGGACACCTGACCCAAACTGGCCAACGGGGTATTCCATACCATGCGATGCCACATCTAGTATAGGAACTGGGGAGTGGGGGCAGGGGATCGCTGCTCGGGGACTAGCTGGGTGTCTATCGGCAGGTGGTGATCAATTGCCCTGCGCATCATTTGTACATTCCAATCCTTTTATTATTGCTGTTGTCATTTTATTAGTGTTATAATTATCATTACTAGTTTCTTCTTTTCTGTTCTATTAAACCTTTCTTATCTCAAACCACAGGTTTTACTTCTTTTCCCGATTTTCTCCCCCATCCCACTGGGGGGGGGGGGGGGAGTGAGTGAGCGGCTGTGTGGTGCTTAGTTGCTGGCTGGGGTTAAACCACGACAACAAGGTATCTGAAATTACCACCTAATAAAATGACTTGAACTTCAGCGCCTTCAAAATCACAATTATACGACGACTGAAATAAGTTTGACAGACTGAGGTATAATCAAAATCACTGTAGTCAAGAGAGATTTATCCAAAGGAAAAACCACTTCATGTTTGCACACATGTATGTTTACTATAAAAGAAAAGTAGAGCATAGGTTTTCAACAACGACCAAAAAAAGGCTCGAAAAACACTTGGAAAAAATAAATTCTGCCACTCACTCCGCTTTTGCTGGGCATGCCGATTTTCACATTTTGGTCAAAGATCACTCGGTTTCTCCAGTTTACCTCACTTTGAGAAAATCATTTTCAGAAAACATGCCTCCAAGAAACATCAGACAACTGTACGTCCACATGATTAAATAAGAGGTAGGAAAACCCAGCAATAGATCTATCACACACTTTACAACAGCAGCGATCGCTTGCTTGCAAGCCCCTGGCCAGAATCCTTCTCCTTGGCAAAATAAATTAATGCTAGACAGTTCTCAAGACATCACATCAACAGGAAAAGGGTTAGCTCTCCCTCGCATCAATAAAGCACATCATCTGACCTAAAGTGCAACTCTTCATCACTAAACCACTTTCAGAAGAAACAGTGCCAACCTTCAAAGACATCTTCCTAGAATGAGCTGTCTTTCCTGACCATTTTGACTAGTTACAGACTTTATATTTGTCTAGTTCTTCATCTTTTAGGAAGGCTAATGGGGTCGGAGAAGTAAAGGACAAGTCCAGCCAGTATTATTTATGGACCTCTTTTTTCACTGTTGTTCAGTACAGATATGCAGCATTGCGGAATCCTTCGGGACCGATTTCTCCCACCAAACCCACACTGCAGACTTAATCTTAAAAACATATCCTCTCAAGGATAAACAAAGTAAACTCATATCTGCCAGACCTGAAAGATGTTTTCACCAATGCCTCAGGACTGTCCACTGCTGGTAGTTCATCCGCTAAGCTTTCTTCAGGAGGTCTAGGGTCACTGATGATGGTCGGCTTTGGCCTTGCCTTGAGGTTGCCGGTCAGCCCACCGATAATGGTGTTCCACAAGCAGTTCTGTCATGTAGACCCTGCAAAACCAGACAGTCAGCAAAATACATTCATAGGCCTACTGTCCAGCCTCTCAGCAGTCTGCAAAACAAAGATGCTCTCTGATCTTTTTACCGTTGCATCACCACCAGTTTGGGATTAAGCCTGAAAACCCAAAATAAAGCTCCAAGTGGAAATAAGCACTAACTTTCAGCTCATTCCAAGTCCAAGACCACAATGCTTCCCATAAAAAGATTTGGTTACAGAACAGGGAGTTTTCACATCTCAGTAAAAACCATCCTCTCCACATTAACTTATAGCTTAGCATGTATTGGCGTGGCTGCATTTGAAGCCAAAGAACTAACCAGAAAACAAAGTACCAAATCAATACAATAGTAATCGTTGAGTTTCTTAGTGCTTAAATTACAGATTTGAGATATCACTGAAGGACTCGCATCAAAAAACCATACTTCTTTTCTGCTGAAATTGCAACTTTTCCCAGCAGACATTCAAATGCCAAAATATTTCTATGGATGGCCTTTTTACACTTATTTCCAAGAGTCACCAGGCGCCTCTTGCATGTCATTCAGAGAACCCATCCTCATCTGTAAGCCTAGCTCCACTGACAAAGTACAATTAGCACCCTTCAGTCAGAGCTCCTACCCACCCCTGAAGAACAGAAGACCTGACTTATAGCCCATCAAATTGAAGGACAGGGAGGGATCACTCCCCACTTGCAGTCACGGTCACAAGACAGGCTCAACCTGGGGAAGAAACCAAATCAATGTAACCTGCTACCCATCAAATCACAACAAGGCTACGAGGAAGCAAAACCCAGCCTGAGAACAGCTTCCCCCCGGGGAGCCCTCCCGCCTTCCCGCCTCAACTCCACTCACTCCCCGTTCTCTCCACCTCCTCCCCCCGGCAGCGCAGGGGAACAGGGGACGGGGACGGGGGCTGGGGTCGGTTCCTCACCCCTTGTCTCTGCCGCTCCTTCCTCCTCAGGGGGAGGAGGACTCTGCGCTCGGCCCCTGCTCCGCTGGGGGGTCCGTCCCTCCTGCGGGAGACAGCCCTTCACCAACTTCTCCAGCGTGGGTCCTTCCTGCAGGCTGCAGTTCCTCACAGACTCCTCCAGCGCGGGTCCCTTCCACAGGCAGGGTGCAGTCCTTCTGTTACCGAAATCTCGGAATAAAAACTTATCAACACCAATTTAGTGTAGATAAGCAGACACTTCTTTATTGACGGCCGGGTGCGCGGGCAAGTCCTCTCACAAACCACGCACACCTGTAACCAAAACAATACACCTTATATTGAACTCACTTATGCATATTCATAAGATTACAAAGACGTCATTTGCATATTCATCAGATTTCCAGGAAATCATTTGCATATGTTAATGTCCATCACGCAGGCGCACTAAAGGTCTCTGGTGGTCTTCTAGAGTCCTCTGGTGGTCTTTCGTAGTCTTCCTCACTCGTCTGCTTCTTGACCTCTCAGGTGTTTCCAAGCAGCAAGCTGGTGTCCATAACGGTTTCCTTAGCCTTTAAAACAAACACTACAAGACTACCAATCTTTGTCAAAACTTCTGTGGTTAAATGATTTTGAACAATACTTAAATTCTTATGGTTACACATTACACATTTTCTAAGCTCCTAAGTTCCTAAGGCTACATTTCAAACTTAACACTCCCATACTTATACTTCACAATTTTCTACTTTTTAGTCAAACCAAACTCTTTTATAATCAGATTTTAATTTCTTTTGTCCTGTTATCTAAGTTCTAAATGTTCCTACTAGATGATCTTAGCCAATTTCTTCGGCCTTGGTACAGGGCTATACAGGGGATTTCACAACAACACTGGTTGTTGGTTAAATATATAAAATACAACATACATATAATTTTGCTAAAATATTAAAATTAAATATGATTAATTCTAACTAATAACAAATCAATGACAAATCAGTAACACTTCCGTCACAGACGGCTCCAGCGCGGGAGTCGTGGCCATTTTGGGGGACATCCGCTCCCCCGCTCCCCTCCACGGGCTGGGGGGGACAGCCTGCCACCTCCCCGCGGGCTGCGGGGGCATCCCCTCCTCCTTCCCTGACCTCGGCATCCGCAGAGGGGTTCCTCTCACGTCCCACTCCCCCGACTCCCTCACGGGGCCTTCCCCTTCTGAAATCTCTTCTCCCCGAGGCGCTACCGCCGTCGCTGAGGGGCTCGGCCTGGGCCAGAGGCGGGTCCGGCTCCGAGCCGGGGGAGCTTCGAGCAGCTTCTCCCAGGAGACGGCCCTGCGGACCCTCCCCCGCCACACAAAAGAAAAAAAAAAAAAACCCGCCACACACACACAAAAAAAAAACAAAACAGGGAGGGAGCAGATCCCGAAAAGAGCAGCGAAGGGCTGCAGTGGTGCTTACCTCAGTCAAGAGGCTTCTCTCAGCAGAGGTGCCGCAAGCGTTCATCTTACTGGATTCCAAAGGAGTAACTGTTATAAATGAATTTAGTCCCAAACAGGATTCCAATCAAAGTTAACAATTTATTCAATGAATAAAGGCAAGCAAACAGCGCTGGGCGCGCCGGGAGCTTCTGCTCTACCACAACGTGCGCCGCGAAAAACAAGACAGCTTCTTTTGTAGTCCAGCGCTCGTTACATATTCATACTAGGAGTGTTCTTCTCCACCTCCTGGTTGTGGGGGTGCAGTAGTTCTCCCAGAAACTGGTCTCACCTTGCACAGCACCGGCTGCGGTCACCAGGACCCAAACAAGTTCACAACAGACACCTCCCCCTCAACAAATTCACACCACAAATGGCCCATCGAGATCCCAAGCACTGCAATCCCTGAGGCCAAACACACATCCAAATGCCTCAGTTCTCCTCCAGGATAGTTAACAACAAAACCGGCTCTGGGCTGGCAAAAAGAGAACGAACTATGCACATATCATCTGTCTCCTCCCGGCCTGCGGTTA
Source organism: Buteo buteo (assembly GCF_964188355.1). Taxonomy (NCBI): domain Eukaryota; kingdom Metazoa; phylum Chordata; class Aves; order Accipitriformes; family Accipitridae; genus Buteo; species Buteo buteo. The sequence goes on from NC_134200.1 coordinate 2,363,302, forward strand.
GACAAGGATCCACAAAATGGTTAAAGGTTACATAGACAGTGAGGGTCACATTTTATTATGCGGCCCTAGCATTGTTTATAGTGACACGAATCAGGTGAACATATTTCACAGTAACAAAAGAGGATGGACTGGAGAGAGAAGCCATGGACTGAAGGAGGGATTTACTTAAGAAGAGGTCTTGTGAAATAAGAGATCCTTTGTCTGTACAAGGCATGCCTTGCTAACGACTGGGCCCCTGAAGGAGAATGAAAAGACTGAGAAGAAGGGAACATCCTACCCCAGGAGGCGCCGAGAAGTTGAAAAATTGCTAATAGGCACGAAGTCAGCAAAAATCTTGGATAACCGGAGGAAAGGTAAAGGCAGCAGGGGCAGATCAGACCACCAACTCAATTCACGACCAAAAGACTTACCCCCGCCTCCGCCTTGGGCATGTGCTGTAGAAGAAAAGAACACTGGACCTTTAATTCGAAGCGGGGGAACTTCAACCTGATAGAAACTGTGCGAGATAAGCAACTCCCGGTAATAGTTTTGGGGAAGAACTTTGGAAATCAAATGTGTATAACTGAACTTGATAGCATATGTCCGTACATTTCATGTGGTTTGTTCAAACTTTCATGGTTTTAGTATTTTGTACCTTCTATGAAAACTGGTTTGCTGCTAGATGACTGTCTAAGTGAGATTTGATAAATGATCATACATTAACATTATGGTTGAAACAAGAGACAAAGGGTAACTAGGGAGATAATTACAAAATTGTAGTCAAGTGATTAACTAGTAATTCTTCATAAGTTTTGCAGTTCTTTGCTCTTATGACGAGATGTTCCTGTACACTAGATGAGAACAATGCTGAAACTGACCACATGTGATTGAAACTGCGTTAAGCTTCAAGAACAAAGAACAAGGACAAGAATAAAGACTTCAAGGACAGCCAGCAAGAACTTCAATGGGTCGGTGGTCGAAAAAACAGCCCTTCGACTCAAAGGGATCCCTCATTGCGCATGTTTGGATGTAGGCGGTACTAAGATAATCAGTTGTGATCATTTTTATGTATACTAATTCGATTAATACGCAATTACTTATTCTATATAACCTGTTAGTGCTAAAGCTGTGGTATGGATGCTACGTGGAACAATCCCCCACGCATCCAGCGCTGCAATAAAGAATGCTTGCTTTCTAAAACTCCAAAACGGGTCTGTATAGGGTCTGGCTGAGATGGAGTTAATACTCCCCACAGCAGCCCTCATAGCACTGTGCCCTGCATCAGTAGCTAGAAAGGTGTTGATAACACACCAGTGTTTTGGCTACTGCTGAGCAGTGCTGGCACAGCATCAAGGCTGTCTCCCCAACATTTTTGCCCTCCCCTCAATGGCAGGCTGGGGCAGGGCAAGATCTTGGGAGGGGACACAATCAGGACAGCTGACCTATACTAACCAAACAGATGTTCCATACCATATGACGTCAGCTCAGATATAAAAGCTAAGTAAAGGGAGACAGAGGGGGGGCATTTTGTCTTCCGGAGCAACCACTACGCGTACTGAAGCCCTGCTTCCTGAGAAGCGGCTAGACATCGCCTGCTGATGGGAAGTAGAGAATAACATCATTTGTTTTTTTTCTTTGCTTTCGCACGCGCGACCTTTGCTATCACTGTATTAAACTGTCCTTATCTTGACCCACGAGCCTTTTGTTATATTTTCTTCCCCCCCAGCTGAGGAGGGGGAGTGATAGAGCGGCTTTGGTGGGCACCTGGCATCCAACCAGGGTCAACCCACCAAAGGGTCTTAGAGAGTTTCTTCAACCGGCTTTTCGGTATCATTTTGGTGACCCGGATGGGATGAGGCTTCTGAGACTCAAGGGACATGGGATCGCAGGACCTCCAGCCAGCACTGAGATTTCTTAGGGAGACCCTTGATCCCCATTCCCCGGGCTCACAAGCCAAAGCCACTGGTATTTAAAGGCATTTTTTTGATTAACCTGGTTCTGGTATTCTGGTCTGGTACTCTTACCTGTAAGCCTGATTAAGAGAAGTCAGCAAGGAAGAAATATAAAAGGATCCTTAAAAATCTGGTATTCTGGTAGAAGTAGTCCTCTGGTAAAGGCTATTCGTCTCGCTGGTTGAAAACAAAGATACTCATTTGGTTTGGTCTCAGTAATTTGATTAAGGCTTTGGTATTTGACTATTGATTCTGGATATGACCTTAGATCTCTGATTGATTCTGTTCGGTATTTTGACTTAGGCTCTGATACTTGACTTTCTGATTTCTGATTTTTGTATACTGAAGGTATTGATAATGTGGACAGTCAAGTGAACTCCCTAAAAAAAATCACCTCTGCGGTGTGTTTTAAAACACTGGAAACAGCTGGGGGGCATCCTGGGTGGTAACATGCGGAGAGAAGATTTGATTAAATATTGTAATCATTGGTGGCCTCTGTATAAGCTTGATGAAGGGGAAAAGTGGCCTGTGAATGGGACACTAAATTATAACACCATGTTACAACTTATGTTATTTTTGAGACATGAGCAGAAATGGGATGAAGTTATGTATTGTGATTTGTTCTTTACCTTAAAGAATCATCGTGAGTGGCCAAAGGATTGTGGAATTTATATGCCACCCAGCGATCCTTTTGTGCTATCTTTGGAAAAAGAGAAAAACAAAAAAGGTGATAACAAGCTCAAAAGGTGTTGTTCTGCATGTAGTATTGGGCAAAGATGTTTAAAGTTATACGAACAAGAACGAGAGGATGATACTGAAATGATAATTGGATCTCAAAGGGCCCCACCTAGAACTGCTCCCAGAAATAGTGATGAAAGAGAGCCCATGAATAGTCCTGTCGCAGGGCGAACAAGAGCTAAACAGAGCAAAGTTATTCAAGCTCCTCTTCCTCAGGCACTTGGGACTGAGGGTGTGGCAACTATCAAAGTACCCTTTTCTATCATGGATTTAAATAATTGGAAAATAGCAGCTGGGAGCTATTGGGAAAACCCTGATCAAACAGCCCATGCTTTTGAAACAATGATTCAGACTCAGGATCCTGATTGGAAAGATATGCAAGTAATAATGGATGTACTTTTTGATAGTGCAGAAAGAGATATGATCCGGAGGGTTGCTAAAACCCAGGTAGAAGCACAAGTGGGTTCTGGAGTATTACAGGGAACAGTGGAACAAAATTTTCCATCTACTGGTCCCAAATGAGATCCTAATAATTTGGCTTAGGGAAGACTGCTAGATCAATATCAAAAATGGGTTCTATTCAGAATCAGAAATGCTATGCCTAAGGCAATTAACATGTCTAAATCATATGAAATTAAACAAGATAGAAAAGAGTCTCCCACTGAATTTCTAAGCAGATTAAAAGATGCTGCTAGGAAATATACTAAAATGGATCCTGAGTCTGAAGAAGGAAAAGCTCAGTTGGCTCCTTTATTTACAGGACAATCCTCTGATGATATCAGAAGGAAATTACAACAAATTACAAGGAGCAGATTCTCGAGATTGAGGAAAATTATTAGAAGTTGCTTGGGTGGCATATAGCAATAGAGATGAATTACAGAATGAAATGAATGCAAGATTAGTAGCTGCTCTGGAAGTAGGAGCTGGTATGGGACGAGGCAGAGGAGTTATTCCTTGAGGAAGGGGATGTGGTCGAAGAATGGGACGAGGGAGAGGAACTGGATTGGGGTCACCAGTGGGATTCAACCAGCCCCTGGGACCGAATCAGTGTGCATACTGTAAACAAGAAGGACACTGGAAAGAGGAATGTCCCCTGAGACCTACAAGGTCACAAGTGATTGCAGTTTTGACTGCACAATCTCAGCAAGTTCCCCCTTGCTTGGGAAAGCTGAGTGAAAGTATCTGACGGGGACCAGACGGGAGTCTCCCAGCAGAACCTCTGGTTACAGCTAACCTGGGAGAACAGAAAATTGAATTTTTAGTTGACACTGGAGCCACCTTTTCAGTTTTGAACACCTTAAAGAGGGAATTAAGTTCTGGAGAAATTAGTGTTAAGTTCTGGAGAAATTAGTGTTAAGTTCTGGAGAAATTAGTGTTAAGTTCTGGAGAAATTAGTGTTGCCAGTGCAACAGGTGAACGAGAGACTAGACCCTTTTTTTAAACCTTTGACAATGAAATTAGGAAAGCAATGGGTCACTCATCAGTTTCCCTATTTGCCAAATTCTCCTAAAGCCCTGTTAGGGAGAGACCTACTTGAGAAATTGGAAGGAGAAATTAAATTTAAAAATGGTGAGATTAAAATTAAAATTCTAATTCCAGAAACTAAACATATCGAAGCAGTGGCTTTGTTGTTACCAGACGGTCACCGAAAGCAGAGGATCATACCAGTCAAAGTAAATAATGGTGTAATTCCAATTATCTGGGCTGGGGAAGTTCCTGGTAAATCCAAAAGAGCAGAGCCTGTGAGAACTGATTTAAAGCCAGGATCGAGTCCGGTAGGAATTAAACAATACCCCTTAAAACTGGAAAGCCGGAAAGGGTTAGTACCAATAATACAAAAATTTCTAAAGTACAAATTGTTAATAGAATGTGAATCCAAATATAACACCCCAATCTTGCCTGTTAAAAAGGCTAATGGAGAAGATTACAGGTTGGTTCAAGACCTCAGAGTGATAAATCAAATGGTACAAGATATTCATCCGGTAGTAGCAAATCCTTACACTTTGTTAGCAACCCTAACAGAGAAACAAGAATGGTTCACAGTGTTAGACTGAAAAGATGCCTTTTTCTATATTCCCTTGGATCCCAATAGTCAAGAGCTTTTTGCTTTTGAATGGGAAAATCCTGAGACTGGGAGAAAAACACAATATACATGGACAGTCTTGCCTCAAGGCTTTAAGAGCAGCCCTACCATTTTTGGAAATCAATTGGCACAAGAGTTAGAGATTTGGAAGAAAGAAAATAATCAAGGAATCTTGTTGCAATATGTGGATGATTTATTAATTACAGCTGAGAGAGAAGAACAATGCACAAAGTTAACTATTAGCCTTTGAACTTTTGGGGAATCAGTGGATATCGAGTGTCAAAAGAAAAAGCCCAAATAACCCAGAGAGAAGTAACTTACTTGGGTTTTGAAATCCTGAAAGGACAGAGACAATTAGGAACTGAGAGAAAGGAGGCAATTTGTTGTCTCCCTGAGCCTAAGACTCTAAAAAAATTGTGGGCATTTCTGGGAATGGTTGGGTGGTGTCGCCTGTGGATTGCAAATTATGGCTTGCTGGTCCGACCTTTATACGAGCAGCTCAAGACCTCAAACAATGGATTTATAGATTAGACTGATGCCAGGAAAGCTGCTTTCAAACAACTAAAACAGGCCTTTATGGAGGTGCCAGCCCTAGGCCTGCCAGATCTCACAAAGACATTTGAACTCTTTACTCATGAAAGAAAAGGTCTAGCTCTGGGTGTCCTGGCCCAATATCTGGGACCAAGTTGGCGAGCTGTGGCCTACTTCTCAAAGCAATTAGACAATGTGAGTCTGGGATGGCCTGGTTGTCCGAGAGCCATCGCTGCAACTGTGCTATTGATCCAAGAAGCTCGCAAGTTCACCCTAGGGCAGAGAATTACAATGTATGTTCCCCACATGGCAATCACTGCACTTGAACAGAAAGGGGGGCATTGGTTATCCCCAGTGGAATGCTGAAATACCAAGTGGTGTTGTTGGAGCAAGATGATGTTTACTTAAAAACTACTACTATTGTTAACCCTGCTGTGTTTTTAACAACTGATCAAGTTGAAGGAGAACTGGAACATGAATGCCTGCAGACAATTGAAGAAGTCTATTCCAGCTGACCGGATCTCTGAGATGCGCCGCTGGAAGAAACGAATTGGGAACTATATACCAACAGAAGCAGTTTCATCTGTGAAGGAAAACTTTTATCAGGATATGCAGTAACCACTACTGAGAAGGTAATCGAATCATGTGCTTTGCCTTCAAATGTATCTGCCCAAAAGGCTGAATTGGTAGCTCTTACTCGAGCACTGGAACTAAGTCAAGGAAAGCAAGTCAACATTTGGACAGACTCAAAGTATGCTTTTGGAGTAGTACATACACATGGAGCAATATGGAAAGAAAGAGGACTGTTATCTCCACAAGGAATCACCATTCAGCATGCAGAACAAATATTGAAATTGTTCAAAAGCCAACAGCAGTCGCGATAATGCACTGTAAAGCACATCACTCAGGTAGGACTGTCCTTGAAACAGGTAACCGATTGGCTGATAGAGCTGCTAAAGAGGCTGCAGAAAAAGGCATCCTAGCACTAGTTCCAGAGAAAAGTGTAAATTTACCTAAAGATGCTCCAAATTATAATGAAAAAGATGAAGAATTAATTATTAAATTGCAAGCTAACAAAAATGAAACAGGATGGGCTGTAACACCAACAGGTTAAACAAGAGTCCCACTCACAATGAGAGAAATTGCCCGGGCTGAACATAAAGTACATTGGGGAACAGAAAACCTTGTTAAACATTACAAAAGTATACTTTGAGTAGAGATATGACAAAGATTATTCGAACAATTACAATTGGATGTGAAATTTGTATACGCAATAATCCCAAAACCAATAATAAGATTACTTTTGGAATTACGAAGCAAGGAAATTCTCCAGGAAAATACTGGCAAACTGATTTTACAGAATTGCTTCAAAAAAAAGGGATATTGATATATCCTAGTTCTTGTTGATACCTTTATTAGGTAGCCTGAAGCTTTCCCTTGTCACACCAACAAAGCAAGAGAAGTAGTTACCATCATTGTTATAATCTGTGTCACTTTTAGCTGTCTTAAACGAGCTGTGACACAATCTATGTTCAAGTGAGACTACTAAAAGAATTAGTAGCCTCAAACAGAAAGGGGGGAATTGATAGCATATTTCCATACATTCTGTATGTTATGCCTAAATATTTTGATGGTTTTAATATTTTGTACCAGCCGTGGAAATTGGTTTGCTGCTAGGTGACTGTAAAAGTGACATTTGGTAAATAATTATTAGAAATCTTATACTAACACTATGATTGAAACAATAGACAAAAGTATAGCCAAGCAATTAACTAGTAGAGGTAGTTACTCATAAGTTTTGCAGTTCTTTGCTCTTATGACGAGATGTTCCTGTACGCTAGATGAGAACAATGCTGAAACTGACCACATGTGATTGAAACTGCGTTAAGCTTCAAGATCAAAGAACAAGGACAAGGATAAAGACTTCAAGGACAGCCAACAAGAACTTCAAATGGGACGGTGGTTGCAAAAGCAGCCCTTCGACTCAAATGGATCCTTCATTGCACATGATCGGATGTAGGCAGTACTAAGATAATCAGTTGTGATCATTTTTATGTATATGTATACTAATCTGATTAATAAGCAATTAGTTATTCTATATAACCTGTTTGTGCTAAAGCTGTGGTATGCACGCTAGGTGGAACTATCCGCCGTGCATCCAGCGCTGCAATAAAGAATGCCTGCTTTCTAAAACTCCAAAATGGGTTTTAGAGAGTTTCTTTGACCGGCTTTTTGGTATCATCCATCGCCAAATGGAGGAGGAAACATATCTCTGCCATCTCCAGATTTCTGTCTGCTGAAAGGAGGGAGGAGGGATGGGGGAGACTGCAGCACAGCAAGCAGCAACTCCAAGGCAGCTCATTCTCTAACAGCTGGCAGACCCCCACCGACTGGCCCTGCTGCGCCGCTGATGCCATCAAAAGCCCAAATCAGGACTCAATAGCCAGGATGACTATTAAGTAGGTATTCTTTATTGCAGCGCTGGGCACACAGGGAATTGCTCCTCCTAATATGCACACTGTGTCAAGTCAGTTACACAATTTATATGCAAGTTATACATACATAGTCATAAAATATTTAGCATACTCATGACTTTTCCAAGAACTCATTAACATAAGTAACCACCCACCTCCACATGCGCATCATAATCCTTGGATGGGTTTCAGGGACACCTGTGCAGTCTTGAGGTTCTGTTCTTGAAGACAAGTTCCATTAAATGATTACCGTGTGCTCACATATCTGTCTCACAAGCGAATGTTTACGTAGTTCCTTGCTGCTGCTTGTTAAGAGTCTCATCTGGTACTTGTCCATCAGGCTCAGGCTTCACCACACTGCGGCAGACCCCCGCCCACTGGCCCCAGGCAGGTGCCCTGTGCTCTCACCGCCCGGCTCTGGCTCCAGGGAGCCCCCACCATTGGCTCCGACATGGCACAGCACCCCTCTGTGCCTCCAACACAGACCCCGCCAGCAGCAAGCCCCCACCCTAGGCACCACCGCCCTCCTCGGGGCTTTCTCCAGGACCTGATGGTCAATCGCTCAGACCCCGCTCACCTTCTCTCTTGGGGCAGCTACAGCCTGGCCACCGCTTGCACTCCTCCCTTGGCTACCACCAGCCCCACCACAGCCACCCGGAGCAGGGCAGCACGGGTCCCTCTACCGGCAGCCCCCCCTTTAAAGGGAGGGGACGTCCCCATCAGCCTCGCTGCCCGCACCTGGGGCTCCTCCAGCCCCGGCCCACAGCTGGAGCCCAGCAGGAACAGGGGGGCATCACCCGGCCCCCGCAGCACATCGCCTCCTCCCCTGGGCCCCCTCACAGCCCTCCCCCACTGCAAGGGGAGTGCAAATGCAGCTGGGACCCCAGGACAAATCTTCTGGGCAGGGACCTACGGGCAGGCCATGAGCTGCTGCTGTAAGGCAACAGAACTAAAAAACCTCCACTGAAGAGGAAAGTAGCTTACCAATTCTGCAATTAATTCCTGAGCTCTTCTTACTAAGCCTGCCACACCACCTCCTAGCATGTTCTGCTAACCTCCTAAACACTGGCTGGAGCATCAAACTGCTCTCAAGTGGAAGCAGAGAAACCCAACCATAGGTTGTCCCCTAGGCACGCAATGGTGAACGTCCTATGTCTCCTCTGTCCACAGGCCCGAGGATGGGAAGCCACAAGTGCTGTTCACTTACCCAAGCCTAAAGAGCTTTAGGATCTCTACTGCATTTGGGGAAACACAAGCCTGAGAAAGATTTGCTCCGTACCTGATCGCCACTGAAACACTGAATGAAAAGGGAGCCAAGGAGAATGGAAGATGCAGCAGGTCTGCCAAGCAAAGAAACTGAGGAAGTTTCTCCATGCACAGAAGCACAGCTGGAGACATAACTCCTGCTGGCACGCGGATTGAACTTCATCCATTTGGGTCCCTTTGGGAATACCAAGCACCCAGATTGTTCTGGAGGATGCAGCATTTTACAGAGGGGACCCTCAGAAAGAATCGGAGAGGGGCAGCTTTATTCCCTGGGAAAGTGCCCTAACACACACCTGCTTCCCAGATAGCATAGGACAATTAAAATATAGTAAATCACTAGTAAGCGGGGGCTAATTTCTGGCCCATCATGATTCTAACAACAGCCAACAAATCCCTCCGCTAGTTTTATTCAGACTGTATTTATGACAGTTCTTTTGCTCTTTCGGGGGGAGCAGATTACACAGCTTGCCTCTTTGATGTGGAGGGCCGGGTTTCAAAAGAATACTACAAGCCCAAAAGAGCACAGCATAGTACAGCTTGTACATAAAGTAAATATTACATCACAAGCCATACTGCACGATTCTGCCAGAGAAAATGGTCTTTATGTAGGTGCATGGGAAGTGGGCCTTTTGCTCAAAAAAAAGAACCCAACCCAAAAAACCCCAACAAAATCCTGATTTAAAAAGTCCATATACTAAAACAGTCACACGACATCCTTTTTGATTCACCTCTAAATCCACATGTAGATTTATTCCTTCACTGGCATCTGAAATCGTACTGCTTGGGGCACTTTTCATGTAAAACCAAGAAAGCTCAACTCAGAAGGCAAAGACCCTTCTTAATGGAACTGAGTATCTGGGACTACAATACACCTTCCCCCTCATTTAACCATAACAGCATAGTAAACAGTTTTTAAATTCCAAGGTGAGAGATTCCAACTTTGAAGACTACAAGACATTCTCCTTTTAGCGCAAAATAATCATTTTCTTTTCACTTCTCTGCCAGCCTTACCCTCATGTTTCTTGGTTTTCATGCTGCAGCACAGGAAGCCCAGCTGCACAAAGACTTCCACTGTGCACACCAGTGTGCAAAGCATTGAGGAACCTTGGCTCAGTCTTGGCAGTACAGGAGCAATCCATCTCAAGTGCACTACACATTTGGCATTTGGGGGTATCACAGAGAGAAATTCAATTATTGCCTTTCCTCCCAGTAACAACAGCAACAGAAAAAAGAAACCCTCCTCGCTTCCACATCTCTTCTTTGTAGGCTAGAGATTTACGGCAGCGACTACCTATTTTACCCAACCTACAAGGCAACTTTTGAACAATTTTCAAAGCTGGCCCAAAAAACACATCATAAATAATCATCAGTGTAAAGAAAGACCAGAGGTCCCTGCACTACTAGAGATATGCAGGAACGCTTATTTACTAGAATCCTTTGTAAAAACAAAAAGTTTGTGATGGCATCTGAACTACAAATTTCTTTTTAGGCAGAAAGACCTAGTGAATGGGAATATCCTGCAACACTTTGATTGCTTGTTAGGACTTGCATGGTTTCATGACTAAACTAATTATTTTATGAATATGTCTGTATAACTTGCATATAAATTGTGTAACTGACTTGACGTGGTGCACATATTAGGAGGAACAAATTATCAGGTATTTATTTTGCTGTTGGTGCCAAGGCCACAGTTGTGTGAGGCATTACACAAGCAGATGAAATCCTTGCCCAAAAGAGTTTGCAAACCACCTGTGTGTTAAGACAGTCACTGCATTTCAAGCCTTCCACCTGTGACAACATCCTCTCAGGAGGCACACTTGCCTGCTCTAATCAAACACTCACTCAGCAGAGGTAATATTGAACTGATATAAAAACTGGGCCCAACCTCTACATTCATGGCTGGGATACAAGACTCCTATCACAGAGCTCACTCTTCAGTCCCACCCGAGGTATGTACATTAAACTGTATATCCCACTGGTCAAATACTCTTCCTTAGAGCTCTCTTGAAACTGAGAGCTCACGGTAAGGGAGAAAAGAGAGTTCCTTACCTCTTGTGCAGTCAGGGCATGTTCCCCTGCTAAAAGCAGCATACTCAGGCTTCCCATTTGTGTTGAATCTGTTAAAAGAGTAAAACCAAGCCTAAGGAAAACTTTAGGTTCTTATGCAGAGGTTTAACTAGAGTCTTGGAAACTTTATTTGGGACATGAAAGGTATTTGCACTACAGTACCAGGTGCAGTAAAGGAAACTGGTCTTGCTGTTTGATTCCAACACTGCATCCTCCAACAAAAAGAGGCTGCTGTGTTTGAGGAACATGGATGGAAATCCCACCTGCCATCCCAATGTTACGCTGTGGCATTTTGTCACTTTCCTCGGGCTTGGTAAATCTTTTGCAGAGTCTGAAGCAAAGGCCCATAGCTTCTTCCTGTTTGTAACGGTGGATGTCTGCATGTTTACAGGTCGGTTTGTTGTGGGGCACCACTTGTACCCTGATTTGCCTTCAGAAATGCATCCTTGTACTAGAAAATAAAAGGAAAATTGCCAGTCATGACATTATACTATCCACAAGGCAATAGAGTGCACTGCTTGTAAGAGGATTTAACACAGTAAGTAATCCTTAAATATCTTGATTTTTTAACAATTTAGTCACATGCTTAGAGTCTGACTGCCAAAACAATCTAACAAGAAGAACTATTAAGACAAGAAGAGCTGTATTTAAAAGAGTGGGGTTTTTCTTTCCTCTCCTGAGGGTTTATCACCCAGAGTAGGCTGAAGTTCTTATCCCCAGTGCTTGAATGCTCATTCTGGGAAAGGAAGACAGCTATTTCAATTCTTTTGCAGGTACAATCTTTGTTTACTTTCTAGTTTGAATGAAATGAAAGCAGACATTTAGCAATAAATGCAGCATGATGCTCCTTACCTTGCATTCCTTTTTCTCTAATAGATCTGTATCTTAGAATATTTGAGTATATTCTTTCCCAAACCAGGCACTGAAAATAAACCACTACCAGTATCACCTCACTTTCAGTAACTTCTGATACATCATCCCAGTGGTCCTCCCAAAACGTACCAGGCTGCATGGCTGCATAAAATGAACTGGCACCATTTAAAACTGTCTTTGGCCTGGAGCACACGGCACACATCTCAGTTGTTTGCTATATTCTTGCTCTGAGGCAGCAAAATGAACAAAGCCAGGCTCCACATAGGGGGGTAGTGGGAAAAGGTCTGGATCCCACACAGTTCGTGCAGTACAGGGAAGGATGGTAACCTATTTTATTCTCAAAATGCAACAGTGATGTTTTCTAAATACCTTGCTGACCAGACCAAAACAAGATTTTTGAACATTAACAGCAATAAAAAGAGCACATTTCAGTATATTAAATGTGTTGCTGTGCAAGGTGGAGAATGGACGAACCAGAGGAACATGCCACATTGTCCTGGTTTCAGCTGGGGTAGAGTTAATTGTCTTCCTAGTAGCTGGTATGGTGCTATGTTTTGAGTTCAGTATGCAAAGAGTGTTGATAACACTGATGTTTCCAGTTGTTGTTAAGTAGTGTTTAGTCTAAAGTAAAGGATTTTTTAGCTTCTCATGCCCAGCCAGTGAGAAAGCTGGAGGGGCACAAGAAGTTGGCACAGGACACAGCCAGGGCACCTGACCCAAACTGGCCAGCGGTGTATTCCATACCATGCGACGTCCCATCTAGTATAGGAAGTGGGGGCAGGGGATTGCCGCTCGGGGACTAGTTGGGTGTCGACTGGCGGGTGGTGAGCAATTGCACAGCGCATTATTTGTACATTCCAATCCTTTTATTATTACTGTTGTCATTTTATTAGTGTTACCATTATCATTATTAGTTTCTTCTTTTCTGTTCTATTAAACTGTTCTTATCTCAACCCACAGGTTTTACTTCTTTTCCCGACTTTCTCCCCCATCCCACTGGGTGGGGGGGGAGTGAGTGAGCAGCTGCATGGTGCTTAGTTGCTGGCTGGGGTTAAACCATGACACACATGCTCCAGCTGCAGATGTTTGCCTAACAACTGACGGGAGCACAGCACTGGCTGCTGTGGGAGTCCTTGCATTGGCAAAGACACATGCACGATCCTAGCCAGGAGACTACTGCATATTGTGGTTAACAGGAGAAGGCATGGCCCTGGTGCTGTGCAATGCTGCAAATAGAGCTTTGTCTTCAAGCCTGGGTTGTGCTGCATATATCCCTTGTTCACAGGATAACCTCAGCCAGCTAATTGTAACAAAGGAGCCTGTAGACAGCTCCTGCTACTGGCAATTACGTGTCCTTGTCTCTATTAGAAAGTGAAGCAACAAGTTCTCAATTGAACATCCTTTTGTTTGACAGCAGAAATGATGAATGGTATTGTTTTGTTCTAAGAAAATCCTGGAAGAGCTCAAAAGATCAAGTTGCCATTGGAACCTCTCCACAGGGGGGAACTGCACCATGTGCCGTGCCCTGATTGGAGGTCTCTCTGACCACACCACTTGGGGTTCCCAGCATCTGAAGGACATAAGATTATCTAAACCATCCTCTTCTTCCTTCTGGTGTTAGCTTCAATAAATGGAATTCTAATCAATACATTACATACTCTGAGGACCTTTCTTACAGGGATCACAAAGAAAACTATGTCCAGTGCACTACTGTTTCAAACCCCAAAGAAGGGTTCCCAGTGTACTGTTTAGGGCTTAGAGTTTATTATCTAAGGATTTAGACCTTTCCATTCAACAGTAAGTCATCCAGCCTGAGCCCCAAAGTGGTAAACTGTAAACCTTGGAACCCAAATGGTCATTGGGGATTTGAAGTTTATGGATGAGGTTAGATTTGAAATCCCGTGCCCTGATCAGTAAATGAGGAAACTGCAAACCCTGACTGGTAAATAACAAGCCCCACAAAATCAAGTAATAAACCATGGCTCCTGACTGAGAAACCCTCAAGAACAAACTATAAACTATAAACTGTAACTGAATAATCCTGAACCTTCAGTTTTTAACACAGTTGAAAACACATTGAACAGAATCCATCTACAGATCCAAAGCTACATCACTAATTCAGTACTGAGGCATGATCAACACCCAGTGCAATGTCCTGGGCTCCCTTTCCCACCAGATCTGTCTGCGTTCCTCATCCTTAACCACACAGGGGTCTTATTCTCTCCCTGATCCCCTGGGAGCCTACCCAGTGCTCTGCTCCCTGACCTCGACCCACCTCTAGCACATAGCCATACCTACATCTTGGTGTTCTGATTTTGGCCAGCACTTGAGCTTACCAACTTCCTGGCACCCTGTCTCAAAGCCGTTCATCCCTACGCTGGTCCCCTGCCCTGGTAAGCAAGGTCAGACCTTTTTCTTCTGCTCAGAAGAAATGACCGTCCAGCGTTACACGGCCATCTCATCTGTGAGAACACACACATGCAAGGCACGTCCCAAGACACCCAGCTGTACAAAAAGGACTGCTGAAAAGTTGCGCCTCACTAAGAGTGTCACTGAAACTTTTCTAATGCGACAATGGTTTTGTAGAGATACTACATATAACACGTTAAACAACAGGCCATCCCAACAGAGCACCTGGAGCAAAAAGTGGCCTCATCACACCAAATTGTGTCAGCATTAGAACCTTACTGCCTCACCTTTCTCTGCACTCCTATAGCAGCATTAGGTGGCTCAGTAGAGGTTATTTTTGTACACACTGAAAGTTCCTGGCCCTCGCTTTCCCTTTGCAGCCAATTCATAGGTTGAACAGCACTGGGGATCTGTGCTTGCCTCAGCACCTAAACATCTTGTTATTCACATTCTCTGCACAGCCTATTTCCAAAATTGAAAACGTCCAGCTAGTTCTCCCACAAGGAAGGTTCCAGACAAAAGAAAGCAAGAGGGGCTTAGGAGGAAGAGGTACCACAAGACAAAGGTCAGCAAGAGGAGGAGGAGGCAACAGTGGGGGAAACAAGTGGAGGCACTAGGAGGCCACAGCAGGACACAGGAGGTAAAGGAGGAGGAGGCAAAAGGAGGTAGCAAGAAAAGGAGGAGGAGGAGGCAAAAAGAGGCAACAGAAAGCGAAAAAGGAGGAGACCACAGGATGCCAGATGGGGTAACAGGAGGCAGGTGGAGGATGAGGCAATAGAGAGCCACAGGAGAAGGAAAAAAGAGGAGGCAAGAAGAGGACATAGTAGGACACAGGAGACAAAAGAAGGAAGAGGCAACAGGAGGCAAGAAAAAGAGAGAAAGGAGGAGACAATAGGATGCAACAGGAGGCAACACTAACAAAGAGAGGAGTAGGCAACAGGATGCTCTAGGTGGCAAAAGGAGGAGGAGGAGGCAACAGGAAGCAACAGTGGGAGGGGGAATAGTGGACGCAACAGGAGGACACAGCAGGATACAGGACGTAGAGGAGGAGAAGGCAACAAGAATCAATAGGAGAAGGAGGAGGAGGCAACAGGATGCCACAGGAAGCAACAGGAGGCAATAGAAGTAAGAAAAAGATGAGGCAACAAGGGACACAGGAGGACACCAGATGTAAATCAGGAGGAGGCAAAAAGGAGGCAAAAGGAAGCAAAAGAGGAGGCGGCAATGGTATGCCATAAGATGCATGAAGAGGAAACAGGATAAAACAGGTAATGGAGGAGGAGGAAGAGGTGGAGGAGGATGAGGAGGATGTAGGAATCGGTGGAGGCAACAGGAGAAATAGGAAGCAACGTGAGGAGGGAGGAGGTGACTGGAGGCAACAGGAGGCAGCAGGAAAAGGTGTCTTCCTCCTTCTTGGGACTCCTCTTGCCTTTTATTGCCTCCTCCTCCACTTGCTTCAGTCTTCTGCTCTTGTCTCCTGCTGCCTCCTCTTTCCTTCTCCTTCTCCTCTTCCTCCTCCTTTGGCCTCATCATCCTCATCATCCTCTTGCCTCCTCTTACCTCCTCTTGCCTCTTCCTCCTCCTCCTGTTTACTCTCTTCGCCTCCTGGTGCCGAATCTGGCTCATGTTGCCTCCTGTTGCCTCCTGTTGCATTGTTCCCCATTTGTTTCTCCTCCCCGTCCTCTTTCTTCCTCTTGCCTCCTCTTGCTTCTTGTTGCCTCCTCTTGCCTCCTCCTCCACCTCCTGCCATTGGTTCCTCTTGCCTCCCGTTCATTCCTCCACCTCATCCTGCTCTTGCCTCCCCCCTCTTCTTCCTCGTATTATTGCCTCCTGTTGCATCCTCCTCCTCCTCCTGCCTCCTGTCCCCACGTCCTCTTGCCTTCTACTGCCTTTCCTTGCCTGCTCTTCCCTCATTATCCTGGGACCTTCTCTTGCCTCCTGGAGGAGAAGGGAACATGAGGGGGAGGCCGAGGACAAAACAGGTAGCAAGAGGTGGCAAGAGGAGAAAAGAGGAAGAGGGGAAGGAGGAGGAGGACACACCAAGGGTCAAAAGAAGGCAGCCAAAGGAGAAGGAGGAGGACACACCAAGGGTCAAAAGAAGGCAGCCAAAGGAGAAGGAGGAGGAGGAAGCAAGAGGACATAAGAGGAGGATGAGGAAGTGGAGGCAACAGGAGGCAGCAGAAGGCAACGGTCGAGAGGAGGAGGCCTACGAGATGGAGAAAAAGACAGAGGAAACAGGAGGCAAGAGAAGGCAAGAGGGGCTTAGGAGGAAGAGGTACCGGGAGACAAAGGTCGGCAAGAGGAGGAGGAGGCAACAGGAGGCAACAGTGTGTGTGGGGAATATGTGAAGGCAAGAGGAGGCCACAGCACGACACAGGAGGTAAAGGAGGAGGAGGCAAAAGGAGGCAGCAGGAAAGGAGGAGGAGGCAACAGGAGGCAACAGAGAGAGAAAAAGGAGGGGACAACAGGATGCCAGATGAAGTAAGAGGAGGCAAGCGGAGGAGGAGGCAATAAGAGGCCACGGGAGAAGGAAAAAAGCAGAGGGAAGAAGAGGACAGAGTAGGACATGGGGCTGCCAAAGGAAGGTGAGGGCCACCAACAGCTTTCAGTCCTGGCACCTTGCATATGGGAGACCGAGGTGGTGGGTGTCCATTTTGGACCTGGGCTCTGGCTGGGCTGAGGGAGTAGATGAGGGTGACGGTTAGGTGGTAGAGCGAGCGCAGAGCCCCTTCCGCCTCCGCTGCCTCCCTGTGACAGAGTAAGGCTTCCCACGCTCTGCTGGTTAAGACACAGAAAGGCTTTCCCTGTGCTGACTCATCACGACACAGAAACGCTTCCCCTCTCCTACCTCGGTACATCACAGGAACCCTTACCCTGTGCTGCCTCAGTGGGACACAGAAAGGCTGTCCCTGCACTGAGGCTGGAAAACACAGAAATGCTTCCGCCACGCTGCCTCAGTGTGACACAGAAAGGCTTCCCCCTCAATGATTTGGCTGTCTTGGAGAGGTCCAGAGGAGCCACTGGGCATGGACCTACTCGTAACATTGACAAAATGTCTCAGGTAGCTATGCTGGAGGTGTCTGGGGCTGCTACTTGGGACTTCACCTGTCTCTCGAGGAAGCCTAAAAACTCTTCGAGAAGTCCCAGGGAGATACAGGACATGGATATGCCTCCAACTTAAACAACGCTCCTCAGGTGGCTACCTTAGAAGAGTCTGGGGCTACCTGGAAACTCACCTGTCTCCAGAAGAAACCAAAATGCTCCTGGAGTTGCCTGGGAGGAGCACTGGGCAGCCAGAAGGCATGGACCTGCCTCTAACATTGACAAAATGCCTTGGGCAACAACCTTGGAGGAGTCTAGGGCTGCTACCTGGGAATTCTTCCTCCACGAGAGGCCAAGACACCCCTGGAGATAACTGGAAGGAGTAATGGGGAGCTACTAGGCATGCACCTGAGTCCTACATGAAGAAAACTTGTCAGGCTGAAAGGAAGCTGCTGAATCTTGTATAATGTAATTAAGTTTCTCTTAATGACTCCCAAGACCCCTTGACCTATGTATTAACACTAATCAATAACCTACTGTTTAAAAGTAGATTGTTTAGATTATACTTTAATGAAAAAAAGTAATTAGATTTTGTAATTGATCAAAAAACTGTGTAGAAGTTATACAATGAATAATTATGTTCTCATGATATGGGGAACCAAAACCCACAGATGTGCAAACAGATAAGTCAACCATAAGAAGAACAAAGAGAAGTAAAACCTTGATGTAAGCAATAACAAATAATGCATGCATCGGGAGCTGCCAACAAGAAAACTTCAGCTAAAGGACAAATGATGAAGAAGGTGATACGACCACTAGATGAAGTAAATGACCACCAGAGAGGCTGCGATTTTTAAAGGGGACACTAGATGCAGCAAAGACCATGAAATGAAAGACTGTAACATGATGATATCAATTTTTTTAGAATAGGCGGGTTTATGTAAAAGATTGCCAGGAAAATAACGTGAATATGTAACAACTTTGTAAATATAACTTGTTTGAAATCATCGTTCCATTGGACCACTTGTGGTGGACCAATCCCCAGTGCTGCCCAGTGCTGCTAATAAAGAATACCTGCTTAACAGTGTCATCAAAGTGCTGTTAAATTACATTTCTTTGTTTCAGGCCACTACCAAGGAGAAGTCTGCAGCTGCTACCCAGGAAATCCCCAGCTGTGCTCCAAAAGTTCTCCTGGCACAGGCGCAGCTCTGGGTGTGCTTGGTGCGTACCATGCTTCCTGAAGGACAACAGCAACACTCAAAGTTCCTCCTGGGCAGTGTCCTGCTGGGAAGAGCAGATTTCAAGGCAGGCTGGCAGCAGACCCTGAGGCTGTGCCAGGGCTGGCCACATCTGGCTCCTTCCAGCAGGATTTAGGAAATCCTGTTCCCAACTGTGAGTGCCAAGCTGGGGGCAGAAACAGCCCCCCACCTTTTGAGGGCCCAGCTGGCCTCTGACCCCAAACTATTCAAACTTCCACACAGGCTCTCCCTCTAACTCAATTCTCTTCAGGTTTGAGAAAAGAAAGCATATACTTCCAGATTAAGTAGTCAAAGACTGTCAGAGGGCAATTTTGGCTTCAATTCCAGAACAAAAGAATTTCCACTACAGAACCTCAGCCACCACCTCCTTGATCATCTTGTCAGTGACCAACAAACACCGTGCTGGAAAAAATCTAATGGCTAATAAAAAGTATCCTCTCTTTCCCAAATCTTTCTTTCTCTTATACCCTCAGACTAGTGCAGTAATAATCATACAATTATTCTGTAATTACCACCAATCTGAAACCCCTCTAAAGCATCGTTCACTGTTGCTAAGGGAGAACCATCACTAACCATGCACCTACCCTTTAGTCCTTTTGCAGCAAGGCCTCTGTGACCAAGCACGTCTACATGGATATCTCTGGCTGACAGGAGATGACTGGCCAGAAAACAAAAATCTTAGGTCGTCTTGGCTCTAGTGAAAGCAAAGAATTTAGAATAATAATACAAACAATTTTAAGACAATGCAGGATCGCAGAAAAGGCAGAGGAGGTGATGTGTTGCACCAACCTCTAATTTCAGAGGAAGTTTCAAGGGTTGGTTGTTTGTTTTTTTTTTAATCACACCCCAGCACAAGCAGAAAAGCACACACCTGCTGCTTAAGGAGAATGAAAAAACCACAAGAGTAAGACTATCGAGTCTGGGTAATTACTCTTCTTTCCAAGACACATTGGTCTTTTTTTTATTATTAATTTTTTATATCTCAGTGGAGAGCTTTAATGGAAAATCACTGAGTTCTGATATGGGAATAGCAAAACGTCCTCTGTAAATCTTTGAAAAGAACAGTACATTGAAGGAAAACTGTTCATATAAACTGTTAATGACATGTTTCCGCTGTCAGAGATTCTAACGCTTTTGAGCATCTTTGCCATCCTCATCTTTCTTCCCTCCACTTTCTTCTGATCGCACTATAGCTACCGTACCTCAGCATAACATTAAAACGTTCAAATACTCTTGCAAATCGTATAAAATCCAAAATACCCCACACAGACGCCTACAGGTTTTGCTGTTACCATCATGTTAACAACACAATTGGTCCTGCCAAACCTACAACCTGCAAAACCTGAAGGCAATTAGCACACAGCCATGTACGTATCGATCTTGTTCTGTCCTTGCCAAAACTGCTGGGTGACTTGTCATCAGCCTCAGTGACTAACAGCAGGCAAGAGTCTCTCATCTGCCTTAGCTCTGATGCAGCTCCTAGAAAAATGGCTACTTCAGAAAGTCATGTCTTGTTATTTTGGGAGCGTGTTATTTCCCACTGAGTGGGATGACAGCTCTTAATTGTATGTCCTGAGAGCAGCCTCCACCAACTGTCCCCTGCTGCGCACCAACACGAACAGCACTGTCCTCTTCCCTGCCCATCTCCACGCTTGGGAGGAGCTGTTCACACACCCCTACCCTGCCCATGCTGCCTGAAAATTCCTGCTGTGCTGCTCAAGGCCATGAAAACTGTTATACTACAGCTGTACCCAGATCACTGTTCCTCATTCTGAGTGAGACTGCCCATTCCTGTGTATTCCCACCTGTCTACAGCAGCTGTTGCCTTCTGTCCTGTAAGCGTTTCGGAAAAGTACACTTTTTTTTTTCTGAATACCCTCTTTGACCTCACTACAGGACAGGTCCGGTGTCCACCACCATGGCTGGTAAAATCTGTAGCAATACAGAATTGCACAGGGATGACAAATACCCAGTGATCCAGCTCATTTTGATTGTTTAAGACCAGGCTTTTGGGTAGAACACAGTTGAGAAAATTTGAAACCTAACACTCCCATCTTGATTGGCAGCTCTTTCTTCATCAGTTCTTTGAACCTCTTTTATTCCTTGGGAATACATAGCAAGACTTTCCTCATCAAAAGAAGCAACAAAGATCAGTCACAAATATGCAGAAAACCGGACATCCACCTACTTGCCACCTACCTAGTAACATTAGCAAGGCCCTGCCTATACACAAAGATTAAATTAATGTACAACTTTTCTACACAGGAACTAAGGATCAACTGAATACAACCATCTGTTGTCACCTATTTGCACAAGAGGCACATGCTGCTTCAGCTTCTATCTTTCAGGCTGTTACCCATGAGAAAATGGAAGCATGTTTTATTTCAAGAGGAAACCTTTAATTGGAAAGCCAGTTCATTGCCTAATTTGCCTCTCTATGCACATATCTAATGAATAGCCCAGGAAACGTTACACAAGGGATTAGCAAGGCAAACCCAGGACACCTCAAGAGATCCCGTAACTACATGAGTCTGTCTTTCCTTTTCACCGCAGTTCCCAAAGCACCAAGGTAGGAGCAGGCAGGGCAGTCACCTACTCGGCTCCCACCAGGGAGGAGAGAGCAGCAACAGCCCTCTGTCACTCAGGATTAGTAACAACAATTTCTGCTCTCAACTGGGGCTCAGTCCATGTGTGGTCATGCGTTTGAGTTATGGCCTAGCCATGGTGACACTGCTCAGTTCAGGGTTAAATATGATGCCTTGTTCTTTAAGGAGGACAGTTACTCCACAGCTTCACTATGCAAGCCTGATTTCTTTGTATAAATTACGCATGCTTTGCAAAGGACTATACCCTTGAAGAAGGAACTAAAGACTGACAAAAAAGAAACATCCTGCTCCAGAAGGCACGGGATGATCGCCAAAGAACCATGAACTACGGGAAAAGTAAAGGCAGCAGGGGGAGATCACGACCACTGACTCAATTCAAGGCTGGAAGAACTTTCCCCCCACACTTAGAAGGAGCATGCGTGCTAGTTTACATAGGAAGTGAGGCTAATTTAAATATAACTGGCCAATAGTAGATGAGATGGTGACTACTAACCAATGAATGTAAATTTAGGTGGTTTCTTACTAATCCTGTAGCAGAAGAAATACATTGTTCTTCTCTGGTGTGGTGTGCCAGCTTTGTGGAGTTACCCCCCAGCACCCATCTCTGCGCAGACACGAAAGAAGCAAATTTCTCGGCGCTGCGTGTAAGATTGGCTTACTGCGCACCGGGTACCGACCCCCGCTTGTGGCACAACACATCTGCAAGTACAGTACTGACC
The DNA here is from genome assembly GCF_964188355.1 of Buteo buteo. Classification (NCBI taxonomy): domain Eukaryota; kingdom Metazoa; phylum Chordata; class Aves; order Accipitriformes; family Accipitridae; genus Buteo; species Buteo buteo. The sequence goes on from NC_134200.1 coordinate 2,385,300, forward strand.
CAGATAGGAAACAGAGGGTGCCACTTAATCCCAGGTGCCACATACACTGCACCTTCTTCCATCGCCTCCTCCCCACGAATCGTTTTCCAGTCTCCTCCACCTCATCCCAGCTCAGATACCTGCACTCTGGCTCAGGGCTGGCGACCCTCGGGGCAGCAGCAGGAGCTGCTCTGACCCTGGTGCTGGGGTTGTCCCTGGGGCTGAGCGCTCGGGCCCAGGGCTGGTGAGCTGGGCCACGGCAGGGCCCATGGGTGATGAGGTCTCCAGGTCTCCCCCAGGCCCGTCCACGCCGGGAGACAACCTGCACCTGCAATTGCAAACCTGGTCCCAGCCTTGGCCTTGGCCCTGGTCCTGGTCCTGGTCCTGGTCCCCCCCTCGCCCCGGCTGCCCCACCCCATCTCTCCCCCATTTCTCCTCAGGCCACTCGGCCTCTGCCCCCTCCAGCCCCGCCCCAGGTCAGCAGGGACTGACAGGCCACCACCGGCTCCGCTGATTGGCTCAGCCGTGGCCAATGGCGCAGCTGTTGCCGGGCGGGCAGGGGCAGCCCGGGCCTCTCCTCACAGAGCTGCCCTGCGCCAGCTGCCCCCCCTCAGCTCAGCGCAGCTGCGCCTCAGCCAGCCGGGACACTGGGCCTGCGGAGAGACGGCCTTCAAGAGGGGCCATTTCACCTGGAGCTGTTCTCTCAGCAGCGCAAGGTGTGTGCACAGGTCTGCCCTCCCTCAGAACCTCCCCGGTCTGCTCGTGGGGTCTGGGCCTGCTCAGGGAGGGAGGAGAGGGGAGGGGAGGGAACATGGGGAGGGGACAGGAGGGCATCTGCTCTGGATTCACTCTGGATTGGCAAGTCTTTCCCAAAACGCGGGTCTGTCTGTGCTCCGGCCGCAGCCCCGGGCAGGAGGAGCTGCGTGACGGGAGCTGCTGGCCTCGGCCAGGCCTGCACCTGGCAGGAGACAGGGCTCTGGCCCCGGTCACACCGCCCGTGCGGAGCCCAGCACCCAGGGCCTTCCTCAGGCCTCACCTTCCCCTGGGGCTGAGGAGGAGAGCCACCCTGTCCTGGCGTGGCCCAGGGCATCCTCCTGCGGCCAGAAGGAAGGACAGAGCCCTGTCACTCTCCCCACAGGGGCTGACCACCGTCCTTCCCTTCTGTCCCTGGGGCTCCCCCGTGCTGGCAAGGCCCTGCGGGGCTTCAGGGCCAAGCAGATGCTGGGGCACCGAGGGCTCCTGGGGCAGCTTTGGGCATCTCTGAAGCTGAGGCGTGGCTGCCCCTTTGCTTCTGCAGATGCAGTTACCTGCTACCCGCTTCACGATGAAAACCGTTTCTTCGTCGTGGCACGTGGACTGGGCAGATGCCACGTCCCTGCTAGTCTGGGAGGACTTCAGGGAAACCAGGAAGTTGCAGCATGCGCCCAGGTAGGAGGACAGGACAGGTGGAAAGGAGCCCTGACAAGGTTCTTCTGCTGTTTCAGATCTGAACTCAGACATTTGTGTGCATCCCAGCACCAAAGTCTGCTTTTTTTCCTCCGAGCTGCACGGCTTTTTGCCAGCAAAAGCGAGTCGGCCTGAGCTGGTCTGTGGGGTAACTTGGCTCCTTCCATTTTGAGTTGCATGCCTACCCTTTTCCTTTTTTCCACCAATGTCTTCCTTTCAACCCCCTTCCCCCCAGGTTGCATCCTCTTTCAAAGGTGATTCTGATTTCAGTTTCTAGACAGATAGATCGTGGAGCAGGTAGGCACAGGGTGTAAGTATGGACTGGTCTATGCCTTCAGAGCTGTAGGCTGAGCTGTTTTACCTTTAAAGGCTAGATAGATATGGGCTCTGGGTAGAGTTTCTGTTTGCTAATTATTACTCCTTTGGGGGCCCTGTGACAGTGACAGTAAGTTTGTCTGCCGGCAGATCCGCAGCAGTTAAAACTGACACTGAAAGAGTTTCAATGATGGATGCTGTTCCGTGTGTTTCATTTTGGGTACCCATTTCACTGAGCTAGAATTATTCCTTTGCAGTTAGGTGACGGGGATCTTCTTGCACCGGTCTTTTCTTTCTGGAGCGCATCCTGATATCCTTTGTCATCCAGAGCTTTCCCCTCTGCTGCCAAGAAGAGTGATGGTCGTGATGAGGACTAAATCCTGTGAGTAACGATTTCTTCAGGTCTGATTATGAAGGTGCCAAGCCTCGTTTTGAGGGTCCAAAGCCTCGCTTTTAGCTTCCAACGCCTCTTTCTTAGGGACGAAATCCTCCTTCTCGTGGACCATAGGCTCATTTTTAGGATTCGGTCTGCAATTCTGAGGGCCCAAAGCCTCATTTTGAGCATCCGGAGACCCATTTTTAGGGTGCAAAGCCTTAGGTTTGGGCACCAAAGCATCATGTGAGGGCCCCCAACCTAATTTCAGGGTTCAGAGCCTCATTTTCATGTCTAAAGCACCATTTCTAGGGCCCAAAGCCCCATTCTTAAGGCCTTGACCCTCCTTCAGAGAGTCCAAACCTGCCCTTCACACCTCTAAGCCTCAAATGTAGTGCCCAAAGCCCTGTATTTGGCATCAAAGCTTCATTTCGGGGGGCCAGAGAGGAACCAATAGGTTCACCTTGTTGTCAGGGTCCAAAGCGTATTTGTAGCACCTCCCCCATTCTTTGCAGTGACAAAGCCTGCTTTTGAGGGCTGAAATCCTCATTTGGAGGGTCCAAACCTGTCTTTCATTACCCATGGCCTTTTTTTAAGAAGCCACAGTTTCATTTTTAGGATCCTGTGGTGGTGTTTGTGTCACTGCCGATAGGGCAGGCCCAGGAACCTGGCTCGTGCAGATGCTTGTGATGTCACCTGTGGCCCAGTTGCTCTGCCGGAGAGGGCAGAGGCTGAGCGGCCTCAGGAGAAACAGGCGAGAGATGGGCCGGGGGCAGCTGGGGCAAGGGAGGGAGCAGGGCCAGGGCCAGGACCAGGACCAGGGGTGCTACGTGCGCAGGAACAGGTATCTCATTTTTATAGAGCAGCATCATTTTTAGGATCCAGCCAGTTGCTTTGAGGCTCCAAGCCGCATCCTGCGTTTCCAAGCCCTCATTTTAATGCTCCAAACCCCTCTTTTAGGGCCCAAAGCTTCAGGTTTAGAGTGCAAAACTTCAATTCTAGGGTCGGAAACCTCCTTTTTATGGTCCAAAGCCTCATTTTTAGGGTCCAAGCCTCATTCATCAGTTCCAAGCCCCACTCTTCAGGTGCAAAGACTCTTTCTGAGGGCCCAGAGCATCATTCCGAAGGCCCAAAGTCTGATTTGGAAGGGCCAGAGCCTCCGCTGTAGAGGCCAAAGCCTTATTTACAGTGTGCAAAGGCTCATTTTCAGGCCCCAACCCTCAGTTTTTAGCTTCCACAGTCTCCTTTTTAGGATCCAGTCTGCAATCTGGAGGGTTCAAATGCTCATTTGGAGGGCCCAAAGCCTCATTTTGGGGGCCAAGCTCCTCGTTTAGGGTATGAAGCCTCATTTGGAGCCTCCAAAGACCCATTCTTAGGGTGCAAGGCCTTAGTTAGGTAGCTGCAAATTCGGCGTCGGGTCGCTGCACGAGCCTCCCTTCGGCACTGTCCTCCAAGAAGTGGGGTGGCGCTGGCTGCCTCCGAGTCATTGGCTCAGCGTCCAGGAGGGAGACTGGGTCACGGCGGCAGCTGCTAAGCAGGCGATGACATACAGAGGATGTTACTGTTAGCTGATTGTGCTGCTTGAGGACAGACGATGGGTAAGCGATGACCTACGGAGGAGGTCACTGCCAGGTGATTGTGACCACCACCATGAGGGCAGAGGGCCAGTCCCGCACAGAGGCCCCGGGCTCACTGTGCAACTCGCACTGTGTGGTGAGGTCCTCGTCCTCCCAGCTGGGCACGGCCATCTTCTCCCGTGTGCCACAGGGCGCTGATGATGGCTTCTGCCTGGGAGAGGAACCGTTACCACTCACAGCTGGAGAAAGCAGCAGCTTTTCTCCCCAGTCTCATTGCTGAGGACTACCTCAAGATTATCGGTCCCGTTCAGGCTGTCCAAGGAGTGCTGCTCTTTGCGGATATTTCAGGTGGGGTGAGCAGGGAGGAGCAGCCACGGACACGAGCCTTTTTGGGACACGCTAGGCCCTTTGGAGCCCTGCCCGGGCTCCTCAGACAGAGTGGCCACCTTGTCACTGCTGAGGTCTTCTGCTGGGATGCCCAAAGAGAGGGGGACGGGTTATGTTGGGCGGTGAACCACTGCCACCACCAGCACTGAGCCAGCGCGTGGGAAGGTGTGACCTACAGGTTCTCGGGCCGGGCAGCATGGAACTGGCTGCCAGGTCCTTTGTCCCACGTGGGCATTTCCTGACTTCTGGGTGTCCCTGTTACAGGTTTCACTGCTTTGACAGAGAAATTCATCCAGAGGGCCGGCCCAGACAGAGGCACTGATGAGCTGGCGCAAACCCTCAATTCCTACCTGTGTGACGTTTTGGAGGGTAAGAGCCGTGCTGCGGGACTGTCTGCCATCGGGCCGTGAGGCTGCTCGTGGAGGGTGGAGGTAGACATGCTGGGCAGCCTGGTCCTGCCTCCTTGCGAGGGCTGGGGCTTTCTGTGGCCTGCAGGAACAGCAAGAGCAGCCAGGGTCTCCTGGTGAGTCAAGGCGGGCGCAGGTGCTTTCTGCTCCCCCCTGTGGCTGAGGAGGCACCCGCTTTCTCAGCAGCTTCCTCTGTGCTTCTGGCGTGAACACCTGGCTCAGTGATGCATTAGTGCCCAGAGCAGGCTGGGGGCATCCAGCAAGTGCCAGGGCACGAGTGACCTGAGGATGCTGGCGCTGATATATGTGTGTCTGTGTGTGTCTGTGACACCCTCACGGGCCCCTTTTCACAGGGGACTTCTTGACCCTTCTAAGCTGACCGTGAGCACATTGTGGCCACCTCTTTGGCAGCCCCTGTAGAGCAAAGCAAGAGAGTCCTCAAAGATGATGAAGGGTCTGGAGCATCTCTCCGATGAGGAAAGGCTGAGAGAGCTGGGACTGGCTTGGGGGGTGATCTTAGTAATGTGCCTAAAACCTGAAGGGAGGGTGCAACGAGGACAGAGCCAGGCTCTTTGCAGTGCTGCCCAGTGTCAGGAGCAGAGGCCACGCCCCAGGCACGTACTGAAACACAGGACGTTCCCTCTGTACGTCAAGGAAGGCTTTTTGACTGTGAGGGTGACTGAGCGCTGGCCCAGGTTGCCCAGGCAGCTTGTGGAGTCTCCCTCCTTGGAGCTATTAAAAAATGATCTAGCCACCGTCCTGGGCAGCTGGCTCTGTGCAGCCCTGCTTGAGCAGCAGGGTTGGACCAGATGGACCCCAGAGGTCCCTTCCAGCCTCCACCTTTCTGAGATCTGGTGGCAGCTCGCAGGCCTGCCTCCGTGCCTGCTGTGCACGTAGCAGGGCTGTGGCCCCTGTGAGCCCGGGAGGCAGGCCAGAGTGGTGCTTTCCTGGGCTGTGCCCCACGGTGCACCCTCACGTGGGTGCTCCTCTCGGGGTAGAGGGGCTTGCTCTGTGGCTTCTGGAAGAAGGTGTCCACATGACTCTTCCTTTCCTTCTCTCTGTCTGCAGAGGTGCTGACTTTTGGAGGAGACATCTTGAAGTTTGCTGGTATGTACTTAGGACGACGATGCCCACGTGTGCTGACCTGCAGCATTTAGCTGTTGTGGCAGCCATTTGCTGTGCTCTCCTTCTCAAGAGGCTCTGTGCAGCACCTTGAGCCAGCTTCCTGGCCACTCACGCCCCCCCCCCCCCCCCCGTGCAGTGCCCTTTCTCCAGGCTTCTCTTTCTCCCTGGGCCTGCCTGCCTCCGGTTTGGCTTTGGCAAGGGCTGTGGCCTCCCTCATTCTGCCCCTGCTGGTAGGCCCCTGGGCTGGGGGTGGGGGGGCAAGGAAGCACTGAGAGGAGGAGACCCCCTAGAAAGCACAGCCAAAGGTGTGTGTCGGGGTGGTGGTGAGGGGCAGGGAGGCCCTGGTGATGGCGGAGCTCGGGCTGCCAGGCTGCGAGGGGAGGAGGCGGCCCTGGTGTGCTGCAGCTGCAGAGGAGCGCTCGGGGCAGGGGGTGCCAGCGCTGCCGGCTGTCGGCCGCTGTGGCTGGCCCGGGAGAGGAGAGGTGTGCCGGTGCCCAGGGTTTGGCCCTGCAGGACGGTGCCCTCCCACAGGCCCATCTTCCTCAGCGCGTCGGCCGGTTTCTGCTGTCCCTGCCACTGAGCGCAGGTCGGGGAGAGTCAGGTCTCAGCAGAGCCTTTCCCTTTCCCTCACTTTCCCCAGGGGATGCTGTGCTGGTGCTGTGGAGAGCACCACCCCAGGAGCTGGCGAAGACCATCAGCCTGGTGCTGCAATGTAGCCGGCAGATCCAGAGGAAGTATGGGAATCGTGACACGCACGTGGGTCAGAAGATCCAGCTGAAGATAGGTACGGGCGCTGTGGCACGGGCTGCTTCTCCCTGGCAGGGAATGGGGGGGATCCGTCCTGGGGCGAGTGCCAAAGGAAAGCATCTCCTGCGAGCATTTAAGGGGCCAGCTGGGGTCTGGGCGGGGATGGGAGACCAGGCCTGCTGGGTTTGCGCGCATTTGCAGATGCAGAGGAAGCTTAAAGGCAAAGCGGGCGTCAGATCAAGTATTAGGGTCCTCGAATATCTGATTTAGCACAAATGTCTGTGGGAGGTAGTTATCTTCCCATTTTTTCAGGTGGGGGCAGCTTTGCATCCTTTGCCCTGCTGGATTCTCCCCTGCCTCTCACAAAGAGCAAAGGGGAGCTGCTTTGCACATGGCTCTGGGAAGGGCTTTGGCAGGCTGTCGTGTGTGTTGTCAAGCAGACAGCTACAACCTGCCTGCACGTTAGTAGAGCAGGCGGTGATCAAGCCCGCCTGGTTTGCTGGGCTTCTGGGCAGGCTGCTGGGCTTCTGGGCAGGCAGCTGGCTAAGACACCCGGCACTCTCAAGACACTGTCTATTTCTAGACACCCGTTTCAGGGACCTGTGTCAGTATGCCCCTGAGTAGGATGGAGGATGCCCTTTCCTTCCATAACACCAGTCTCCCCACTGGGCTTCAGATTAGGTTCTGAACAGCTGAGATGCTGGGGGCTGTAGAGCTCAAAATCTTCCCTGTGTGAGTGCTGCTTCTCCCTGTCTCTCTCACCAGGGATCTCTGCAGGGCCCATGGACCTCCTGGTAGTCGGAAGCAGGAGGCGGCAGTACTTCTTGATCTATGGCGAGGCCCTGGATGCAGTTTGTGAGGCCGAAGAGCTTGCGCATGCAGGTGAAGTAATCCTCTCGGCCACCTCCTGGGAGCTCTGTGAGCAGCACCGGCTCAGGACCAGGCGCCTTGCAGGCAAAAGAGCTGTGAAGGTAGGTGGGTGGCATGGCCTGTAGAGCCATTTTGAGGCCCCAGACCTGGACATGAAGGAGGGAGGTGTCAGAAGGCTGAGGAGCTGGATGTGGAGAGAGTTGGAGCTGTGGAAGTGGGTGGGCAGCTGAAGCTCTTGTCCTTCCCTCTCAGGGGTAACAGTGGGCTGGGCTTGCTTGGTTTGAGGGGTCGGGAGGCACCGGGAGGGCTTTGGCCCCACCAGCAGTGTCCTCTGTGGGTCATGGCGCTGTTGTTGACAGCTGGGGGATGCCTGCCCAGCGCCGGTGCTTCTGAGGAAGCACTGCTGTCCCATCCAGGCAGGTGGGCTTGTTCTCCCCTTTTCTGGGCAGTGACGGTGGAGAGCAGGCTTTGTCCCCTGGGACTCCTGGGGAGGCCAGTGGCAGCGCCTTCACGCCGTGTGTCTCCAGGTTACAGGCATGGATCCGATGTCTTGGTCAGAATGCCAAGAGGCTTTACGCAAGCTCGTACAACACCCAAGGAGCCACCGCTTGGAAGGGGAAGGTGAGTGCCAACTTCACCTTGTTCGCGGCTTGCCTGGAAAGGTGGGGCCTGGCTGCTTCAGGGGCCAGAGAGGAACCACCTCCGCCCTCTTCCTCCTTTCGGTTAGCACTCATGCTTTTGGCCCTCGCGTGCATCAGCTGGGGCAGTGGCTGCTGCTGCCTTCTCCCTCCAGGGGACAGCACTGCCGTGCGCATCTGGAGGTGGCAACATGAGCAAACGCAGAAGACTCTTTCTCCCCCGTTTCCCGTGCCAGCCCCTGCTTTCCAACACCTCGTAGTCCTGTCCTCCCAGCAACCACCTGCTTTTTCTCTCCTCAGGTGCCATGAGACCTGCTCTTCTCCTGCCCGGTGGCGCTAATGCGTACGACGTGCTTAGCAAGTACATATCAGGAGCTGCTCTCGGGAAGGTACGTCCAGGCCACCACTGCTGGGGGCTGCCTTTTTGGAGGGCAGAGGAAGTGGTGCGTTGCAGAGATGGAGTTCTCGCGAGAACAGCCAAAGAGAAGAAAACGCACCCTGAGAAGACAACGCGGGGAAACTGAGCCAGGGGGCACTGGTGCTGCACCATTGCGTGTGTTGTCCTCGGAGAGATACGGGTGGTGGGAGGCAGACTTGTGTCTGTCTGTCTTTTCTGTGGGTATGGTTCTGGATGTGCTGCGGTCGTGGCGGTGGGATAAAGGGGAGGTTGCACTGAAGTCCCCAGAGCATCCCTGCGGGTCGCCCCTCATGTCCATACCCGTCCCAGGATGGGGTGGTACCGGAGCACCTTTCTCTCCTTTGTCATTTGCGTTAACGATTCGGTATCTGCCTGCCACAGGCTGGGCAGCCTGCCCGCCATTTGCACTGAGAGGAGGATTTAGCCCTTCCTCGGGGAGTACCTGCTATTGCCAGTATGCCTGCTCTCCCTCGGTATCTGGTGTGGGGAGTAAGCCCCCGGGAGAGCAGGCTGGTGAAGCCATCGTGCTCTTGTCTTCCAGCTTGATGACAGAGTGCCGCTGGACCTCTTCTCTGAGCTACGGCCAGTCACCAGCCTCTTCGTCCAACTGCGGCTGACTGCCAGAATCAGCACGGTGGACATCCGCACCATCATCCACGATGCCAGCAGGATGATGCTAGAAATCCTCTGTCCTCACAAAGGCGAAATCAACAAAATCGTCCTGTTTGATAAAGTGAGTGTGTGGGAGCAATCGCTTCCCCCCACGCTGAGGGGGTGGGCGGTGAGCAAGAGGGAGAGGCTCCCTCTTAGGCATTGTAGCAAGATGTGCTGCATCCGTCCTTGGCAGGGCTGCATGTTCCTCTGTGTGTTTGGCCTCGGTGGAGAAAAGCTGCCCTACGAGAGCATTCACGCCTTGCAGAGTGCTATTCAGATCTTCACTTCCTGCTCCACAATGCTGATGGAAATAGAGTGAGTGTGTGTTGGGGGTGCATGCTGCCTGGGATGGCGCAAGGGGGCTTCCCAGAAAGAGACGTGTCTTCTAGCTTGCTCTGCCTTGTCCCTGGCAGGAAGGAGGCAGTGCCCTGAGAGGTGGCAGGCAAGCCCCGGACTTAGCCCTCGGCAGCCAGGCGGAGTCCCGCCAAGCACACCCTGCTAGCCACCGTGCTGGAACGAGCCCTTGCAAGGGCAAGAGGCTCCTTGGTGCCAGAGGCAGGCCCTTCTGGGCGACTGGCCCCTGAGCAGGGATGGGGTCCAGCCACCTGATCTCAGGTTGCTGCCATCGCAGGCAGTGACACCGTGGGTGCCTTCTTCCCTCCCTCTTTGCTCATGAGAGGGCTGTGGCCTTCTGCAGGTTGCAGCTCAGGGAATGTGGCCTCAGGGGAAGCGTCCAAAACATCCCACATGCGCTCTACCCCTGTCCTTTGTCCCTTGCAACGTGGGTACGTTGCGCCCCTGAGCTCTCCACGCCCCCAGGACCCGCGCTGGCAGGACAGGATGGCAGGTGGCCCAGGCTAGCGCCGAGGGGAGATGCGGGAAGGGATGAATCTGGGCAGGCAGGACTGCGCCTGGGGCGCTGCTGAAGCTGCACTGTTTCCCCGTGTGCCAGGGCAGTGTCTGTTGCAGTTACCAGTGGGATGGTGTTCTGCGGAGTCACCGGCCACCCTCTGAGGCATGAATACACAGGTAGGAGGCATGTGTCTGAGGCGTGGGAGGCTGGTGTGGGCCTGCTTAAGCATAGCACTCTGGAAGAGGAAGGCGGGCTGGGAGAGGGCTTTCCCAGCAGCCGGTCAGGAGCGGCCCGGGCAGCGCGGGTCCTGGCCCGTGGCAGGAGAATGGGCTCTGTGGCCGTTTGTTCCCCTGGGTTCTGCTGATCCCGCTGTGGGGTTGGCCTGTGCTGGAGGTGAGGCAGCCATTGGCCTGGAAGGGCGCCACGGGGCTGATCGCACGGGTACGTCGACGCACGCTCTCGCACGCTCTCTCTCTCTCTGGCAGTTATTGGCCAGAAGGTGAATTTGGCAGCCCGGATGATGGTGCGCTACCCTGGGCTGGTGTCCTGTGATGCAGTGACCTATGCCTCCTCTCGGCTGCCCCCTTACTACTTCAAGGAGCTGCCGGAGAGAAAGATGAAAGGCGTCGGTCATCCTGGCACTGTCTATCAATATGTGGGGATCACCAAGAAGAGGTGAGTGACCTCCGAGAGGGCTGGACGAGGGGATTGTGGCATCAAGGGTGCAGCCTTGGCCAGCAAAGAGGAGTTGGGCAGAGAGAGACCAAGCTGGTCTCCCCTCCCTCAGTGTGGCTGAGACGGTCAGAAGCCCTGGTGCGGGAGGCTTTTTGCCTCTCTCCCCTGCTGTCTCCTGCTGCTAAGAGAGCGGGAGTGAAGCCACAGGGATGGGGAAGGTTTGTCTGTCTTGGCAGACACAACCTGGCCTTGCAGGCTCTGTTCAAATGGCTTTCAGCTGTGCTTGCTCCACCACATGCCCCGGTAATGCTGACCCAAGGAGGTTTTTGGGACAAGGCGCTTCCGAGCAGGAAGCTTTGGGCCAGCCTGGTTCCCATGGGGAAATGTGGCCCATGGGGACACCCTTCCTCATGTCTTGCTGCTGAAACCTCAGCTTTTCCTCTGGGCCAGGATTTGACCTTCTCTTTGGATGAGGGTTTGAATGTTAACATTGCCATCTCTTGGAAACTACAGGAGGAGTTAGGCCAAAGGTGCTAGGTGCTTGGCATCCCAACCCGTTCAGTGACACCAGTCCTCCTTTCCGAGACACTTGATTCTCTTGGCCAGCGTGTGCTAGCCAACAGCACACCCTGGCTCCTTTCACATGTCTCCAGTGTCTCTTGGTTTGGCCTCTGGTGGTGGACTCTTGATACGTACTCCTGTCCTGCCGTGGCCGTTGGGCTTCTTTATGCTTGAAGCTGTCCTAGCGTGCAGCTTGAACTTTGGGTGGGGGTGCACACAGGGGAAAACATGCTGCTCGAAAGACAAGCAGGTGCACGAGGAGCACATCCTGCCCCTCCATGCCAGGCTGCTTCTCTGTGTCCCCTGGCTTCTCGCCAGCTAATTGACTTGTGTTTTCTTTTCCCCTGCTTCTAGCATATTTGGCATGGGTCTTGCCAAGAAGAGGTCAGAGTACGCCCCCTTACTGGGTAGGTGGAGAATGCCTTGCTCTTCTGAAGCCCAGTTTCTTCCCCTTGGTAACTTTTAGTGCCTGCCACGCTGGGACGGGAGAAGCTTTTGCCAGGGATGGTGTTGCTGCAGAGGCCCTAAGGAAGTGCGGCCTCTCTCGGCCCCTACTTGGTTGATCTCTGTGGGGTGGAAAGCAGGGTGAGGCGCCTGGTGCTGCCTTGCCGTGCTCCAGACCTGGTGCGAAGGTACCTTTCAGCTATGGAGCTGCTCACGCCTGGGGGCTAAACTGATCCCGGTCTTTGGGATCAGGAAAGCGATTGCCTTCTGCCAGTCTGACGGAGAGTTCCGGTGGTGGGTTCTCCCCCTTGTACTCCTCAGAGATCCTTTCTTGGCAGCATCTGGGCGTAGACATGGCAATGTCGGGACCCACGGGGTGCCTTTAATCCCTCGGTGTCTTGCTGGAGGTTTTGGGCCCTGTTACAGGTTAACCCCGGGAGGCAGCTCAGCCCCACAGAGCCACTCGCTCCCCCCAGCGGGATGGGGAAGAGAATCGGAAGGGTAAAAGTGAGAACAGTGCTGGGCTGAGATACGCACAGCTTAATAGGTAGAGCAAAAGCTGCGCAAGCACGCAAGGCCAAATCAGGCATTCGTTCCCTGCTTCCCATGGGCAGGCAGGTGTCTAGCCATTTCCAGGAAAGCGGGGCTGCATCATGCGTAAAGGTGACTTGGGAAGACAAACGCCGTAACTCCAAACGTCCCCCCTTCCTCCCTCTTTCCCCCAGCTCTTCTTGCCAAGCACCGCATCATATGGTACGGAGTAGGCCTTTGGGTAGTTGGGGACAGCTGTCGTGGCTGTGCCCCCTCCCAGCTTCTTGTGTGCCCCCAGCCTGCTCGCTGGCGGGGCGGCGTCAGAAATGGTAAAGGCCTTGATGCTGTGCAAGCGCTCTTCAGCGATAACCAAAACATCGTTGTGTTATCAACACCCATGTCTGGTCACAAATCCAAACCATAGCACCGTAGGAGCTATCACTGAAGAAAATTCACTCTAGCCCAGCCAAAAGACCCTGAAGATGCTGCCTCAGCTCCCAGGAAGTGCCCTGTGGCTCATGCTACAGCGAGGAGATGCTGCAGCGACTCGCATCATCTCTTCCAGTCTTGTGCTGGATCACTGCGGGGAGTTGCGTGGGGCTGGCTGAACCTCTGTGTCTGTGGGAGGGCAGAGGGTGGCGGGACGGGGAAGAAGGCATGGAAGCTGCACTGTGGGGCAGGCGGGCCCGCTGCCGCTCTGAGGAAGGCAGAGGTAAAAAAGCTGGGATGAGTGGGCAGGAAGGAGGCCTGGCTGTAGGCGGGCTGGTGGAAGCGGTGGCGGGACAGGGAACTGCGGTGGAGGGTGCCAGCCAAAGTGGCATCTCTCTGCTTTTCAGCACACCCAGCAGCTGTTTTTCTTGTTTGTCTTCGCAGGTCGGGAGAAGGAGATTGACCTCTTTGGCAGCTGCTTGAAAGCCTATGAGGACTCAGGACAAAGGCACATCCTGGCATTTGAGGGCACGATGGGCTCCGGAAAGAGCCACTTACTTACCGAACTGGCCTATTTAGGCCAGGCTGCTGGGCACAGGTACAGGTTTTTGACCTCTAGCTTTGGGATGCTGCCCCTGCCCATCACCTGGCAGCCATAGAACATTCCGTCCCCTCTGCCGGTGCGCCTGGCCCTTGGACTGCAGCCTCCCGAGAAGGCCTCCTGGAGACGCTCCCTAGGAGCACCTGCATGCTCTGCTCCCGCCTCTACATCTCTGGGGAGTTGGAGGTGGCTTCTTGAGCCATGGCCTTTCCTCCTTCACCTCTGGGCCAGGCACAGGTAGAAGGAAAGAGCCCAAGCCCAGTGCTTTTCATCTGACTCCAGACGCAACAGACAGCAGGCTGGCCTGTCTCGGAAGCCCTGCTTGCCGTCTGCCTGTTTCCCAGAAGGAGCACTGGGGCAGAAAAGCCTTCCTGTGGTCTGGGAGTCAGGCTGCTAAGGTCTGGAGCCCAAAGGCAAACCCACCACTTGCTCCATCCTTGCCCCTTAGCCCCCTGAGTTCCTCTGCAGGGGGAACGTAGCAAGACCTGGGTCAGCGCTGTGGAGACACGAGAGTCTGGAGCCAGCTCTCCCAGTGGCTTGGCAGCAACTGCCCCTCTGTGCCCTTTCTTGTATGAGGAGTGAAAAACTTGGCCTCCTCTGGGAAGCACTTTGAGACGAGTGGCTGAAGAGCCCCCCCCCCCATTCCAAGGGCATCTGCACCCCTTTTGTCTTAGAAGGCTTGGGCTGTTGGGGATCTCAGTCCCCTTTGCTTTTGCACGGCAGGGTAGTTGCCATGGAACTGCTAGAGGTCAACGTGAGGCAGTCCTTCTGTGCCATCCGTACGCTGATGGCCAGGGCCCTGGGCCTCCAGGACAGCGAACCGTGCGGTGCCAGGCAGTGCACGCTGCAGACAAAGCTCCGAGGGACAATTGAAGAGAGCAGCTTTTGTCTCCTCAATGACATTTTCCTTGTCGAGGTGAGAGCAAGAGGCCTCTCTGGCCCTGGAGAAGGCCTTCTCATGAGCTTTTCTGGGTCTGATGTTGTGTGGGCGCGCTGCTGGGAGTGCCTTACCTCGGGGGTGGGAAGCGTGGGGGTGGTAGCACAGGTTTCCCGTTCCTGGGCCCTGGGGGGCTCCCTTTCTGGGGTGAGTTCATGTCCTGCGCTGCATCTGGCGGTGCCTGGTGTCTTGTTCAGCACCTTGGAAGTGGCATTGGAGAGAGGCTGGTGCTGGGCGAGTGGTCTGCTCCAGCCAGCCCAAGCTTCCTACAGGCAGAGAACCAGCTCTTCAGCCCACCCCCAAGCCCCAGCTCTGCCAGTGACCCTCAGCAGAGGGCCTCTGCTTTGGGCTCCAGGTGCAGCCCCCACTGTGGCTCCTTGCACCTGTGCTGGGGAGAGGTAAGGTGCTGAGGCCAGCAGAGGCAGTTTGCTCTGCAGTCTTGCTTGGTGGGTTCATGTGCCTCGCCCCGGAGCGATGCTTCTGCCTGACTCTGCTTTTCTGGCCAGTTTCCCGTTTCGGACGAGGTTCGCAAGATGCGTGGAATTGAAAGAAAAAAGGAGTTGCACTCAACTTGGGCAAAAGTGCTGGAGAAGGTGAGCCTTCCTGCCTTCCTGCCTTCTTGCCTTCCTTCCTCCTGGGTCAGAGAAGGAAAACAAGCCTGCTGGCTGCAGGCTCTGCACCACAGCAGTGTGAGTGGATGGGAGGACCACACGCCCGGGCCATCGCGCTTCAGGGCCTGAGAAACCCCCCACCCCCACCTCCCCCCTCCTCCCCGCAGCCCCACAAACACACCCCATAACTTTCCTCCCGTCAAGTGTACCCTGGACAAGGAGCAATGGCCTCTGCATTCCCTTGCCCAAGCTGCCTCCTTCTGCAGGTCAGGTGGTGTTAGGTGTGACCTTAAAATCTCAAAGAAATTAAGAGTCAGTAAGCTTCTGAGCAGGGAAGCGGCTGGGGAGAGACTTCAGAGCATCCTCTCAAGAGACAGAGGCTCAGTCTCCTCCCCTGCAAGACACTTGGGATTCCACTGGATTGCCCTCGGAACATCCTGCTTTTTTTCAGACCATTGGAGGAGAATTTGGCATTTTTGTCATCGACAATGCCCATTTCATCGACCCTGCCTCCTGGAGTATCATGTCACCCGTGCTCCGAAATGTCTCCTACTTCATGGTCATGAGCTTGGCGCCGGGCTACGCGAGAACAGAGGGCTTTTGCAAAGCTGCAGCAGACAACACAACGTCCCAGAAAATCACCTATCTTCATCTGGATGAGCTGAAACCTGCGGCTGTGGTGCAGGAGGTCTGCCAGAACCTTGGAGTGGACAGCATCTCCAGGGATCTAGCGAGGTAAGTTCGAGGCAGGGGAGCTCTTCCTGAGGGCTTGACCCTATGCAGACCACGGACGGGAATCAGCGCCCCCGGAAAGGGAGCGCAGGGCCACTAGAAGCATCACCGACTCTAGCGAGTACTCTAGGAGGTGGGTTGCTTGTTATGCCTTGTCCTGGCAGGCGTGAGCTGAGAGTGGGCCACTGCCGAGACACAGAGCGTGGGAAGTGTCAGCCCTTCGCGGCTGCACAGAGAGGAAGGGAGGAAGAGTCCCGAGCCCAAGTGTGGCTGGGCTGTGAAAAGGCCTTGGTCTAGGTGGCCAGGCTGTGGGGGAGATTCCCTGGGACAGAGGCCTGCCCTGCTGCCAGAGAGGATCTAGGCTCCTGAGGAGAGGAAAGGCAGGGCTCGCTGCTCTGTGCTTTGGCCGTTGGCCGCAATTCTTTTCCCGTGGACTTGAGCGAAGGCTGGAGGTTCAGGGGGGCCCAAAAGCCCAAGGCAGCAGAGGACTGTCCCATTCAAAGGCGAGGTGCAGCTGTGACAAAGATGCTGGCTACCCTGTATTGCCCAAGTGACTCGCCGCCCACCTGAACCGTGTTTCACTTTACTCCTCTTGTGGTGGTCACTGCCGCGTCTGCTCCTGTCCAGGTTCCTGATCCAAAGAAGCTCGGGGATCCCGTATTACTGCAAGGAGCTGCTGGGCTGCCTTCTTTGCAACAAGATGCTCTTGTTCCGCACCCGGAGGCGGGCTGAAAAAGCAGAGGACAACTGGGAGAGCCTGATCAGTAAGCACCTTTGCTGCT
This sequence comes from Buteo buteo, assembly GCF_964188355.1. NCBI lineage: Eukaryota > Metazoa > Chordata > Aves > Accipitriformes > Accipitridae > Buteo > Buteo buteo. The sequence goes on from NC_134200.1 coordinate 2,401,392, forward strand.
GACTAGCGAGTTGCTGTGGCGCATTCTCCGCAGCACAGTCTTGCCCCATCGTTCCCCCATGGGTCTGGGCAGAGTCAGATCTTGCAGCAGTGCAGAACGTGGTCCGGCGGAGGTGTGGGCTCCTGCGTGCCTTGCTGTTGGGACAGCCAAAGCAGGGGCTAGCGAGTTGTGGTGGCTTGGAGGGGCCTAAATTCTTGGGGCGGGGGTTGGGGGGCTAAAACGCAGGGGAAATGGTTCCAGAGCACATGTCTTTCTGGTGTTTCTTAGGCATTCTAATGGGCACATAATTTACCCTGGCCCAACGCCAGCTCACTTGAGAACAAACCCCAGCTTGAGGCGAGGGACGGGCTTGGGAAACTTGAATTCAAAACCATAAATCCCCACAAGGGTGCTGGTAACGGAAGAAAACGGCGGCAATGCCACCGAGAGCGCCATGCCAGCCAGAGTGCTGTGGCCTTGGGAACAGCCAGGGCTGATGCTGCATTTTGCATGATCACTGGCAATTTCCCTGGCTGTGGAGGTAGCCCTGTCGAAGGCAGCAATGCTGCCGCTTTCTGTCGCGGGGTGTTCAGTTGCCCCCTAGGCACGCCAGAAGCTTTGACTGAGGGGCTGTTTGGGAAAGCTGGTCTGAAGGCAGAACACCTGTCTGTTCTGGGAGGGCTATGCAAAGAAATGCTTGCAGTGGGAACTGTTTTGCTGTGCTTAATGACCACGTTCAGCGCGTGCAGGTCTGTGCGCTTGCACTGGACCGTGTGAAGTGGGACTTGTCCCATCTCAGGCGAATTTTGAAACGTTTGCAAGCCGCAAGTTACTTTGCAAATTGCCTTATTCGTGTTCTCTTGCTCCACCCAGCTTCTGCAGTTGAGGCTTCACCCCTCACAGCAACCTCGAGCTCCAGCGCGGGGAACGATGGCACGGTCTGCATCATCAGACCAGACGTGAACCCGGAGAACACGGTGCTGCCCACCACCTTGAAAGGTGAGGGACCGAGAGCCGCTCTGCTGGCTCACGGCTGTGCTGGGGCCCCTTCGCGGGGCATGGGCTAGAGGGAGGCTGGGCATTTGTGTGCTGCAGAGTCACCCGCTCAGCTTGGGGGCTCTGCTGGGAAGGTGGCTCCAGTGCAAGCAGAAACAGGCCTGGGGTTGCGGGCAGCCATTTTCCCCTCCTGGGTGCGGACCAGCTGTGAGCCTGCTGGCTGCTTTCCAGCAGCAGGTAGGAGAGAAAAGGCTATTGGTGCAACACTAGGATGGCTCCCTTTTCTCACAGAAACAAATCCTTTGCTGGGAAAAGTCTTTGACTTGCCGCTGACTCAGCTGCGATCGCAGCTTTGCCCTCGCTATTCTCTTCTTAAGCTCCCCAGCTAACGTCGCTCTCAAGGCACTTAATCCAAACCAAATCCATTGTTTTTTTCTGTGGATTGGCACGGAAATCCCCCCATAGCCAGGTGAGCTGGATGGGGGAGCTGTCAACGACTGTCCCTCCTCTCTAGCCATAGCCGTTTGTATGAACCTTGAAGAAACGTCATGCTAAAGCATTCCTGCTATGACGTTGTTTTGTCCCGTCTGCCCCGCCCCCAAAAAAAGAAAACCAAACGAAAGGCGTAGTATTGTCTGGCCAAGTTAAGAGAGCTGTTGTGGGGAGCTCTGAGTCCACCTCTGCGGTAGGGAAGGTTCTCTGTTTTCTGTGTGCGCTGTTGGGCAAAACCCTACTCCAGATCTGGTAGGGTGCATCACGGATGCATGTACCTGCTGGATCCTGCCCTCCTCACCCCAGGTGGGCGAGTGTTTGTTTGAGCGTCTCGCTCTTCCCCAGGCCTCGTGGCCTGCGATTCCAACAGGTGCGGAGCCATTTTGAAGACGCCTGCCCTGGGCTGCCGTTGCCCAGCAGGTGCAGTGCCGAGGAGAAGAGGCCAAAGTCTACCCCATTTCATGTGTTGAGACTTTCCAGCCTCTCCAGCCTCAGCATGGGGAACAGGCAAGAGAGAAAGAGGTGTTGCTTCTTTTTGACAGAGATTGCGCTGGCCCAGCTGGACCAGATAAAGCCACTGAAGCAGACGGTTTTGAAGTTTGCAGCTGTCATCGGGCCAGTGTTTACCACCCAGCTGCTGTCACACATCCTTCCTGATGGCATCAGGCACAAGATGAATTGCTTGTTGGACATGCTGGTGAGCGACAACATCCTTAAGTGGCTGAAGACCACAGAGGTGCCAGAAGAGGTCCGAGATCCTACCAAGGGGCCAGGCAGCTCTCGGCAGGCAGAGAGTGGTAAGTGGTAGCAGTGAAGAGGCCAAGGGAGCTCCCAGCTGTGTCCTGGTGGGGCTCGCCAGGGCATGGTGCACTTCCCCCCTCTGCCCCAGTAATGGCTGGGTGGAGCTCAGGCAGGCATGGCGGTTCGGGATGGCTTGTTCAAAGATCTTACAAGTCAATCTCAAAGAACGCTAGCTTTGCGCTGGAGGGAAGCTCCCACCAGCTGTCCCGAGTGCCTCTGCTCCTCTGCCTTCAAGTGCTGCTTGTAGCGCAGGCACGGGAGGGCATGTGCCATCACCGATATCCTCTCCCAGCTGCCTGCGGCATCCGGATCAAAGATGCCCTCCAAAGTGCCCCAGGGCCTTTGAGAGGCTTTTATTCAGCTTTGATTCCCCTGTGGTGCAGCAGGGGAAGCTCAGGAGGCTGGGGACTGCCTTGCCAGGAGCGGAGAGAAAGCACTGGCCGGGGCTTGCTTCGGCTGGCGGCAACATCCCCAGCTCCTGTCTGGAGCACAGCTGAGCACTGTGTCCCCAAGGCTGTGCTGGCATCAGCAAGGCAAGGCGGGCCCTTTTGCCTCGTCCTGCAAGGCTCGGTGTGCAGCAGCGCTGGTTTGCTGCTAAGGATGCTCACCAAGGCATGACTTTCATGCCCCGGCTGGGACGGCCCTGAGCCCTGGCCCCAGCTCAGGCTGATGCAAAGGCCCTTTGCCCTGCAGGTGTGGAGAGACCCTCTCCGAGCAAGAAGACCACGGAGCGGCAGTCTGGCGTGCTGGTCTTCTGTGTCCCACTGCTGCGGGAGGCTGCCTACGAGCTGTGGCCCGAGAGACAGCGGGTCGCCTTGCACCGCAAGTGCGCCGCCTTCCTGGAGCGGCACGCGCACAAATGCGAGAGCTGCAGCCGAGGGGACTTTGTTGCCTTCCACCGCTTCGCTGTCACCAGCACCCAGGAGGGAGGGAGCAGTCAGGGCCCTGCTGAGCAGGGCGACCCTCACAGCTGGGAGGCCTTGGTGCTGGCAGGAGAACAGCTGAAGAGGGATAGGACTCACACCCCTGAGGGTATGCTGTGCACCATGCTTCACAGCCTGGGCCCTCCAGGACCCCAGGGGGGCTGTGCTGGGGATGGGGTGGGAGGACATCTGCTAGGGACGAGCCCAGGAGGTGAGGATGGCCACTGCAGACTTTCCGCAGTGTGTCGGGACCCTTGCAAGGACCCTTGCGATCCCCAGCCCGCTGGGAGAGGGAGAGTAGTTCTTCCCCTGGGGTGTGTGAGGAGGTATCTAACCCCCTGTTTTCTTTCCTGATGCTGCAGGTGCTCTGCAGCAGCAGCAGGCTTTCCTGGAGGAGGATTTTGGGTGAGCAGACACGGTTTTGATGATTTTGGAAGGCAGTGAGCTCAGGGTGTCCAGAGGAGACAAAGGAAGCGCCGCCATTTGGCTGCCGGTTGTGACTGCAGCTTAGGGAAGAGGCTTTCTGTGGGGTGGGAGGTGGGAGGAGATGGCCGTGGAGATGAGGGAGTGCTTGAGGAAGCCTGTGGGCTCAGAGCGATCATCACACTACACTGGAGCAGCCTTTGCTTTCCAGTTCCTACAGAGTAGCACTGCAAAATCTGCAGGGGAAAACCTGCCCCGGGGACTCGGGTGGTTTGCCTGTGGGAAGAGGTGACAGAAAGCCCAGCTTGTCTCTTTCTCCCTACCTGCCAAGCACCTGTACGGGTCATACATGCCCATGGCCTCGTGCTCTGCTTTGAACAAAGGGCTTCTGATGCCGTCTCTGTGGGGAGAAAGAGCAGTACAGGTGATGCCTGTGTATTCTTTGCTCTCTTCTTCTCCTGGGAACCGTCCTCTGACTAGTGTGGCAGGACGGTTTCTGGCAAAGAGCGAACAGACAGCTGAGCTGCCCAGCAAGACCGACAGGAAGCACAGCGGTACCTGCTCATGTGAATGCAAAGCCATCGTGGAATCGGTGCTCGTGCCTTTGGCTCGCCACTACATGGCGATGGGCGATGCTGCCAGAGCCTTCTACTACCTTCTGGAGTCTGCGGCTGCCTACCTGCATGTCTCCAACAGCTACATGGTGAGTTGCCCTGCTTGCCAGCACCCACTGTGCACAGAGGCCTGCCTGCCTGGCCGTTGCACTAGGGCATGCCTTTGCGGGACCTTGGAAGGGAAATGCTGGGGTCAGACCCTGACTTTTTCCTCTGGTTTGCCTCTTCTGCGGCAAGAGACACAAGGCACTGTGCCCTTAGCACGAGGGGCATTAGCAGGGAGGCCGTCTGAAGGATCACTGGTGCCTGTCTGTGCTCTTGAGACAGTGTGACTGTGTTTGGGCGGGCGTCACCAGGGGGAGAAACAGGCCCTCTTAAGACGGATGCCAGAGGCAATGATGAGGGAGGACAAGGCTGGCCATGGGCTCTGCACCCACGCTCACCTGCTCTCTGTGTGCTTGCGCAAAGGCCCTCATGAAGCTGAACGAAGCGGAGGTCCTGAGGAACTCACTAGAGAAGAAGGCAAATGTGATAGCCTGCTTTGAAGAGGCCACCTTCTTCAGCCTCAAAGGGGAGGTAAGAGACGGGCAGGTCTGGAGGGATCTCCCGGGGGACGGAGCTGGATGCCTTCCGCGGTTGCAGGGGATATCCCTGGCATCTCCAGCCACTTGGAGATTCCTGCAGTCTCCTGGGCAGCTAGTCCATATCAGGATGTTTCCCTTTTCCTCTGCAGGTCTGCTGGCATATGGGGCGCATGAAGCTGGCAAAGAAAATGCTCAGGGAGGCTTTGAGCCTGCTCGGAAGACAATTCCCCCGGACCTCCATTGGAGCCTTTGTCAAGTCTCAGGTGGAAAAGTTGCCGTGTGCCTCTTATGTTGCCAGAAGAGCATCCTCCCTTCCGCAGGAGGCCCGGTAAGAAGCAGAACTGAGAAGCCAGGGGAGGAAGAGCCATTTCCCACCTGGTTCCAGGCATCCCGGCCCAACCTGCCTAGGCTTGAGGCCACCCTGAACCTGACACATAGGCCTTAGCAGGACCGAGGCAGTAAGGAGCCACGTGCGGGTAGACCAGGGGACGGCAGAGCCCCACACTCCCTCCCTCCTTGCGCCCTGCTTTCCACCGGCCCTGTCCCATTTAGCACTGCACAGCTAGAGCCTCTGGGCCAAGCAGTTTCTCTCGTGTGGCAGGAGGAAGAGGCTAGCCTGGCTGCTGCGGCAGAGCTGCTGTCTTTCCTTACTGGAGCACCTCTTCAGCCTGGAGGGCACTTCCAGTGGACGGACGTTCTCCCGCCTGGCAGCGCGCATGAAGGCCAACACGGACAGGGCAGCGGACTCCTACCGGGCAGCAGACTCCTGCCACAGATAGACTTACAACAGAAGGGTGGCAATGAAGTTACCTCATTAAACAGCTCCGTTATTATGACCTTTGTAGTCGGGCCTTTCTTTCTGTCTGAGGCACGGAATGGTACGCTGTCTTGTCATTTCTGTTGGCGGCTACTGTGGTGGCTCCATCAGTGATGGCTACAGCTCTCTCGAAGGCCCTGGTGCAGGCTCCTGATGGAAGACGCTTCTGATTTGAGGTCACATTAAAACCAGAGGCCTCTACAACCCTAGCCCTCTCTGTTGTTCTTGCTCCTCACCACCTACGTACGGTCAGCCGGCGCCTGCTGCTCCCTGTCTTTCCCCCGCTAAAGGGGAGGGGTTCCCGGGGTTTGGGGGGTGTCACGTCCCAACTTCTCAGGACAATGACTCAGGTTTGCCGATTCCCAGGTCAGGATTAAGGTGAAACAACACCAGGGATCCTTTAACTCACAAAACTCAACTTCTCTTCGCTCACAACAAGAACTGGCATGCTCACTGCAAGAATTCGTATGCGCACAACAAAAATTGGCATGAAACTAGGTTGGCAAACTGTCTGACGTGATAACCATACATCACCAAAGATACACTACAGGCCTTGCTTATTTGGGAATCAGTTCAGGGAAGACAATGAGGAGAGCCCTCCCGTTGAGTCACGAGGTTCAGAGCAGACCCCCTTGCTTTCTAGGCTCCTTCTCAGAGAGGAGCCTCGGGGCGGCTGGGTCTGCTCTTAGTCCCAGACTTGGTCAACTGTTTATGCCTAAAGGGATGAGATGTAGGCATCATGGAAAAGGAGAGGGGGCGGGAGGGAGGGGAGGGAGAAGATGATTTCACCAGTCCTGGGTCCAGCATTGGTTCAGTCAGCCGAGGGGTCCAGTCAGCTGAGAGGTCCCGTTGCAGTGGGCTTGCACACCTGGGGCTTCAGTTTGTGTGTCCTTTTATCATCCTTGCCCCTCCTTTGGGTGGGCACTCCAACTCCTTACACTAATTAGGTAGCCTTTGGGAAATAGGTCCGTGGGCTTGGGGGTTGTTTGGGGAGTGACTTCCCCTTGCCTGCAGATGTGATCTTTTGCCATGCATGGTGAGCTGCCCTGCTCAGCACATCAAGAGCAGCATATCAGAACAGGGAGCTGTGCACCCTCTAGCATGCCCTCCCCTCCCTCTCCTGTTGCTGATGGGGTGCTGATGGGCTGCTTTTCACCTGTGGTTCCTTGCTAGGCAGAGTTCCTTGTTATGTCCTTAAGCAGAACTTGCCCCACCACAATGTTTGAGACATTAACTTTTTCAGTCCCTCACAGGGGGTCCCAGGTTTGGGCTCCCCAGGGTTTGAGGGTCCCAGATTTGGGGGTTTCCAGGGTTGAGGGATCCCCAGGGTTTGGGGGCTCTGGGATTTGGGGGCTCCAGGGGTCTGGGGGTCCCAGGTTTGGGGGTCTCAATCCTAGGGGAGTGCCTGGGGTTTGGGGGTCCCCAGTGTTTGGGGATGCTGGGTTGGGGGAGTTGCAGGCTTGGGGGGGGGTCCCAGATTTTGGGGCTCCCGTGTTTGGGCGTCCTGGATTTGGGGGTTCCTTGGTTGGGGGTTCCTTTGTGGAGTTACCCCCCAGCACCCATCTCTGCGCAGACACGAAAGAAGCAAATTTCTCGGCGCTGCGTGTAAGATTGGCTTACTGCGCACCGGGTACCGACCCCCGCTTGTGGCACAACACATCTGCAAGTACAGTACTGACCCAGATAGGAAACAGAGGGTGCCACTTAATCCCAGGTGCCACATACACTGCACCTTCTTCCATCGCCTCCTCCCCACGAATCGTTTTCCAGTCTCCTCCACCTCATCCCAGCTCAGATACCTGCACTCTGGCTCAGGGCTGGCGACCCTCGGGGCAGCAGCAGGAGCTGCTCTGACCCTGGTGCTGGGGTTGTCCCTGGGGCTGAGCGCTCGGGCCCAGGGCTGGTGAGCTGGGCCACGGCAGGGCCCAGGGCTGATGAGGTCTCCAGGTCTCCCCCAGGCCTGTCCACACTGCCAGACCCCCTGCCCCTGCAACTGTAACTGTAACTGCCCCTGGTCCTGGTCCTGGTCCTGGTCCTGGTCCTGGTCCCCCCCTCGCCCCGGCTGCCTCACAACCGTCTCTCCCCCATTTCTCCTCAGGCCACTCGGCCTCTGCCCCACCCCAGGTCCGCAGGGACTGACAGGCCAACGCCGGCTCCGCTGATTGGCTCAGCCGTGGCCAATGGCGCAGCTGTTGCCAGGCGGGCAGGGGCAGCCCGGGCCTCTCCTCACAGAGCTGCCCTGCGCCAGCTGCCCCCCCTCAGCTCAGCGCAGCTGCGCCTCAGCCAGCCGGGACACTGGGCCTGCGGAGAGACGGCCTTCAAGAGGGGCCATTTCACCTGGAGCTGTTCTCTCAGCAGCGCAAGGTGTGTGCACAGGTCTGCCCTCCCTCAGAACCTCCCCGGTCTGCTCGTGGGGTCTGGGCCTGCTCAGGGAGGGAGGAGAGGGGAGGGGAGGGAACATGAGGGGACAGGAGGGGAGGGGACAGGAGGGCATCTGCTCTGGATTCACTCTGGATTGGCAAGTCTTTCCCAAAACGCGGGTCGGTCTGTGCTCCGGCCGCAGCCCCGGGCAGGAGGAGCTGCGTGACGGGAGCTGCTGGCCTCGGCCAGGCCTGCACCTGGCAGGAGACAGGGCTCTGGCCCCGGTCACACCGCCCATGCGGAGCCCAGCACCCAGGGCCTTCCTCAGGCCTCACCTTCCCCTGGGGCTGAGGAGGAGAGCCACCCTGTCCTGGCGTGGCCCAGGGCATCCTCCTGCGGCCAGAAGGAAGGACAGAGCCCTGTCACTCTCCCCACAGGGGCTGACCACCGTCCTTCCCTTCTGTCCCTGGGGCTCCCCCGTGCTGGCAAGGCCCTGCGGGGCTTCAGGGCCAAGCAGATGCTGGGGCACCGAGGGCTCCTGGGGCAGCTTTGGGCATCTCTGAAGCTGAGGCGTGGCTGCCCCTTTGCTTCTGCAGATGCAGTTACCTGCTACCCGCTTCACGATGAAAACCGTTTCTTCGTCGTGGCACGTGGACTGGGCAGATGCCACGTCCCTGCTAGTCTGGGAGGACTTCAGGGAAACCAGGAAGTTGCAGCATGCGCCCAGGTAGGAGGACAGGACAGGTGGAAAGGAGCCCTGACAAGGTTCTTCTGCTGTTTCAGATCTGAACTCAGACATTTGTGTGCATCCCAGCACCAAAGTCTGCTTTTTTTCCTCCGAGCTGCACGGCTTTTTGCCAGCAAAAGCGAGTCGGCCTGAGCTGGTCTGTGGGGTAACTTGGCTCCTTCCATTTTGAGTTGCATGCCTACCCTTTTCCTTTTTTCCACCAATGTCTTCCTTTCAACCCCCTTCCCCCCAGGTTGCATCCTCTTTCAAAGGTGACTCTGATTTCAGTTTCTAGACAGATAGATCGTGGAGCAGGTAGGCACAGGGTGTAAGTATGGACTGGTCTATGCCTTCAGAGCTGTAGGCTGAGCTGTTTTACCTTTAAAGGCTAGATAGATATGGGCTCTGGGTAGAGTTTCTGTTTGCTAATTATTACTCCTTTGGGGGCCCTGTGACAGTGACAGTAAGTTTGTCTGCCGGCAGATCCGCAGCAGTTAAAACTGACACTGAAAGAGTTTCAATGATGGATGCTGTTCCGTGTGTTTCATTTTGGGTACCCATTTCACTGAGCTAGAATTATTCCTTTGCAGTTAGGTGACGGGGATCTTCTTGCACCGGTCTTTTCTTTCTGGAGCGCATCCTGATATCCTTTGTCATCCAGAGCTTTCCCCTCTGCTGCCAAGAAGAGTGATGGTCGTGATGAGGACTAAATCCTGTGAGTAACGATTTCCTCAGGTCTGATTATGAAGGTGCCAAGCCTCGTTTTGAGGGTCCAAAGCCTCGTTTTTAGCTTCCAACGCCTCTTTCTTAGGGACGAAATCCTCCTTCTCGTGGACCATAGGCTCATTTTTAGGATTCGGTCTGCAATTCTGAGGGCCCAAAGCCTCATTTTGAGCATCCGGAGACCCATTTTTAGGGTGCAAAGCCTTAGGTTTGGGTACCAAAGCATCATGTGAGGGCCCCCAACCTAATTTCAGGGTTCAGAGCCTCATTTTCATGTCTAAAGCACCATTTCTAGGGCCCAAAGCCCCATTCTTAAGGCCTTGACCCTCCTTCAGAGAGTCCAAACCTGCCCTTCACACCTCTAAGCCTCAAATGTCGTGCCCAAAGCCCTGTATTTGGCATCAAAGCTTCATTTCGGGGGGCCAGAGAGGAACCAATAGGTTCACCTTGTTGTCAGGGTCCAAAGCGTATTTGTAGCACCTCCCCCATTCTTTGCAGTGACAAAGCCTGCTTTTGAGGGCTGAAATCCTCATTTGGAGGGTCCAAACCTGTCTTTCATTACCCATGGCCTTTTTTTAAGAAGCCACAGTTTCATTTTTAGGATCCTGTGGTGGTGTTTGTGTCACTGCCGATAGGGCAGGCCCAGGAACCTGGCTCGTGCAGATGCTTGTGATGTCACCTGTGGCCCAGTTGCTCTGCCGGAGAGGGCAGAGGCTGAGCGGCCTCAGGAGAAACAGGCGAGAGATGGGCCGGGGGCAGCTGGGGCAAGGGAGGGAGCAGGGCCAGGGCCAGGACCAGGACCAGGGGTGCTACGTGCGCAGGAACAGGTATCTCATTTTTATAGAGCAGCATCATTTTTAGGATCCAGCCAGTTGCTTTGAGGCTCCAAGCTGCATCCTGCGTTTCCAAGCCCTCATTTTAATGCTCCAAACCCCTCTTTTAGGGCCCAAAGCTTCAGGTTTAGAGTGCAAAACTTCAATTCTAGGGTCGGAAACCTCCTTTTTATGGTCCAAAGCCTCATTTTTAGGGTCCAAGCCTCATTCATCAGTTCCAAGCCCCACTCTTCAGGTGCAAAGACTCTTTCTGAGGGCCCAGAGCATCATTCCGAAGGCCCAAAGTCTGATTTGGAAGGGCCAGAGCCTCCGCTGTAGAGGCCAAAGCCTTATTTACAGTGTGCAAAGGCTCATTTTCAGGCCCCAACCCTCAGTTTTTAGCTTCCACAGTCTCCTTTTTAGGATCCAGTCTGCAATCTGGAGGGTTCAAATGCTCATTTGGAGGGCCCAAAGCCTCATTTTGGGGGCCAAGCTCCTCGTTTAGGGTATGAAGCCTCATTTGGAGCCTCCAAAGACCCATTCTTAGGGTGCAAGGCCTTAGGTAGGTAGCTGCAAATTCGGCGTCGGGTCGCTGCACGAGCCTCCCTTCGGCACTGTCCTCCAAGAAGTGGGGTGGCGCTGGCTGCCTCCGAGTCATTGGCTCAGCGTCCAGGAGGGAGACTGGGTCACGGCGGCAGCTGCTCAGCAGGCGATGACATACAGAGGATGTCACTGTTAGCTGATTGTGCTGCTTGAGGACAGACGATGGGTAAGCGATGACCTACGGAGGAGGTCACTGCCAGGTGATTGTGACCACCACCATGAGGGCAGAGGGCCAGTCCCGCACAGAGGCCCCGGGCTCACTGTGCAACTCGCACTGTGTGGTGAGGTCCTCGTCCTCCCAGCTGGGCACGGCCATCTTCTCCCGTGTGCCACAGGGCGCTGATGATGGCTTCTGCCTGGGAGAGGAACCGTTACCACTCACAGCTGGAGAAAGCAGCAGCTTTTCTCCCCAGTCTCATTGCTGAGGACTACCTCAAGATTATCGGTCCCGTTCAGGCTGTCCAAGGAGTGCTGCTCTTTGCGGATATTTCAGGTGGGGTGAGCAGGGAGGAGCAGCCACGGACACGAGCCTTTTTGGGACACGCTAGGCCCTTTGGAGCCCTGCCCGGGCTCCTCAGACAGAGTGGCCACCTTGTCACTGCTGAGGTCTTCTGCTGGGATGCCCAAAGAGAGGGGGACGGGTTATGTTGGGCGGTGAACCACTGCCACCACCAGCACTGAGCCAGCGCGTGGGAAGGTGTGACCTACAGGTTCTCGGGCCGGGCAGCATGGAACTGGCTGCCAGGTCCTTTGTCCCACGTGGGCATTTCCTGACTTCTGGGTGTCCCTGTTACAGGTTTCACTGCTTTGACAGAGAAATTCATCCAGAGGGCCGGCCCAGACAGAGGCACTGATGAGCTGGCGCAAACCCTCAATTCCTACCTGTGTGACATTTTGGAGGGTAAGAGCCGTGCTGCGGGACTGTCTGGCATGGGACCGTGAGGCTGCTCGTGGAGGGTGGAGGTAGACATGCTGGGCAGCCTGGTCCTGCCTCCTTGCGAGGGCTGGGGCTTTCTGTGGCCTGCAGGAACAGCAAGAGCAGCCAGGGTCTCCTGGTGAGTCAAGGCGGGCGCAGGTGCTTTCTGCTCCCCCCTGTGGCTGAGGAGGCACCCGCTTTCTCAGCAGCTTCCTCTGTGCTTCTGGCGTGAACACCTGGCTCAGTGATGCATTAGTGCCCAGAGCAGGCTGGGGGCATCCAGCAAGTGCCAGGGCACGAGTGACCTGAGGATGCTGGCGCTGATATATGTGTGTCTGTGTGTGTCTGTGACACCCTCACGGGCCCCTTTTCACAGGGGACTTCTTGACCCTTCTAAGCTGACCGTGAGCACATTGTGGCCACCTCTTTGGCAGCCCCTGTAGAGCAAAGCAAGAGAGTCCTCGAAGATGATGAAGGGTCTGGAGCTGTGGAGACACGAGAGTCTGGAGCCAGCTCTCCCAGTGGCTTGGCAGCAACTGCCCCTCTGTGCCCTTTCTTGTATGAGGAGTGAAAAACTTGGCCTCCTCTGGGAAGCACTTTGAGACGAGTGGCTGAAGAGCCCCCCCCCCCCCCCCAAGGGCATCTGCACCCCTTTTGTCTTAGAAGGCTTGGGCTGTTGGGGATCTCAGTCCCCTTTGCTTTTGCACGGCAGGGTAGTTGCCATGGAACTGCTAGAGGTCAACGTGAGGCAGTCCTTCTGTGCCATCCGTACGCTGATGGCCAGGGCCCTGGGCCTCCAGGACAGCGAACCGTGCGGTGCCAGGCAGTGCACGCTGCAGACAAAGCTCCGAGGGACAATTGAAGAGAGCAGCTTTTGTCTCCTCAATGACATTTTCCTTGTCGAGGTGAGAGCAAGAGGCCTCTCTGGCCCTGGAGAAGGCCTTCTCATGAGCTTTTCTGGGTCTGATGTTGTGTGGGCGCGCTGCTGGGAGTGCCTTACCTCGGGGGTGGGAATCGTGGGGGTGGTAGCACAGGTTTCCCGTTCCTGGGCCCTGGGGGGCTCCCTTTCTGGGGTGAGTTCATGTCCTGCGCTGCATCTGGCGGTGCCTGGTGTCTTGTTCAGCACCTTGGAAGTGGCATTGGAGAGAGGCTGGTGCTGGGCGAGTGGTCTGCTCCAGCCAGCCCAAGCTTCCTACAGGCAGAGAACCAGCTCTTCAGCCCACCCCCAAGCCCCAGCTCTGCCAGTGACCCTCAGCAGAGGGCCTCTGCTTTGGGCTCCAGGTGCAGCCCCCACTGTGGCTCCTTGCACCTGTGCTGGGGAGAGGTAAGGTGCTGAGGCCAGCAGAGGCAGTTTGCTCTGCAGTCTTGCTTGGTGGGTTCATGTGCCTCGCCCCGGAGCGATGCTTCTGCCTGACTCTGCTTTTCTGGCCAGTTTCCCGTTTCGGACGAGGTTCGCAAGATGCGTGGAATTGAAAGAAAAAAGGAGTTGCACTCGACTTGGGCAAAAGTGCTGGAGAAGGTGAGCCTTCCTGCCTTCCTGCCTTCCTGCCTTCCTTCCTCCTGGGTCAGAGAAGGAAAACAAGCCTGCTGGCTGCAGGCTCTGCACCACAGCAGTGTGAGTGGATGGGAGGACCACACGCCCGGGCCATCGCGCTTCAGGGCCTGAGAAACCCCCCACCCCCACCTCCCCCCTCCTCCCCGCAGCCCCACAAACACACCCCATAACTTTCCTCCCGTCAAGTGTACCCTGGACAAGGAGCAATGGCCTCTGCATTCCCTTGCCCAAGCTGCCTCCTTCTGCAGGTCAGGTGGTGTTAGGTGTGACCTTAAAATCTCAAAGAAATTAAGAGTCAGTAAGCTTCTGAGCAGGGAGGCGGCTGGGGAGAGACTTCAGAGCATCCTCTCAAGAGACAGAGGCTCAGTCTCCTCCCCTGCAAGACACTTGGGATTCCACTGGATTGCCCTCGGAACATCCTGCTTTTTTTCAGACCATTGGAGGAGAATTTGGCATTTTTGTCATCGACAATGCCCATTTCATCGACCCTGCCTCCTGGAGTATCATGTCACCCGTGCTCCGAAATGTCTCCTACTTCATGGTCATGAGCTTGGCGCCGGGCTACGCGAGAACAGAGGGCTTTTGCAAAGCTGCAGCAGACAACACAACGTCCCAGAAAATCACCTATCTTCATCTGGATGAGCTGAAACCTGCGGCTGTGGTGCAGGAGGTCTGCCAGAACCTTGGAGTGGACAGCATCTCCAGGGATCTAGCGAGGTAAGTTCGAGGCAGGGGAGCTCTTCCTGAGGGCTTGACCCTATGCAGACCACGGACGGGAATCAGCGCCCCCGGAAAGGGAGCGCAGGGCCACTAGAAGCATCACCGACTCTAGCGAGTACTCTAGGAGGTGGGTTGCTTGTTATGCCTTGTCCTGGCAGGCGTGAGCTGAGAGTGGGCCACTGCCGAGACACAGAGCGTGGGAAGTGTCAGCCCTTCGCGGCTGCACAGAGAGGAAGGGAGGAAGAGTCCCGAGCCCAAGTGTGGCTGGGCTGTGAAAAGGCCTTGGTCTAGGTGGCCAGGCTGTGGGGGAGATTCCCTGGGACAGAGGCCTGCCCTGCTGCCAGAGAGGATCTAGGCTCCTGAGGAGAGGAAAGGCAGGGCTCGCTGCTCTGTGCCTTGGCCGTTGGCCGCAATTCTTTTCCCATGGACTTGAGCGAAGGCTGGAGGTTCAGGGGGGCCCAAAAGCCCAAGGCAGCAGAGGACTGTCCCATTCAAAGGCGAGGTGCAGCTGTGACAAAGATGCTGGCTACCCTGTATTGCCCAAGTGACTCGCCGCCCACCTGAACCGTGTTTCACTTTACTCCTCTTGTGGTGGTCACTGCCGCGTCTGCTCCTGTCCAGGTTCCTGATCCAAAGAAGCTCGGGGATCCCGTATTACTGCAAGGAGCTGCTGGGCTGCCTTCTTTGCAACAAGATGCTCTTGTTCCGCACCCGGAGGCGGGCTGAAAAAGCAGAGGACAACTGGGAGAGCCTGATCAGTAAGCACCTTTGCTGCTGACTAGCGAGTTGCTGTGGCGCATTCTCCGCAGCACAGTCTTGCCCCATCGTTCCCCCATGGGTCTGGGCAGAGTCAGATCTTGCAGCAGTGCAGAACGTGGTCCGGCGGAGGTGTGGGCTCCTGCGTGCCTTGCTGTTGGGACAGCCAAAGCAGGGGCTAGCGAGTTGTGGTGGCTTGGAGGGGCCTAAATTCTTGGGGCGGGGGTTGGGGGGCTAAAACGCAGGGGAAATGGTTCCAGAGCACATGTCTTTCTGGTGTTTCTTAGGCATTCTAATGGGCACATAATTTACCCTGGCCCAACGCCAGCTCACTTGAGAACAAACCCCAGCTTGAGGCGAGGGACGGGCTTGGGAAACTTGAATTCAAAACCATAAATCCCCACAAGGGTGCTGGTAACGGAAGAAAACGGCGGCAATGCCACCGAGAGCGCCATGCCAGCCAGAGTGCTGTGGCCTTGGGAACAGCCAGGGCTGATGCTGCATTTTGCATGATCACTGGCAATTTCCCTGGCTGTGGAGGTAGCCCTGTCGAAGGCAGCAATGCTGCCGCTTTCTGTCGCGGGGTGTTCAGTTGCCCCCTAGGCACGCCAGAAGCTTTGACTGAGGGGCTGTTTGGGAAAGCTGGTCTGAAGGCAGAACACCTGTCTGTTCTGGGAGGGCTATGCAAAGAAATGCTTGCAGTGGGAACTGTTTTGCTGTGCTTAATGACCACCTTCAGCGCGTGCAGGTCTGTGCGCTTGCACTGGACCGTGTGAAGTGGGACTTGTCCCATCTCAGGCGAATTTTGAAACGTTTGCAAGCCGCAAGTTACTTTGCAAATTGCCTTATTCGTGTTCTCTTGCTCCACCCAGCTTCTGCAGTTGAGGCTTCACCCCTCACAGCAACCTCGAGCTCCAGCGCGGGGAACGATGGCACGGTCTGCATCATCAGACCAGACGTGAACCCGGAGAACACGGTGCTGCCCACCACCTTGAAAGGTGAGGGACCGAGAGCCGCTCTGCTGGCTCACGGCTGTGCTGGGGCCCCTTCGCGGGGCATGGGCTAGAGGGAGGCTGGGCATTTGTGTGCTGCAGAGTCACCCGCTCAGCTTGGGGGCTCTGCTGGGAAGGTGGCTCCAGTGCAAGCAGAAACAGGCCTGGGGTTGCGGGCAGCCATTTTCCCCTCCTGGGTGCGGACCAGCTGTGAGCCTGCTGGCTGCTTTCCAGCAGCAGGTAGGAGAGAAAAGGCTATTGGTGCAACACTAGGATGGCTCCCTTTTCTCACAGAAACAAATCCTTTGCTGGGAAAAGTCTTTGACTTGCCGCTGACTCAGCTGCGATCGCAGCTTTGCCCTCGCTATTCTCTTCTTAAGCTCCCCAGCTAACGTCGCTCTCAAGGCACTTAATCCAAACCAAATCCATTGTTTTTTTCTGTGGATTGGCACGGAAATCCCCCCATAGCCAGGTGAGCTGGATGGGGGAGCTGTCAACGACTGTCCCTCCTCTCTAGCCATAGCCGTTTGTATGAACCTTGAAGAAACGTCATGCTAAAGCATTCCTGCTATGACGTTGTTTTGTCCCGTCTGCCCCGCCCCCAAAAAAAGAAAACCAAACGAAAGGCGTAGTATTGTCTGGCCAAGTTAAGAGAGCTGTTGTGGGGAGCTCTGAGTCCACCTCTGCGGTAGGGAAGGTTCTCTGTTTTCTGTGTGCGCTGTTGGGCAAAACCCTACTCCAGATCTGGTAGGGTGCATCACGGATGCATGTACCTGCTGGATCCTGCCCTCCTCACCCCAGGTGGGCGAGTGTTTGTTTGAGCGTCTCGCTCTTCCCCAGGCCTCGTGGCCTGCGATTCCAACAGGTGCGGAGCCATTTTGAAGACGCCTGCCCTGGGCTGCCGTTGCCCAGCAGGTGCAGTGCCGAGGAGAAGAGGCCAAAGTCTACCCCATTTCATGTGTTGAGACTTTCCAGCCTCTCCAGCCTCAGCATGGGGAACAGGCAAGAGAGAAAGAGGTGTTGCTTCTTTTTGACAGAGATTGCGCTGGCCCAGCTGGACCAGATAAAGCCACTGAAGCAGACGGTTTTGAAGTTTGCAGCTGTCATCGGGCCAGTGTTTACCACCCAGCTGCTGTCACACATCCTTCCTGATGGCATCAGGCACAAGATGAATTGCTTGTTGGACATGCTGGTGAGCGACAACATCCTTAAGTGGCTGAAGACCACAGAGGTGCCAGAAGAGGTCCGAGATCCTACCAAGGGGCCAGGCAGCTCTCGGCAGGCAGAGAGTGGTAAGTGGTAGCAGTGAAGAGGCCAAGGGAGCTCCCAGCTGTGTCCTGGTGGGGCTCGCCAGGGCATGGTGCACTTCCCCCCTCTGCCCCAGTAATGGCTGGGTGGAGCTCAGGCAGGCATGGCGGTTCGGGATGGCTTGTTCAAAGATCTTACAAGTCAATCTCAAAGAACGCTAGCTTTGCGCTGGAGGGAAGCTCCCACCAGCTGTCCCGAGTGCCTCTGCTCCTCTGCCTTCAAGTGCTGCTTGTAGCGCAGGCACGGGAGGGCATGTGCCATCACCGATATCCTCTCCCAGCTGCCTGCGGCATCCGGATCAAAGATGCCCTCCAAAGTGCCCCAGGGCCTTTGAGAGGCTTTTATTCAGCTTTGATTCCCCTGTGGTGCAGCAGGGGAAGCTCAGGAGGCTGGGGACTGCCTTGCCAGGAGCGGAGAGAAAGCACTGGCCGGGGCTTGCTTCGGCTGGCGGCAACATCCCCAGCTCCTGTCTGGAGCACAGCTGAGCACTGTGTCCCCAAGGCTGTGCTGGCATCAGCAAGGCAAGGCGGGCCCTTTTGCCTCGTCCTGCAAGGCTCGGTGTGCAGCAGCGCTGGTTTGCTGCTAAGGATGCTCACCAAGGCATGACTTTCATGCCCCGGCTGGGACGGCCCTGAGCCCTGGCCCCAGCTCAGGCTGATGCAAAGGCCCTTTGCCCTGCAGGTGTGGAGAGACCCTCTCCGAGCAAGAAGACCACGGAGCGGCAGTCTGGCGTGCTGGTCTTCTGTGTCCCACTGCTGCGGGAGGCTGCCTACGAGCTGTGGCCCGAGAGACAGCGGGTCGCCTTGCACCGCAAGTGCGCCGCCTTCCTGGAGCGGCACGCGCACAAATGCGAGAGCTGCAGCCGAGGGGACTTTGTTGCCTTCCACCGCTTCGCTGTCACCAGCACCCAGGAGGGAGGGAGCAGTCAGGGCCCTGCTGAGCAGGGCGACCCTCACAGCTGGGAGGCCTTGGTGCTGGCAGGAGAACAGCTGAAGAGGGATAGGACTCACACCCCTGAGGGTATGCTGTGCACCATGCTTCACAGCCTGGGCCCTCCAGGACCCCAGGGGGGCTGTGCTGGGGATGGGGTGGGAGGACATCTGCTAGGGACGAGCCCAGGAGGTGAGGATGGCCACTGCAGACTTTCCGCAGTGTGTCGGGACCCTTGCAAGGACCCTTGCGATCCCCAGCCCGCTGGGAGAGGGAGAGTAGTTCTTCCCCTGGGGTGTGTGAGGAGGTATCTAACCCCCTGTTTTCTTTCCTGATGCTGCAGGTGCTCTGCAGCAGCAGCAGGCTTTCCTGGAGGAGGATTTTGGGTGAGCAGACACGGTTTTGATGATTTTGGAAGGCAGTGAGCTCAGGGTGTCCAGAGGAGACAAAGGAAGCGCCGCCATTTGGCTGCCGGTTGTGACTGCAGCTTAGGGAAGAGGCTTTCTGTGGGGTGGGAGGTGGGAGGAGATGGCCGTGGAGATGAGGGAGTGCTTGAGGAAGCCTGTGGGCTCAGAGCGATCATCACACTACACTGGAGCAGCCTTTGCTTTCCAGTTCCTACAGAGTAGCACTGCAAAATCTGCAGGGGAAAACCTGCCCCGGGGACTCGGGTGGTTTGCCTGTGGGAAGAGGTGACAGAAAGCCCAGCTTGTCTCTTTCTCCCTACCTGCCAAGCACCTGTACGGGTCATACATGCCCATGGCCTCGTGCTCTGCTTTGAACAAAGGGCTTCTGATGCCGTCTCTGTGGGGAGAAAGAGCAGTACAGGTGATGCCTGTGTATTCTTTGCTCTCTTCTTCTCCTGGGAACCGTCCTCTGACTAGTGTGGCAGGACGGTTTCTGGCAAAGAGCGAACAGACAGCTGAGCTGCCCAGCAAGACCGACAGGAAGCACAGCGGTACCTGCTCATGTGAATGCAAAGCCATCGTGGAATCGGTGCTCGTGCCTTTGGCTCGCCACTACATGGCGATGGGCGATGCTGCCAGAGCCTTCTACTACCTTCTGGAGTCTGCGGCTGCCTACCTGCATGTCTCCAACAGCTACATGGTGAGTTGCCCTGCTTGCCAGCACCCACTGTGCACAGAGGCCTGCCTGCCTGGCCGTTGCACTAGGGCATGCCTTTGCGGGACCTTGGAAGGGAAATGCTGGGGTCAGACCCTGACTTTTTCCTCTGGTTTGCCTCTTCTGCGGCAAGAGACACAAGGCACTGTGCCCTTAGCACGAGGGGCATTAGCAGGGAGGCCGTCTGAAGGATCACTGGTGCCTGTCTGTGCTCTGAGACAGTGTGACTGTGTTTGGGCGGGCGTCACCAGGGGGAGAAACAGGCCCTCTTAAGACGGATGCCAGAGGCAATGATGAGGGAGGACAAGGCTGGCCATGGGCTCTGCACCCACGCTCACCTGCTCTCTGTGTGCTTGCGCAAAGGCCCTCATGAAGCTGAACGAAGCGGAGGTCCTGAGGAACTCACTAGAGAAGAAGGCAAATGTGATAGCCTGCTTTGAAGAGGCCACCTTCTTCAGCCTCAAAGGGGAGGTAAGAGACGGGCAGGTCTGGAGGGATCTCCCGGGGGACGGAGCTGGATGCCTTCCGCGGTTGCAGGGGATATCCCTGGCATCTCCAGCCACTTGGAGATTCCTGCAGTCTCCTGGGCAGCTAGTCCATATCAGGATGTTTCCCTTTTCCTCTGCAGGTCTGCTGGCATATGGGGCGCATGAAGCTGGCAAAGAAAATGCTCAGGGAGGCTTTGAGCCTGCTCGGAAGACAATTCCCCCGGACCTCCATTGGAGCCTTTGTCAAGTCTCAGGTGGAAAAGTTGCCGTGTGCCTCTTATGTTGCCAGAAGAGCATCCTCCCTTCCGCAGGAGGCCCGGTAAGAAGCAGAACTGAGAAGCCAGGGGAGGAAGAGCCATTTCCCACCTGGTTCCAGGCATCCCGGCCCAACCTGCCTAGGCTTGAGGCCACCCTGAACCTGACACATAGGCCTTAGCAGGACCGAGGCAGTAAGGAGCCACGTGCGGGTAGACCAGGGGACGGCAGAGCCCCACACTCCCTCCCTCCTTGCGCCCTGCTTTCCACCGGCCCTGTCCCATTTAGCACTGCACAGCTAGAGCCTCTGGGCCAAGCAGTTTCTCTCGTGTGGCAGGAGGAAGAGGCTAGCCTGGCTGCTGCGGCAGAGCTGCTGTCTTTCCTTACTGGAGCACCTCTTCAGCCTGGAGGGCACTTCCAGTGGACGGACGTTCTCCCGCCTGGCAGCGCGCATGAAGGCCAACACGGACAGGGCAGCGGACTCCTACCGGGCAGCAGACTCCTGCCACAGATAGACTTACAACAGAAGGGTGGCAATGAAGTTACCTCATTAAACAGCTCCGTTATTATGACCTTTGTAGTCGGGCCTTTCTTTCTGTCTGAGGCACGGAATGGTACGCTGTCTTGAAAGAGCAGCAGTGTTTGTAAAACACTTCAAAGCTTTTATGCCAGATGAAATGTGCTGAAACTTAGAGCTTGAGGGAACTCCCCACTCCCCTCATTTTGGAGGGTGGGAAGTGCTCTGAACTTTCTGCCAGTTCTGGGTTAGCTGAGGTGAACCGTTGCGTAGAGAAGGAGGGCTACTTGATGAGCAGAATCCGTAAAGGAAGTTGCCCTTCCTGAGGTGTAATTGCAGGTCAAACCCAGACGTATCTGTGCTAGTGCATGAGGTAAGCTTTTATAGGTGAGAGCTGCTGTCTGTGTACAGCTGCTGAAGAAGTACCAGCAGCTTAGGAAGATGTAAAACAATTGACCACAACGTGCATTGTTCTTTGCGTAATACTTGGCTTCAGCCTTTCTCATCTCAGCTTGGTTCAGAGAAGGCATCCCATCTCCTTCAGTTTTTTTTCTCTGGGTCAGGTCGTTGCTTTTCTCTTCAAGGTCTGTTTTTGTGGTGAAGTTACTTTTTAGCTGAGTCCTTGTTTTTTTCACTGCAGCTTCCTTGACCCCAGCTTACAGAAGTGTTCTATGACAGTGTTCCTTGAGCAACCAAGAAACCAAACGCGAAAGCAAGTCTGAAATCTAACGGTAGCCAACATGAGTGCCTTTATGATCAACTAAATTGTACGTTATCCAAATATTTCTGCACTTTGAGAAGTGTGCCTTTTGCTTCTACTTCTTTTTGTACTGCGTCTTACTCTGTTTGACTTCATCTCAAAGCAAATCCAGTCTGTGCTGTGAGTGAATGGTTGCTTTGTAATTTTAAATCCATGAATGAGACTCTTCATTTTCAGTGTGTATTTATTTGCTTCAAACATCCAAAAGCTCACTCTTCTCATAAACAAAAAAAACCCCCCAAACCAAACCCAAACCAAACCAAACCAAAAAACAGTTTGCAGATTTGTGTGCTATTTTCCTTTTCTGGTGTGGATGCAGTATGTGTAATGGAACTTGACAGCAGGGCCAAGTGTGAGGGCTTGCAGGGTGGGTGGTCCCCTAAAGTTCTTCCCAGACTCTTAATCTGAGGTACTTCAGCCCCTTAGGAGGCAGTTTGAAGTGGTGTGAGCTATCTTGTGTGGATGCTGAAGGCTTTTCTTTTGTAATGGCTTGTTAATGTGTCTGTGTTTTGATTGTCCAGGCCAAGCTCCTCCAAAGATGCCCCGAGGTGTACCGCCCTTGTTGTCTAACCAGTATCTTGTGGGACCTGGAGGACTTCTGCCTGCCTACCCAGTAAGCAGTTTAATTGTTGCTGTCCTGGGTTGCTTACCCCTTGGTGCAAATGGGCCCTCGCGAGCTGCTGCTGTCTATGCCAAGGCATTTCTGTTGGCACGTGTTGCATGTGGAATTCTTGTTCCAAGTGCTGAAGAACCTATGCTACTGGTCCTTAACGGTGTGGTTCTTGTAAACCAAGGGGAGAATGCTACTGTGTTCCTGAATGCAGGCTGGAATGTCAGGTGTGCTGGGATTTGTCTTTGAATGCCACTTTTTAACTTGCTGCAGCTACTTCCTCAGTTCCAGCATTGAAGGCAGAGCCTTTTTGCTCACTGCCTTCCGCTGGCTCTCTGCCTAGCGTGGTATCCCCCACGGCTTCGCTTCTGCCTTCAGCCATCGCGGCACGCGGCAACGTTGCCCAGCTTGCCTCAGTCCGGTGATTTGGCCAGCAGGTGCCTTTGCCAGTGAAGCAGGTACGGTAGGAGTTGTGATAAACTGAAAGGGGTTCCATTTGGGGGAAAGGGCAACCGTGAGGGTGATTGTGTCTGGGGGCTGTCAGACCTTAGGGTCCCCTTTTCTGACCCAAACTAGAACGAGGAGAGAGATTCAGAAGAGAACAGGATGTTTCTGGTTGCACAGGATGAGCTCTGGGCTGCCTCTTCATGATAGAGCAGCTGCTGCCCTCAAGTTTTTGTGGTATATAAAGACCTTTGTGTGTCAGGGGGCTCTTGCTTCAATCATGCCAGCTCAATTAGCCCAATTGATTCCCCCCCCCGTTTGTTTTTCCTGCTTTGTCCAGAGTGCCTGCTGTTTGTTTAGTGCCATTCCCTAACAGTTTGCTTCCTGGCTAATTTTGAAATACTGTAGTTTCATTTGTGCATGTATTTCCTAAAGTTAAAAACGAGAAGTAACTGCACAGGGCAAGTGTGTGTTTTTTCTTTTTCTAAGGGACCGAATTCTCAGAGTCTGCTCCTTAAGATGCTTTGAGATATCGGATTGGTGTTCCTGGAAGTGCACTCAGCACAGCTTAACTCATTTGCGCTATGTGTCTGATTGTCTCAGTGCCTGTTAGTTGAGCGACGTCCTGAGGCTGTACGGGTTGAGTTCTATTTTCATACTCTCCTTTGTACTGTACTTGTTGAAGTGAGAAACTAATTGGATGGGATATCAGGTGTTTGGGGTTTTTTTCCTGTTTCACAGCTAGGACGTGGTTGATTCTCTTTTAATACCCTAGTGTTTTCTGTTGAATAAAAAGGTGACTGTGTCAAGTAACAGGAATTACTCCATTCACGTTAGAAACATCCTCTCCCCACATTTGTTTGTTGGAAAGCTGTGTACGTGGTTCGAAATTTTGGTTGGAGGGTTGCTGCTGTTGGGCGGGTAGCAAGCGCCATGAAAAGAGGATGCCTGAATTCCAAGCACGTCTGACTTGGTTGTGCTGGTGGCTCTTGTGTGTGTCTCTGCCCTAGGTCAGATGGTGAATTCGGGCTTCTTAGAAGAGCTGGGGAGAGTGGGCAAGGGCGTGGTTTAAAACTGTATGTTGGAGTGAAGTATTTCTTGCCTTGCTCCCTGAAGTGGTGTCCCGGTCATTCCTGCAGATGGGGAACAGTTTTGAAGAATGGAGAAGTAAAATTAATCCGTGAAACTGCCCGGATTTCTTCTGGTCCCACCCCTCCAAGAGCTGCCAGAAGTGGTTGCCCTTAAATGAGGGCATCTAATTTAGCTGGCAGCTTTGTTATGAAAACGGCTGTATTTTCTGGTGGCTATTTCTATAGAGAATAGTAAAATACTTGATAGGGTTAGGCTCTCTCTTGCTTCTGATTTTGCACGAGGAGGGGCTTTTTGAGCACCAAAGCATCCCCGTTTTTTATGGCTTTGTTTTGTTTGCCTTTGTTCAATGTTCATTCTGTTGGTTCCGTGCTGTACTGTCAGTTATGTTGTCGGCCTCGACCGTAAGGTATAACTTTCATCAGTGTAAATGTAGAAGAAGCAGTTTCAGTCCCCTTTCAGGGAGACATGTAAGGATCTTTGGATTACGGATGGGTGTGAGGGTGCTCGTGTTCCTGCCAATAGTTGACAGGCCTGGTCAGCTAGGGAAAAAAAGTGTCATTTACAGTTTATATGAACAGTTTTCCTTCAATGTTTTGTTCCTTTCAAAGATTTACAGGTGACGTTTTGCTATTTTCGTATCAGAATTTAGGGATTTTTAACGCAAAGCTCTCCACTGAAATGTAAAAGGAGTGACCGATGTGTCCTGGAAAGAAGTCCAATTACGTAGACTGGCTAGTTCTACTCTTGTAGTTTACAGTTCTACATAAAACACAGGTGTGTGTTTTCTCACTTGGGCTGTGCAGTGGTAAGAAGACGCCACAGACCGAGAAAAAAACCCTCCCCTGGAACTTCCTCTGAAATTAGAGGTGGGTGAGACATACCATATTTTCTGCTTCTTCCGCTATCCTGCTTTCTCTTAAACTTGTTTGTATCACTATCATAAATTCCTTGCTTACGCTAGAGCCAAGACAATGTAAGGTTTTTGGTTTTTTTTCTTTTTTTTCTCAGGCCGGTCACCTCCTGTCAGGCAGAGATAGCCATGTAGATGTGGTCGGTCACAGAGACAGGACGACTAACAGGTGGCTGCGTGGTTAGTGATGGTTCTCCCTTTTCAACAGTACTGTCAGTCACATCAGGGAATGATGTGTCGGAGGGGTTTCAGATTGGTGGTAATTACAGAATAGTGATGTGATTATTACTGCAGTAGGCTGAGGGTATGAGAAGGACAAAGATTTGGGGAGGAGAGGGTAATTTTAATCAGCTGTAAGATTTTTTACAAGGCAGCTTTTGTGGGTCAGCGATGACGATGATGGAGGTGGTGGCTGAGATTCTGTAATGGATATTGTTTTGTTCTGGAATTGAATCCCAAATCACCCTCTGAGAGTCTTAGTCAGCCTACTGAGTCTGGGAGCATACAGTTTGTTTTCTTAAAACGGCAGGTAGTTGGAGGGAGAGCCTGTTTGGAAGTTTTAGCGGTTTGGGGACAGAGGCCAGTTGGGGGCTGGGGCCCTCGGGGGAGGGGGCTGTTTGTGCCCCGTGCCCGTGGGCTGGTGCTCACAGCTGGGAGCGGGCTTTCCAAAATCCTGTTGGAATGGAAGGAGCCAGACGTGGGACCTGTGGCCGAGCTGGGGGACAGGGAGCAGCCCTGGACCAGCCGGCCTCAGGACCTGCAGCAAACTTGCCTTCAGATCGGCTCTCCCAGCAGGACACTGCCCAGGAGTCGCTTTGATTGTTGCTGTTCTCCTTCAGGAAGCACGGTACGCACCAAGCACACCCAGAGCTGCGCCCGTGCCAGGAGAAGACTTGGAGTGGAGTGCAGCCGGGGCTGATGGCGACAGTTCCCACCAGCTCAGGAAGATGCAGGTAAGATGCCAGAGAGGGGAGAGCAAGTGGCTGTCACTTCTCTTGCAGGAGCAGGATTTAACAGCAGAAGGGAGGCAGGCTGAAAGGGCTTTGGAGGTCCAAAAGTGCCTCAGGCAGCTGGAGCAGTCATGTGACAGCAGAGGAAGAAGAGCAGGAGATGCAGGTGACGCGTCTGGGACGATGTTTCCGAGGTACCATCTGCCACACAAACACAGAGAAAGACAGAGGCGTTGGGAGGTCACGGAATGGGTGGGAAAGGTGCGTGGGCGAGAGGAGAGCACGGGGAGATGGGAGGCAGTGCTGGAGATGGAGGGGAAAAATCCAGGGTGTTGGAAGTGAGGATGCTTCTGCTGTGCAGAGGCCTTCTGTAAAAGCTGCGAATTCATCTCCTGGCTTTGGTTTTCCCAGGCTGTGCTTTGCTGAGCCTCAAACGGGGCTGCTGTTCTCGTCCAGATTTTTGCTCTGAAACCATTCAAGTGCTGAGGGCTGGGATTTTTCAAGAGCATCCTATTTCTCTTTGGGCTTCCTGGGGAGGGATTGCAGTCACGCAAGACCTGTTGGGGAGCTCAGTCTTCTGTTGGGATGCTCCCTGTGGGACAGGAGGGCAATTGCTTTGAGCTGCCTCTATTTCGGGAGGGATTACCTACATTTGCCTTCCATCTGAAATACTGCTTAGTGCAACATGTTGGGGTTTTTTTTTTGTAAAAGTGGGGAAGTGTGTGTGAACGGCTGAGTGCTAGTATACAGTGAATTACCTTCCCCTGCTGAGAGTAAATGGGTTTAGGGATAAAAATACCCGTCTTGTGTTACAAAACTTGGTTCCCTTGAAGATGCAAGTGCTAACTGATGGACTCCTGGCTGACAAAATCTCTTCCCAGCTTGCTTAAACATTAAACAGCCTTCAAAGTGGCGTTCAGATGATCTCGTGTGATTTCTTGCAATTAATCATGGTTGTCTGAAGCGTACCACTAAAGCGTACTAAAGTGTTTTGGTTGTTAAAAAGTAGGTTTAAAAAGTAGTTCATAGAGACATCTTCTGTGTCGGGTTTCAAAGAGTTCAAGGTCTTGTTGTGTCCGGTTGAGAGTTTCTGATGTTATTTTTCCCTTGTTCGGAGGGAGATTGTCATGGTTTAACCCCAGCCAGCAACTTGAGCACCACGCAGCCGCTCACTCACTCCCCTCCACCCAGTGGGATGGGGGAGCAAATCGGGAAAAGAAGTAAAACTCATGAGTTGAGATAGGCGTGGTTTAATAGAACCGAAAAGAAGGAACTAATAACGATAATGATAACACTAATAAAATGACAACAGCAATAATGAAAGGATCGGAATGTACAAATGATGCGCAGTGCAATCGCTCACCACCCGCCGATCGATCGACACCCAGCTAGTCCCCGAGCGGCGATCCCCCGCCCCCGCTCCCCCCAGTTCCTATACTAGATGTGACTTCACATGGTATGGGATACCCTGTTGGCCAGTTTGGGTCAGCTGCCCTGGCTCCGTCCCCTCCCAACTTCTTGTGCCCCTCCCGCTTTCTCACTGGCTGGGGATGAGAAGCTGAAAAATCCTTGACTTTAGACTAAACACTACTTAGCAACAACTGAAACCATCAGTGTTATCAACATTCTTTGCATACTGAACTCAAAGCACAGCACTGTACCAGCTACTAGGAAGACAATTAACTCTGTCCCGGCTGAAATCAGGACACTGGTTCATGCTTCTTTGGCAATCTTCGGGGGCCTTCTGGAGCAGGATGTTTCCTTTTTATCAGTCTTTAGTTCCTTCTTCAAGGGTGGGGTCCTCAGCAAAGCATGCATAGTTTATACAAAGTAATCAGGCTTGCCTAGTGAAGCTATGGAGTAATGGTCCTCCTTAAAGGACAAGGTCTCATGTTGAACCCTGAGCTGAGCAGTATCACCATGGCTAGGCCATAACTCACACGTATGACTACACATGGACTAAGCCCCAGATGAGAGCAGAAATTGTTGTTGCTAAGCCTGGGTGACAGAGGGCTGCTCCTGCTCTCTCCTCCCTGGTGTGAGCCGAGCGCATGAGTGCCCTGCCTGCTCCTGCCTTGGTGCTTTGGGAACTGGGGTGAAAAGGAAAGACAGACTGGTGTAGTTGCGGGACCTCTTGAGGTGTCCTGGGTTTGCTTTGCTAATTGCTCGTGTAACGTTTCCTCGGCTGTTCACTAGATACGTGCATAGAGAGGCAAACCAGGCCATGAACTGGCTTTCCAATTGAAGGTTTCCTCTTGCAATAAAACGTGCTTCCGTTTTCTCATGGGTAACAGCCTGAAAGATAGAAGCGGAAGCAGCGTGTGCCTCTTGTGCAAATAGGTAACAACAGATGGTTGTATTTGGTTGATCCTTAGTTGCTTCCTGCGTAGGAAATCTGTACATTAATTTAATCTTTGTGTTTAGGCAGGGCCTTGCTAATGTTACTGGGTAGGCAGCAAGTATGTGGATGTCCGGTCTCGTGCATGTTTGTGACTGATCTTTGCTTGCTGTGTACTCCCGAGGAATGAGAGCAATGCAAAGAACTGATGAAGAAAGAGCTGCCGGTCCAGATGGGAGTGTTAGGTTTTAAATTTTCTCGACTGTGTTCTAGCCAAAAGCCTTGTCTTAAACAATTGAAGCGAGCTGGACCACTGGGTATTTGTCATCCCTGCGCAATTCTGTATCGCTACGGCCTTTACCAGCCGTGGTGGTGGACTGGGGACCTGTCCTGTAGTGAGGTCAAAGAGGGTATTCAGGAAAAAAGGGGTACTTTTCCAAAACGCTTACAAGACAGAAGGCAACAGCTGCTGTAGACAGGTGGGAATACACAGGACCAGGCGGTCTCGCTCAGAATGAGGAACAGTGATCTGGGTACAGCTGTAGCGTGACAGTTTTCAGGGCCTTGAGCAGCACAGGAGGAATTTTGAGGCAGCATGGCCCGGGCAGGGGTGTGTGAACAGCTCCTCCGGAGCGTGGAGATGGGCAGGGGAGAGCACAGTGCTGTTCGTGTTGGTGCGCAGCAGGGGACAGTCGGTGGAGGCTGCTCTCGGGACGTACAATTAAGAGCTGTCGTCTTGGTACTCAGTGGGAAATAACACGTTCCCAAAATAACGAGACATGCCTTGTGGTGCGCATGCGTTCGTGATTTCCAAGGAGTCAGGGAACGATAAGAGCAATACCCAATTAGCAGTCGACAGAAAAGGCAAGGCTTCCTCTTCATAACGGTGTTTATTTATAATAATAGAATTTTATTTCTGATAAAAAACTGTCACCATCCTAATAATAATTATCCACCTTTACAGTAATGCTTACTCACCATTCATCAGCCTTCTCCATTTCTTTTTTCAGTCTTTACTTACACCAAACTGGATATAAACCGTAAACGCTGAAAAGTGCAGAAAATCCTGGACAGCCTTCAGCTTGTCCCAAGGCTCTCTTTCTCTGCAAGCCCAATAAAACAATGTCTAATTAGACTAGTGCATGCTAGGGCAGCAGGAGAGGATTAGTTTGGCCCATCGCTTCTTCACAGGAACATGGGGGCGGGGGTGTTTGTTTTTCATCCACAGGGACTGGAGGGGCTGGAGAATGCAAATACTGGTGTCCTTGATTTTGTGTGGATTGATGAGTTGTACATTGTGGTCACTCTTCCAAGTCCAGGTCAAAGACGTACCAACAAGAGGCTGAATTTTGACACGCAGCATTGTCTCGAAAGGCACCTTGCGAACGCCAGCCGATGCAAACGCTGCAGAAACAGGAGGACCCCTCCGAGAAAGCTGCAGCTGGGGCATTTGCTCAGCGTTTCATGGTTGACCTTGTTGACTCTGTCTGGAGCAATCTTTGTGAGAGTGGCTATTCCTCTGACCCACTTTAGAGAGGTTTATAAGGGTTTTTTTTCCTCTGTGTGTCTGTGAACATGGCAATGTAACGGGCCCAATAACCGTGAAACGCAACTGAACGTCTTGTTTCTTGATGTTATGTACTAAAAGCACACCTTTGCGTTTGTGGCTGGGCAGAGTGTTTCTGTTTTCAAACAATGCCAGTTTGAAAGCTGACGCTTCTGGTCATCTGTAGTGGGTTTTGGGTTTGGTTATGGTTGTTGTTGTTTTTTTTTTTCCTGAGAAGAGCTGCTTTCATATGCCTGTGAATTAAGTGGCTGGTTAGCACAAATAGACCATGTAGGAGGAATCTGTATTGTAATCAATGTATTTGGGCCGGCCAGACAAAGAGGTCACAGTTCTGAGAGTCTTTCTGCATCCTTCCCGAGGATTACGAGAGCAAGGCAGAAATGAGTAGACATGAGAAACTCAGGGTTACTGTTGCTTAACTCCAAAAAGCGATGTCTGATGTGGAGAGGGCCCTGGCCCAGCTCCAAAAGGTGAGGAAAGTCAGAAAATAGTCAAGAGTTAGAACTAGAAGCTAACTTCCCCTGAGAGATGCCACCTGGTTCTTGCAAAGGGAATCTCTCTTATAGCAAGGACGGACATCCCTAATGACTGTAACAAAAGGAAAATGACTGCCGAGTTCCTGCCCTTCCTCCTTAGTACAGGAACACGTTTTCTTGCTTTCTTCTGGTCAAATTACTGAAGCTATCGAGACAGACTTCCTTCTGTGGCTGAGGGCAGGAGGAGATGGTGGAGAAGATGGAGATGATGGTTCTGGGGGGCACAGAGCTTGGATGCAAGTTACAGAATCTTGGACTATAAAAAGTTTGGCATAACGGTATGTGTGCAACGTTAACTGCAACAGTATCTTCATCTGCAGTGGTACCTGCCTCTGCAGTGGTGCCTGCATCTGCAGCGGCCTTTGCCTCTGCCATGGTATCTTAATCTGTAACGGTATCTGCCTCTGAGCTGGTAGTTGCAATGGTGTCTGCATTTGCAGTGGCATCTGCGTCGGTCTGCAGGTTCCAAGTTACAAAATCCTGGAAGATACGCTGTTCTGCCTAATATTCTTGGCTTCTTTAAATTAGTTTTTTTTCTTTTTTTATGCTGCCTTGCCAGGACAAAAAAACCATGGACAGGGTCTTTGTGGATTCCGAGAGGAGGTGTCATTTTGACTAGAACTTCAGATTGCCCAGCAGGACACGCTGACCAGTAACACTGGCTTGCCCCTGCTTTTACTGTTTTATATATTGCCAGGCTCACACCCGTCCCCCCGCTGCTGAGGAAGCGGTGTCTCTGCAGAAAGCAAGTGCCGAGTGTGTTCCCCAGCGGGGTCTGGAGATGCAGAGGCTGCGGTTGTTGGTGGCTCCTTATCCCCTTCTGCAAGAGGGTCGGGAAAACACTAGTCAGGTCCGTGCTAAAACCGTTTGAGTGTCAGAGGCAATGAATGGATCTTTTTGGTCCCTCTCCAATAAGTGCAGCGTGGGCTGTGAGCGAGCGTGTTGCAGTGATCAGGAGGGTATTTTCTTCCTGACAGAGGTGACAGTGCCTCCTTTCCATGGGGGACTCAACCCGCGAATCACCAGCGGCAGGTTTCTGTAGCAGCGCTGTGCCCACTTTCCCCCAGCTCTGAGCTCCTCAGCCCCTTGGGGAAGCAGGAGGAGGGCAGGGACTGTGAGAACCAGAGGCAGAGGAGAGAGGCAAGCAAGAGGGTGGTGCGGTGGCAGGTGACATTGCTGGGGTGCGGTGAGGTCACTGGTGTGGGAGGAAGCTGATGGGTCAGAAGCAGCAGGCGGCACTGAGGTGCTCCCTGCACCGATGCAGAACGTCCTGCGCCGCCCGTCACCTCCCGGGAGGCACTGGGAGGGTGTCACAGAGGGTGACGCGCAGCAGAAACGAGGGCAGGGGAGACTGAGGAGGGGACAGAGAGGTGTCTGGGCTGAAGGGGAGGAGAGGGGCTTCCTGCATCCTTCGTTTGTCCTCTGTGTTTCTCAAGACGCAAATCAGGAAGGAGATGTTGAGGGCAGTGGGCCAAAAATGTAATTCAGTGCAATTCCCCAAGTTGAGGCTGCTTTGCCCGTGACAGGGAAGTGGTCTAAAACTGGTCTACCAAATCCAGTGCAGCAGCAGCAGCAGCAGCCACCCGCGGGCGGCCCAGCTCCAGCCCTGCCATCTGAAGGCCAAAGCTGGGAAAAAGAGGTAGAAGGAGGAAGAAGGGGCAGCAGGTCAGCACCGAGTGGAGGCCCCCTGCTCAAAGCAGGGTCAGCGAGAGCGGGTGGCCCTCATGCGTGTCCAGACGGGCCTGCAGGTGGGCCCTGGGGCGGCTGGGCGGCGGCGTGGCAAGACGATGATGCAACAATGCGGTGGTGCAGCAACGTGATGATGCAGCAATGCAATGATGCAACAATGTGCAACTGCTCTATATAGGCGCTTGCTGGAAGACCGGCTGTGGTGGCCACAGCTGGGTGCCTCTGGAGCGAGAGGTGCCAGCGCAGGGTCGCAGCTCCAGGAGAGCTCTTGGAAGGAGCCATGGAGCACCGTGTCACTGCTGGCGTCCGAAACGTGGACGCACTGCTGAGCGTAGTGGGGAAGGGGGGAAAGGTGAGCAATGGGCCGATGGAGAGGGCTCAGCGCGGGAGCCTGGGACATGGCCGGGGAGCTGGGAGGGATCCCAAGGTGGTCGGGCTGGGGAGAGTTTGCAGGGAGTCCTGCCTCTCTGCCCAGCCTGGCTTACGGCTAAGCAGGTGGGAGGGCTTGCTGCGAAAGGACGCGGACGTGGGTTGAGGGAGGGTCGGGAGTTGTGGGGACAGGGGCGAGGAAGGAGAGAGCAGCTTTTGCCTGGGCCGCTCTGGGCGCTCCCCTTGGTTGGAGTCTTCCGAGAGCCTTTCTCGCAACTGCCGTGCAGGAGGCTTATGGAGATAGTGCCTGAGTGCCCATGAGTGTCTCCCTCTTTCTAGCTCGGGAACAGGAGACAGCCACTGGCAGAAGGAGGTACTGGGCTGCTGGACCTCCCACTTGGGGTCAAGATCCCTGTGCATGCGGGCTCCAAGCCTGTCTTCTGCAGGACAAAGCTGGGGGAAAAGGTAAAGGAAGTAGAAAGGGGTAGAAGAGCTCTCCTCTTTTACGGGGTCCCCGTCATTCAGAGAAGTCCTTGTGGCCACCTGTTCTACAGCGGGCGCCGCAGCCCCTCAATCTGGCAGCGCTGGGGAGTAGAGGGAAGCTCCTGGCTCCCTGGTGCAGAGACAAAGAGGAGGACTGGCAAGGTCTGCAGTTCTTCCTGCTGGCCTAAGATGCCTACTTTGCTGGTGGGCTTTGTCTTCTCTCCCCCAGCCCAGCCTAGCCCAGCCCAGCCTGACCCCGCAGCCCGGCTGTGGTGTCCTCTGTGGCTTCAGAAGGATGGAGAAGAGTGTTGGTCCTCAGAGGACCTTTACCTTTTCACAAGTACCGCTTGGCACCCCTTTGCTGCTCTCTCCTTCCTCCTTCATAGTCTGCAAAATCTCTCTCACAGCTTCACCAGCCCTCTGGCTGTTTCAATCTGGGAGATCCATACTGCCGCCTGCTGAGCACCGACTACAACAGCCTGCATGACCCGCATCTGCGGGCCTACCACAAACGCAAGGACAACCTGCAGAGGCTGAAGAGGGAGGGTTACGTCACCAGTGACGGCAGAGTAGGTTTGGGCATGGGGCTGATAAAAACAGTCCTCATCAAGCGGGGTTCCCAGAGCGCTTGCTGCAGCCGCCTGTTGCTGGCGGAGGGCACAGGGCTGTGGGGCTGCTTGCCCTGGGAGCAGAAGTAGCGCCAGCGTCCCTCTGGCAATTCCCACTCCTGCTCTTCTCCGGCTGCCCCGCGCTGCCTGAGCGTCGAGGAGGCAGCCGGTGCGAGGCCTGGTGCTGAGGCGAGGAGCACCGCTCGGCCCTGGCTGGGGGGGAGTCAGGGGCCCCGCCACTGGGGAGGGGAGGGGAGCGAAGCGGAGGGGAGGGGAGGGTGTGCAGAGGAGCAGCTCCCCTCCCGCCGCTGGGTTTGGGCCGTTTTGGGGAAGGCAGCCTACGGAGCCGGCTTGAGAGTTCTCGGGGGATTTCTCCCCTCGTCTCTCCATAGGTGGTTTGCACTCTGAAGGAGTTCAATGAGTACAGGCAGTATCTGACCACGCTCAAGCTGGAGGCAGAGAAAACGTTCCTGCGAGAGGAGGTAGGCAAAGCGGAGTGTTCGTGGACACCGGTCAGCGGCACGGTGCCGAGGGCTGGGGCTTTACTTGCAGCATGTTGGGGAGGGGAGGCGGTCAGTGCCGAAGAGGTGAGGGCTGTGCTGCTGGG
Organism: Buteo buteo; assembly: GCF_964188355.1. Lineage (NCBI taxonomy): Eukaryota > Metazoa > Chordata > Aves > Accipitriformes > Accipitridae > Buteo > Buteo buteo. The sequence continues at coordinate 2,434,769 of NC_134200.1, forward strand.
CCGGGTCTTGTGGCAGGGAGAGGAGTACCGGGCTGCGAGCTGAGCTAGCGCAGGGTGCAGGGGTGGGCACGGGCAGAAAAGTCACGTGCAAGCACGCGGAGTCCCGGGGGAAGCATTTCTTTTCTGCCCTCGTCGCGTGGCTGAAGCAGATCGCTGTCCTGGGTCCGCGGGGTGCCTCAGCATGCAGGGGCGTGAGCGCTTGTCCAGGCAACAGCAAGCCACAACCCGATGTCACCTTTCAGAAAAAGCTTCAGCAAGACCTGGCCCAATCAGAGGATGCCTCCAAACTGCCGGGAGGGACTGACGCTTCTCACCCGCAAGAGTGGCTGCCGCAGGAGCAAAGACAGAGTTTGCCAGGTGGAAAGAGGAAGAGGAGGCAGAGGTAAGAAAAGGCCAAGTAACGCTTGCTCTTGAAGGGGGCCCCTGGTCCCTGAGAGAAGTGCTGGAGCCTCCTGTTCCAGTAAACAAACAAAGGCCAGTGGTGGAAGGAGCCGGTGCGGGCTGCAGTCACGTTGGCGCGGTCTGTGTTTGGAGCCTTGGACAGGCAGGGGGACTACTGGAGCAAAGTAACCAGGAGCAGGGTGATGGGAGCGGCCGAGCAGAAAATGGCCTGGGCAAGAGGGACAGAGCTGCTCCTTCTCAGCTGCCTTCCTTTCTCTTGACAGGCATCTGACTGTGACCAAGAAGCAGATGGAAAGACTGGAGGCTCTTGAAAAAGACCAACGCCTCCTCCAGCAGGCCAAGTGCCAGCAGCAGCAGCAGCTGGGAAAGAGAAGGCAGCCAGGCAATGAGAGCAGCTCCGAAAAGTCCGCTCTCAAAGGAAGGCCGGTGAGTAGGAGCCGGGTGGATGCTGGGGGCTGCCTCTGCTGTGCGGCAGCACGTTGGTACCTGGGACTCGGGAGAGGACGCTGCCACACACGCACACAGCTGCTCAGGGCTTGCGAAGGGTGCTTGGTCGCTGAGGAGGTGGTGCCTGGCCGGTGTGCGACGTGTCCTTGTTTGAGGGTGGCTGTCAGAGACCAAGAAGCGGTTGCTTGCCTTCCTGTGTCTCTGAGACACGAGGCACTAGCCCTTTCTGACACAGAAGTGTGCCTGGGCACTCTCAGTGGCCACTTCTGAGCAGGGACTCGCACATTTAGCACGAACCTGCTGCACTAAGTGGCCGCACGGTCCATGGTGCTGGTTTCGCGCCTGGTTGAAAAACTCTTGGTTTCATCCAAAGACTTCTGCATCCGAAGATGCAGTGTCCCTGAACCTGACAGTGCCGGTGCTTGGCCATTCGTGGGTTGGTTTTCTCTTCCAGGAGGTCTTTGATTAGCTTAGCGGAGAGCCTGCTGTTGCCCGGTTCTCGTTAGCGGGGGTCCCGTTAAACGTTGCCCGGCTCCATCCCTTGCAACAGCCTCTTGGGAAGCATTTCTGGATAGTGTGGGGTGCTGTCTACGCCGGGGTGAAGGGTTAAGCTCCTTCTGCCGTGGCACTCAGGCTGTCAAGCCGCAAAAGAGCAAATGTCAGTTTCCGGCTGCTGCCTGGCTCTGTGCTTGACTCGCAATTTCTTCCCCACTTTGCACAAGGCCGGCAGCCCGCGGTGGACCTTCAGGCTGCCTCCTGTCCCGAGGACGTTTCCTTGGGCTGGCAGACAACAGCCAGGTGCCTCAAGAAGAAGGATCGTTTTCTTTTCTGCTCTCAGAACAGCCATTCCTGGCATTCGGCCCTGAAAAGGGGCAAACAGGGCACCCTGATAGAGGGCAGCAGTGCCCCAAGAGCAGCTGGGACCCGCGGCAGAAGGGCCTGGTCCAGTACCTTCGACAGCTTTCCCTCCGCTATTGGTTCACCGTGCTGAGGTCCAGGGGGGCTACAGTGCCCTTTGCTCTAAGCAAAATGGCACCTGCTTGATTCTGAGAGGTGCCCATAACACTTGGCTCCTGGCCGCAGGAGACCAGAAACCTCCGTGTGCCAGGTGGCCTACAGAGAAACCAGAGTTTTTCCAGCTTGACTGCTAGGGGCTCATCTGGGCAGGGGTCCCGTGAGGAGGAAGAGGAAAGCAAAGGGAGGTGAAGGAACCCATTCACTCATTAACTGCTCCTCCTTTTAGTCTGCAGCATGTGCCAGAGAAGAAGCGCCTAACAGCATACAGCCTACGGTGCTGCGGGCTACGCTGGCAGAAGACCAGGAGCTTAAAGAGGTGGCTGAGACCGTGGTCCAGGCGGTGCTGGAGCGGGTGAAGGCGCTGGGTCAGTCCGTCCGCGTCTTAAGGAGGGCTCCCCATGAGGTCCGTGGAAGGTTGTTTGCCAGCGCCAGAAGGCCAGAGCCTTTGGACACTTCTGCGGATCGCCGGGACAAGATCAGACTGGTGGCTCAAGAGATTGTGGCGAGCGTGTTGGAGAGCTTTGGGGAGCACTTGGTACCCAGCCCGTCTGATGCAGCCGAGCCTGGGCCAGCAGGCAGGCAGAAGCTCTCAGAGCTTGTTGTGGGAAGCACCAGCAGAGCAGGCAAATCCGGAGAAGAGAGATGGAGGGAGGCGGAACTAGCAGCTTCCGACAGAGCATCTTCACAGTCTTCTGTCGACAAAAGGACCAAAGAGGCTGTTGAACGTGTTAGCTCCACCTTGTCATCCTTTGTAGCGTCTCAGTTTGAACAGGACTTCCGCTGTCAGTTTTCCGAGATCCTGAAGATTCAAGGCGTGACAGAAGGACAAGGACCAGCCGGAGCATCGGAACGGCAGATCCCAGAAGCAGGCAAGAGAGCAAAGGTGCCCGTGTTGCAACCACTGCAAAACGCTGCTGATGTCTCACGAGTGAGCCGTGAGATTGCCAAGGAGAGCATCCAAAACGCCATCTCCAGAGTTCAGCAGCTGGATGCTGAATTGATCGGGTATGCCAAAACCATTGTCCTTGAAATTCTGGAAACGGTGAGGAAGAAGTTAGAGGAGGAAAGGAAGTCCAAGCAAAAATCAGAGAAGCTTCAACCAAGGGAAGTCTTGCCACCTCTCAGCCTCCCTGCAATAGTCACGCCTTCAGAGGAAGCGGGACAACTCAAAGAGGAGAGCTCACGTACTCTCCTCCCATCTCTCCGCCGAGGCGCCGCGCAAGGTGCTCGCCGGCCAACAGAAGGCCTTCAGGAGTCCAGGGATTCCACCTCCGGAGCCACAGCAAGGTCTTCAGTGCCCGCACGGGAAACTCTGCGTATACTCCGGCCAGGGAGCACCGCAGACACCCTTCCCTCCATGGGCCCCCAGTTTCCAAGAGAGCCCATGCCTCCAGCGGGTCCCAAGCCCCCTACCCAGGCAGGAGCCCGGCACAGACCAGTGCGTTTAAAGCTTCTCCTGGAGGAGCCCGTGCAGCCCGAGTCGTTGAAGAGGGCGGTAGCTGGGAGCCTTGTGGAGGGTGTCCTGAGGAGGTGTGCGGCTCCAGGGCCACAGAGCCCCCGGGCAGCTCCCCCAGGCAGAGAATAAAGAGTTTGCTCCCAAGGGCTTGCTTGTGCCTACCTTTATTGATGCCAGGCCATACTGTGTCTGGGCGTTTTCCCTGCAAAGTTTTCCCTCGTCTTCCTCCCTCCCACAGCCTCGGTCAGGCCAAGACCCGGTTCTACAGGGAATCTTAAGTAGGGACGAGAAAAGTAGTCAATGTTTTTGCCTTGTTTAGAAAGCTTTGTGGCTGGGCTATTGGAGGGGCTGGTCCAGCTCTGTAAAGCTGTACTCCTGCCTTCTGTGAGTCCCATAGGTGGGCGCTGTTGAAGGCTGCGCCTTGTTCTGTGCGTTTATTCTCTCGTCCCCTCACGACCTCCTGATGGGCCTTTGGGTTCCCACCCAGGGCCGTTGGTGGTCCTGTCTGTGTCGCAGCAAGGGACTGGCCTTCAAAATGAGGCTTTGGACCATAAAAAGGAGGCTTTCAATGCTAGAATCAAAGCTCTGGACTCTAAAAATGAGGCTTTGGGCCCTAAAAGAGGGGTTCGGAGCATAAAAATGAGGGATTGGAAACTCAGGATGCGGCTTGGACCCTGAAAACGACTGGCCGGATCCTAAAAATGAGGCTTTGGAGTCTGAAAATGCGAGTTCGGCAACTTAAAACGTGGCTTGGGGCTCTGAAGAGGAGACTTTGCCAACTGCAACGGAGCCTGTGGACCCTCAAAATGAGGGTTTGGAGCCTCAAATGGGGCTCTGGAAGCCAAAACTGAGACTTTGGGAAGGGAAAGCGAGGCTTTCTGCCCTATAAGTGTAAATTTGGACCCTAAAAGAGTGGCTTTCTGCCTTAAAGCTGAGGGTTTAAACCCTCCAGATGAAACTGTGGGCCCTCAAAAAAGGGCATGGGTCATAAAAGGCCAGAAGGTTTGGACCAGAACAATGAGGACTTTGGCCCTCCAAATGAGGCTTTGGGCACTAAAAATGGTGGGGGAGATGCTACGCGTGACCCTTAGGGCTCTGCAAAGGAGGGGAACCTCTTGGTCTCGATAGGGCCCCAAGACATGAGGCTTTGGCCCCAAAGAGAGGGCTTGGGTCACTCCGGGGGAGGCCCTCAGCTGTAAAAGAGGCCTTTGGACCCTCCTGTGGAGGGTTTGGGCCCTAAGAACGGGGCTTTGGAAATGAAACTGAGGCTTTGAACCCTGCATTAGGTTTTGTGCCTTCAAGGGATGCTTCGGTACCAAAACCGGAGGCTTTGCGCCCTAGAAATGGGTCTTTGGAGGCTCCAAATGAGGGGTTGTACGTTAAAGAAGAGACGCCTTGCACCCTAAACGAGGAGCTTGGCCTCCAAAATGAGGCTTTGGGCCCTCCAATTGAGTATTTGGACCCTCAAAATGAGGCCTTGGGCTCTCCTAGTTGCAGACCGGATCCTAAAAATGAGCCTATGGTCCCTGAAAAGGAGGCTTTGGCAGGTAAAGAATGAGGCTTGGGGCTCTAACGGTGGGGCGTGTGCTGTAAAAGGAAGGTTTGGACCTTAAAGATGGGTGTTTGGGCCCTTGCAGTGAGGCTTCAGGACCCTAAAAATGAAGGGCTGGATTGTGGAAACGATTCTTTGGACCCTGAAAATGAGGCATTGGGCCCTAAAAATGAGGTTCGGAGCCTCAAAATTTGATTTTAGAAACAAGGTTGTGGAGCCTGAAGTGAGGCTCTGGAGTTTATAAATGAAGCTTTGGACCGTCAAGATGAGGATTTGTTCAGAAAAATAAGGGTTGGGACGCTCTAAGGAGTATTTGGACAGTCAAAAGGAGGCTTCGGGAGAGAAAGATGTGTACTTGGGCCTTATAAAGGAAGCTGCGTACTCTAAAAAGTGGCTTTCTGTCCTAAAAATGAAGGTTTGAAAGGTAAAAATGAGGCATGTTAGCCTAAAAGAGCGATTAAAACCCTCAAAATGCGTCCCCGGGCCCAAAAAGCGAGGGTTTGGACCCCCAAAAGGAGGCTTTCAACCCTAGAATCCCAGGTTTGGAGGGTAAAAAATGAGGCTTTGGGCCCTAGAAGAGGGGTTTGGAGCATGAAAATGAGGGTTTGCAAACTCAGGATGCAGCGTGGGCCCTCAAACCAACTGGCCGGATCCTTTGGAGCTTGACAAGGTGGCTTTGGGCTCCAAAAAGGAGCCTTTGCCAACTGCAACGGAGCCTGCGGCCCATCCGACTGGGGCTCTGGAAGCCAAAACTAAGACTTTGGGACGGGAAAAGGAGGCTTTGGACCCTGAGAAGAGGCTTTCTGCCCTAAAACTGAGGGCTTAAACCCCCCAAGCGAAACTGTGGGCCCTAAAGAAATTGTTAGGGGTTTGTGTGGGGCGGTTTTTCTGGGGCCGCAGGGGTGGCTCCTGAGAGAAGCTGCTGGAAGGTTCCCGGGCTCCCAGTTGGACCCGCCCCTTGGAAGGCCGAGCCAATCAGCGCCGGCGGTAGCGCCTCTGGCAGAACATCCTGAAGAGGGGGAGCCTGCAGTGAGGAGGGGGATGGGAATGGGAGAGGAGCAGCTCTGCAGATCCCGAGGTCGGTGAGGAAGAAGAAGGAGGGGGAGGAGGTGGTGAGGCGGCAGGCTGTCCCCCTGCAGCCCATGGAGGTGAGCGGGGGAGCGGAGGCCCCCCCAAATGGCCGTGACTGCGTGGGAAAGCCCGCGCTGGAGCAGTGTGTGACTGAAGACCGGCCCGTGGAAAGGCCTCACGCCAGGGAAGTTCGTGAGGAACTGCAGCCCGCAGAAAGGACTCCCGTGGGAGCAGTTGGTGAAGGACTGTCTCCCGTGGGAGGGACCCCACGGTGGAGCAGGGGACGAGTGAGGAGTCCTCCCCCCCTGAGGAGGACGGAGCGGCAGAGACGAGGTGTGGTGAGCTGACCCCAACCCCCGTCGCCTGTTCCCCTGCGCCGCCGGGGGGAGGAGGTAGAGAGAGCCGGGAGTGGAGTTGAGGCGGGAAGGAGGGAGGGCTGGGGGGAAGGTGTTCGGAGGGGGGCTTTTACTTCTCCTTAGCCTTGTTTTGATTGGATCGGCAGTAAATCAAATGGCTTTTGTTTCTTCCCCAAGTTGAGCCTGTCTTTTGCCCGTGGCCGTAAGTGGGGCAGTCCTTGTCTCGACCCACGAGCCTTTCTTTGTATTTTCTCCTCCTCCCAGCGTGGCCACGGGGAGGGAGGAGTGAGCGTGCGGCTGCGTGGTGCTTTGCTGCCGGCTGGGCTGAAACCACGACGTGAGGCCGAAGGAGGAGGAAGAGGAGAAGGAGGAGGAGAGAGGAGGCAGCAGGAGGCAAGAGCAGAAGCGTGAAGCAAGTTGAGGAGGAGGCAGCAATAAAAGGCAAGAGGAGGCCCGGGAAGGACAAAGACGCCTTTTCCTTTTGCCTCCTTTTTGCCTCCTCCCTCATCACGTTGCTTCCTATTTCTCCTGTTGCCTCCACCGATTCCTACATCCTCCTCATCCTCCTCCATTACCTGTTTTATCCTGCTTCCTCTTCATGCATCTTATGGCATGCTGTTGCCTCCTCCTCTTTTGCTCCCTTTTGCCTCCCTTTTGCCTCCTCCTAGGTTACCCCTGGTGTCCTCCCGCGTTCCCTGGTGCCTCATCTTTTTCTTACTCCTGTTGCCTCCTGTTGTTTCCGGTGGCACCCTGATGCCTCCTCCTCCTTCTCCTATTGATTCTTGTTGCTTCTTCCTTTACCTCCTGCATGCTGCTGTGTCCTCCTCTTGCCTCCACTATTTCTCCTCCCGCTGTGTCTTCCTGTTGCCTCCTCCTTCTCTCTTTGTTAGTGTTGCCTTCTGTTGCATCCTGTTGTCTCCTCCTTTCTCTCTTTGTCTTGCCTCCCGTTGCGTCCTCCTTCTTTTGTCTCTTGTGTCCTGCTACGTCCTCCTCTTGCCTCCTTTTTTCCCTTCTCCTGCGGCTGTCTGTTGCCTCGTCCTCCGCTTGCCTCCTGTTGCCTCATCTGGCATCCCGTGGTCTCCTCCTTTTTCGCTTTCTGTTGCCTCCTCCTCCTCCTTTTCCTGCTACCGCCTTTTGCCTCCTCCTGCTTTACCTCCTGTGTCCTGCTGTGTCCTCGTGTTGCCTCCTCGTCCTCCTCTTGCCGAGACAAAGGTGACCTTTGTCTCGTGGTACCTCTTCCTCCTAAGCCCCTCTTGCCTTCTCTTGTCTGGAACCTTCCTTGTGGGAGAACTAGCTGGCTGTTTCCAGTTGTGGAAGTAGGTTTTGCAGAGAACGAGAATAACGAGATGTTCAGTTCACCGAGCAAGCGCAGATCCCCAGTGCTGCGGAGCTTGTGAATAGGCTGCAAAGGGACAGTGAGGGCCAGGAACAGCTTTCAGTCCTGGCACCTTCCTTGTGGGCGAACCAGCTGGACGTTTTCTATATTGGAAGCGGGCTGTACAGGGAATGAGAGCGATGAGCTGTTTAGATCGCTAAGGAAGCGCAGATCCCCAGTGGTGTTAGGCCTCCGACCAGGCTGCAGAGAGAAGTTGAGGGCCAGCAACAGCGTTCTGTGCTGGCACCTTCCTTGTGGGAGAACTAGCTGGACGTTTTCAATTTGGGAAATAGGCTGTGCAGAGAATGAGAATAACGAGATGTTTGGGTGCTGGGGAGAGTGCTGCGGCTGAGCCTGCCCCGAGGGAGAAGGTGAGCGGGGGCCGGGCGATGGACCGATGGACCGGCAGGTCCCGGAGAAAGCCCCGAGGAGGGCGATGGCGCCTGCGGGGGGGCGGCGGTGTCCGTGTCGGAGGCACGGAGCGGTGGTGTGGGGGGGCCGCGCCGTGTCGGAGCCGACGGGGGCAGGCGGCAGCAGTTGCTCAGGGAAAGACTGAGAAACGAAGCGTGTGTGGGGTGAGCCGCCTTCTGGTTTTGGACTTTGTGTGTCTGGGAGTCATTGCTACGGAATTCTTGAAGCAGCTGTTGTTTTTCTAAGACTAGAGTACATCGATAGATAGCAATGAGCGGTGTTGGAGATGTTTCTTGTTGGTAAGAGTTGTCTCTGTACTTCAGGTTTTTTCATGAAAAGGTAGTGGGATACTAGTTAAAGAAAAAATTGTCTGTAGGGGAGTGTGCGTATACATACACATATACACACACACATAGACGTGGGTGCGTACTCACCCCCCACTACAAGCATGTTTTCCTTTCCTGTCCGTATCTGTGTGTATGTGTATACACGTCCCTACAATTTCTATTCTTTCAAAAATATCCTACTACCTAGTCTGTGCTTGTGTGCGTATATGTGTATACATACGTACGTGTGTATATATATATATATATGTGTGTATATATGTTTAAAATAGGGGTTGTTTTGAAACGACTTGGAACTCCCTTGGCTATTGAAACCCTTCTTGGTCTTAGTGCGGTGCTTCCCTTTGTTTTGTTTGTAGGGCCCTGGTCTAGGTTTGATTTTTCTAGTATGAGACAGAATATTCCTGTCTTTCCAGTAGGTGTTGCCACGAGAGGATCTCCAAACAGAAAGAGTTACAGGGAAGGATTCCAGACAAGAAGACTAATTTCAAGAGGGTTATCAGTTAATAACTTTGGAATACAGCCGAGCAATGTTGGTTTCCTGAAATCCTGTTGAAAGACTCATTAATGAAAACTCAGTTTGTTTTGTCCAGCTCTCAGTACGGCTGTGGGTGTATGTAAATGTGAGTGTGTGTCTATGCATCGGCCAATATACTATGGCAGTTTCTGCAGAAGGCTGTAATAGAAGAGGCGAGGTACTGACTTTTTAGTAACTAGTTGGATAATCAGTGTAACTTTCTAAAGTATTGCTTACTTAGATAAAGGCAGCAGTACTAATATGCTGTTGCATTCGTTTAGTAGTTGACTGTCTTTCTGTGCTGACAGGGTTTAGTATTCTGTACAAGGAGGAGGTGTCAGAGTGCGGGTGACAGAAAATCGTAACAGTCTCATGTAAAAATCGAATATCTGAATTGTTAGCTCAGTAAGATTTTGTGGTTTGTTTTTTTAAAACCCGAAAAGCTAATCCTGGAATTTGGTTTTGAATTTAATGTGACAGTTGATCCTTGTGAAAGTTATTTTTGGTTATTTACTCTTATATTAGTTCTTTGAGTAGCTGGCACCTTTGTGCTGTCTTGCGTTCTATCAAGGTCAGTATAAAATGAATCTTGACCTTGATAAGCACGTAGAGGATTAGGGATGAGTTCAATGCAGAGTATGCAGCCTGCCTAGTAGAGAGTGTGAGTTTGTAAGGACACCTCTGCTGTAGAAACTAAGTCTCTTACTCTTTTATTTAATAGGAGCGGTGAGCTGTGTCCCTAGATGGGTATTTTCATCTTTGGAAAGCAGAACAGCTGCTTCTGCAGAAGGTGCAGAAGCTGCTGCTTGATGCAGAAAAGCATCAAAGGTGCTTCTCTGTTTGTAGGCGTTAAATTTCAAAGATTGCCTAGCAGTTAAGGCTGTTTGCTATTCTTCGTCTGCTTCAAATGCTTGAAGAAAGAGCAGCAGTGTTTGTAAAACACTTCAAAGCTTTTATGCCAGATGAAATGTGCTGAAACTTAGAGCTTGAGGGAACTCCCCACTCCCCTCATTTTGGAGGGTGGGAAGTGCTCTGAACTTTCTGCCAGTTCTGGGTTAGCTGAGGTGAACCGTTGCGTAGAGAAGGAGGGCTACTTGATGAGCAGAATCCGTAAAGGAAGTTGCCCTTCCTGAGGTGTAATTGCAGGTCAAACCCAGACGTATCTGTGCTAGTGCATGAGGTAAGCTTTTATAGGTGAGAGCTGCTGTCTGTGTACAGCTGCTGAAGAAGTACCAGCAGCTTAGGAAGATGTAAACCAATTGACCACAACGTGCATTGTTCTTTGCGTAATACTTGGCTTCAGCCTTTCTCATCTCAGCTTGGTTCAGAGAAGGCATCCCATCTCCTTCAGTTTTTTTTCTCTGGGTCAGGTCGTTGCTTTTCTCTTCAAGGTCTGTTTTTGTGGTGAAGTTACTTTTTAGCTGAGTCCTTGTTTTTTTCACTGCAGCTTCCTTGACCCCAGCTTACAGAAGTGTTCTATGACAGTGTTCCTTGAGCAACCAAGAAACCAAATGCGAAAGCAAGTCTGAAATCTAACGGTAGCCAACATGAGTGCCTTTATGATCAACTAAATTGTACGTTATCCAAATATTTCTGAACTTTGAGAAGTGTGCCTTTTGCTTCTACTTCTTTTTGTACTGCGTCTTACTCTGTTTGACTTCATCTCAAAGCAAATCCAGTCTGTGCTGTGAGTGAATGGTTGCTTTGTAATTTTAAATCCATGAATGAGACTCTTCATTTTCAGTGTGTATTTATTTGCTTCAAACATCCAAAAGCTCACTCTTCTCATAAACAAAAAAACCCCCCAAAACCAAAACCAAACCAAACCAAACCAAAAAACAGTTTGCAGATTTGTGTGCTATTTTCCTTTTCTGGTGTGGATGCAGTATGTGTAATGGAACTTGACAGCAGGGCCAAGTGTGAGGGCTTGCAGGGTGGGTGGTCCCCTAAAGTTCTTCCCAGACTCTTAATCTGAGGTACTTCAGCCCCTTAGGAGGCAGTTTGAAGTGGTGTGAGCTATCTTGTGTGGATGCTGAAGGCTTTTCTTTTGTAATGGCTTGTTAATGTGTCTGTGTTTTGATTGTCCAGGCCAAGCTCCTCCAAAGATGCCCCGAGGTGTACCGCCCTTGTTGTCTAACCAGTATCTTGTGGGACCTGGAGGACTTCTGCCTGCCTACCCAGTAAGCAGTTTAATTGTTGCTGTCCTGGGTTGCTTACCCCTTGGTGCAAATGGGCCCTCGCGAGCTGCTGCTGTCTATGCCAAGGCATTTCTGTTGGCACGTGTTGCATGTGGAATTCTTGTTCCAAGTGCTGAAGAACCTATGCTACTGGTCCTTAACGGTGTGGTTCTTGTAAACCAAGGGGAGAATGCTACTGTGTTCCTGAATGCAGGCTGGAATGTCAGGTGTGCTGGGATTTGTCTTTGAATGCCACTTTTTAACTTGCTGCAGCTACTTCCTCAGTTCCAGCATTGAAGGCAGAGCCTTTTTGCTCACTGCCTTCCGCTGGCTCTCTGCCTAGCGTGGTATCCCCCACGGCTTCGCTTCTGCCTTCAGCCATCGCGGCACGCGGCAACGTTGCCCAGCTTGCCTCAGTCCGGTGATTTGGCCAGCAGGTGCCTTTGCCAGTGAAGCAGGTACGGTAGGAGTTGTGATAAACTGAAAGGGGTTCCATTTGGGGGAAAGGGCAACCGTGAGGGTGATTGTGTCTGGGGGCTGTCAGACCTTAGGGTCCCCTTTTCTGACCCAAACTAGAACGAGGAGAGAGATTCAGAAGAGAACAGGATGTTTCTGGTTGCACAGGATGAGCTCTGGGCTGCCTCTTCATGATAGAGCAGCTGCTGCCCTCAAGTTTTTGTGGTATATAAAGACCTTTGTGTGTCAGGGGGCTCTTGCTTCAATCATGCCAGCTCAATTAGCCCAATTGATTCCCCCCCCCGTTTGTTTTTCCTGCTTTGTCCAGAGTGCCTGCTGTTTGTTTAGTGCCATTCCCTAACAGTTTGCTTCCTGGCTAATTTTGAAATACTGTAGTTTCATTTGTGCATGTATTTCCTAAAGTTAAAAACGAGAAGTAACTGCACAGGGCAAGTGTGTGTTTTTTCTTTTTCTAAGGGACCGAATTCTCAGAGTCTGCTCCTTAAGATGCTTTGAGATATCGGATTGGTGTTCCTGGAAGTGCACTCAGCACAGCTTAACTCATTTGCGCTATGTGTCTGATTGTCTCAGTGCCTGTTAGTTGAGCGACGTCCTGAGGCTGTACGGGTTGAGTTCTATTTTCATACTCTCCTTTGTACTGTACTTGTTGAAGTGAGAAACTAATTGGATGGGATATCAGGTGTTTGGGGTTTTTTTCCTGTTTCACAGCTAGGACGTGGTTGATTCTCTTTTAATACCCTAGTGTTTTCTGTTGAATAAAAAGGTGACTGTGTCAAGTAACAGGAATTACTCCATTCACGTTAGAAACATCCTCTCCCCACATTTGTTTGTTGGAAAGCTGTGTACGTGGTTCGAAATTTTGGTTGGAGGGTTGCTGCTGTTGGGCGGGTAGCAAGCGCCATGAAAAGAGGATGCCTGAATTCCAAGCACGTCTGACTTGGTTGTGCTGGTGGCTCTTGTGTGTGTCTCTGCCCTAGGTCAGATGGTGAATTCGGGCTTCTTAGAAGAGCTGGGGAGAGTGGGCGAGGGCGTGGTTTAAAACTGTATGTTGGAGTGAAGTATTTCTTGCCTTGCTCCCTGAAGTGGTGTCCCGGTCATTCCTGCAGATGGGGAACAGTTTTGAAGAATGGAGAAGTAAAATTAATCCGTGAAACTGCCTGGATTTCTTCTGGTCCCACCCCTCCAAGAGCTGCCAGAAGTGGTTGCCCTTAAATGAGGGCATCTAATTTAGCTGGCAGCTTTGTTATGAAAACGGCTGTATTTTCTGGTGGCTATTTCTATAGAGAATAGTAAAATACTTGATAGGGTTAGGCTCTCTCTTGCTTCTGATTTTGCACGAGGAGGGGCTTTTTGAGCACCAAAGCATCCCCGTTTTTTATGGCTTTGTTTTGTTTGCCTTTGTTCAATGTTCATTCTGTTGGTTCCGTGCTGTACTGTCAGTTATGTTGTCGGCCTCGACCGTAAGGTATAACTTTCATCAGTGTAAATGTAGAAGAAGCAGTTTCAGTCCCCTTTCAGGGAGACATGTAAGGATCTTTGGATTACGGATGGGTGTGAGGGTGCTCGTGTTCCTGCCAATAGTTGACAGGCCTGGTCAGCTAGGGAAAAAAAGTGTCATTTACAGTTTATATGAACAGTTTTCCTTCAATGTTTTGTTCCTTTCAAAGATTTACAGGTGACGTTTTGCTATTTTCGTATCAGAATTTAGGGATTTTTAACGCAAAGCTCTCCACTGAAATGTAAAAGGAGTGACCGATGTGTCCTGGAAAGAAGTCCAATTACGTAGACTGGCTAGTTCTACTCTTGTAGGTTACAGTTCTACATAAAACACAGGTGTGTGTTTTCTCACTTGGGCTGTGCAGTGGTAAGAAGACGCCACAGACAGAGAAAAAAACCCTCCCCTGGAACTTCCTCTGAAATTAGAGGTGGGTGAGACATATCATATTTTCTGCTTCTTCCGCTATCCTGCTTTCTCTTAAACTTGTTTGTATCACTATCATAAATTCCTTGCTTACGCTAGAGCCAAGACAATGTAAGGTTTTTGGTTTTTTTTCTTTTTTTTCTCAGGCCGGTCACCTCCTGTCAGGCAGAGATAGCCATGTAGATGTGGTCGGTCACAGAGACAGGACGACTAACAGGTGGCTGCGTGGTTAGTGATGGTTCTCCCTTTTCAACAGTACTGTCAGTCACATCAGGGAATGATGTGTCGGAGGGGTTTCAGATTGGTGGTAATTACAGAATAGTGATGTGATTATTACTGCAGTAGGCTGAGGGTATGAGAAGGACAAAGATTTGGGGAGGAGAGGGTAATTTTAATCAGCTGTAAGATTTTTTACAAGGCAGCTTTTGTGGGTCAGCGATGACGATGATGGAGGTGGTGGCTGAGATTCTGTAATGGATATTGTTTTGTTCTGGAATTGAATCCCAAATCACCCTCTGAGAGTCTTAGTCAGCCTACTGAGTCTGGGAGCATACAGTTTGTTTTCTTAAAACGGCAGGTAGTTGGAGGGAGAGCCTGTTTGGAAGTTTTAGCGGTTTGGGGACAGAGGCCAGTTGGGGGCTGGGGCCCTCGGGGGAGGGGGCTGTTTGTGCCCCGTGCCCGTGGGCTGGCGCTCACAGCTGGGAGCGGGCTTTCCAAAATCCTGTTGGAATGGAAGGAGCCAGACGTGGGACCTGTGGCCGAGCTGGGGGACAGGGAGCAGCCCTGGACCAGCCGGCCTCAGGACCTGCAGCAAACTTGCCTTCAGATCGGCTCTCCCAGCAGGACACTGCCCAGGAGTCGCTTTGATTGTTGCTGTTCTCCTTCAGGAAGCAGGGTACGCACCAAGCACACCCAGAGCTGCGCCCGTGCCAGGAGAAGACTTGGAGTGGAGTGCAGCCGGGGCTGATGGCGACAGTTCCCACCAGCTCAGGAAGATGCAGGTAAGATGCCAGAGAGGGGAGAGCAAGTGGCTGTCAATTCTCTTGCAGGAGCAGGATTTAACAGCAGAAGGGAGGCAGGCTGAAAGGGCTTTGGAGGTCCAAAAGTGCCTCAGGCAGCTGGAGCAGTCATGTGACAGCAGAGGAAGAAGAGCAGGAGATGCAGGTGACGCGTCTGGGACGATGTTTCCGAGGTACCATCTGCCACACAAACACAGAGAAAGACAGAGGCGTTGGGAGGTCACGGAATGGGTGGGAAAGGTGCGTGGGCGAGAGGAGAGCACGGGGAGATGGGAGGCAGTGCTGGAGATGGAGGGGAAAAATCCAGGGTGTTGGAAGTGAGGATGCTTCTGCTGTGCAGAGGCCTTCTGTAAAAGCTGCGAATTCATCTCCTGGCTTTGGTTTTCCCAGGCTGTGCTTTGCTGAGCCTCAAACGGGGCTGCTGTTCTCGTCCAGATTTTTGCTCTGAAACCATTCAAGTGCTGAGGGCTGGGATTTTTCAAGAGCATCCTATTTCTCTTTGGGCTTCCTGGGGAGGGATTGCAGTCACGCAAGACCTGTTGGGGAGCTCAGTCTTCTGTTGGGATGCTCCCTGTGGGACAGGAGGGCAATTGCTTTGAGCTGCCTCTATTTCGGGAGGGATTACCTACATTTGCCTTCCATCTGAAATACTGCTTAGTGCAACATGTTGGGTTTTTTTTTTTGTAAAAGTGGGGAAGTGTGTGTGAACGGCTGAGTGCTAGTATACGGTGAATTACCTTCCCCTGCTGAGAGTAAATGGGTTTAGGGATAAAAATACCCGTCTTGTGTTACAAAACTTGGTTCCCTTGAAGATGCAAGTGCTAACTGATGGACTCCTGGCTGACAAAATCTCTTCCCAGCTTGCTTAAACATTAAACAGCCTTCAAAGTGGCGTTCAGATGATCTCGTGTGATTTCTTGCAATTAATCAGGGTTGTCTGAAGCGTACCACTAAAGCGTACTAAAGTGTTTTGGTTGTTAAAAGGTAGGTTTAAAAAGTAGTTCATAGAGACATCTTCTGTGTCGGGTTTCAAAGAGTTCAAGCTCTTGTTGTGTCCGGTTGAGAGTTTCTGATGTTATTTTTCCCTTGTTCGGAGGGAGATTGTCATGGTTTAACCCCAGCCAGCAACTTGAGCACCACGCAGCCGCTCACTCACTCCCCTCCACCCAGTGGGATGGGGGAGCAAATCGGGAAAAGAAGTAAAACTCATGAGTTGAGATAGGAGTGGTTTAATAGAACCGAAAAGAAGGAACTAATAACGATAATGATAACACTAATAAAATGACAACAGCAATAATGAAAGGATCGGAATGTACAAATGATGCGCAGTGCAATCGCTCACCACCCGCCGATCGATCGACACCCAGCTAGTCCCCGAGCGGCGATCCCCCGCCCCCGCTCCCCCCAGTTCCTATACTAGATGTGACTTCACATGGTATGGGATACCCTGTTGGCCAGTTTGGGTCAGCTGCCCTGGCTCCGTCCCCTCCCAACTTCTTGTGCCCCTCCCGCTTTCTCACTGGCTGGGGATGAGAAGCTGAAAAATCCTTGACTTTAGACTAAACACTACTTAGCGACAACTGAAACCATCAGTGTTATCAACATTCTTTGCATACTGAGCTCAAAGCACAGCACTGTACCAGCTACTAGGAAGACAATTAACTCTGTCCCGGCTGAAATCAGGACACTGGTTCATGCTTCTTTGGCAATCTTCGGGGGCCTTCTGGAGCAGGATGTTTCCTTTTTATCAGTCTTTAGTTCCTTCTTCAAGGGTGGGGTCCTCAGCAAAGCATGCATAGTTTATACAAAGTAATCAGGCTTGCCTAGTGAAGCTATGGAGTAATGGTCCTCCTTAAAGGACAAGGTCTCATGTTGAACCCTGAGCTGAGCAGTATCACCATGGCTAGGCCATAACTCACACGTATGACTACACATGGACTAAGCCCCAGATGAGAGCAGAAATTGTTGTTGCTAAGCCTGGGTGACAGAGGGCTGCTCCTGCTCTCTCCTCCCTGGTGTGAGCCGAGCGCATGAGTGCCCTGCCTGCTCCTGCCTTGGTGCTTTGGGAACTGGGGTGAAAAGGAAAGACAGACTGGTGTAGTTGCGGGACCTCTTGAGGTGTCCTGGGTTTGCTTTGCTAATTGCTCGTGTAACGTTTCCTCGGCTGTTCACTAGATACGTGCATAGAGAGGCAAACCAGGCCATGAACTGGCTTTCCAATTGAAGGTTTCCTCTTGCAATAAAACGTGCTTCCGTTTTCTCATGGGTAACAGCCTGAAAGATAGAAGCGGAAGCAGCGTGTGCCTCTTGTGCAAATAGGTAACAACAGATGGTTGTATTTGGTTGATCCTTAGTTGCTTCCTGCGTAGGAAATCTGTACATTAATTTAATCTTTGTGTTTAGGCAGGGCCTTGCTAATGTTACTGGGTAGGCAGCAAGTATGTGGATGTCCGGTCTCGTGCATGTTTGTGACTGATCTTTGCTTGCTGTGTACTCCCGAGGAATGAGAGCAATGCAAAGAACTGATGAAGAAAGAGCTGCCGGTCCAGATGGGAGTGTTAGGTTTTAAATTTTCTCGACTGTGTTCTAGCCAAAAGCCTTGTCTTAAACAATTGAAGCGAGCTGGACCACTGGGTATTTGTCATCCCTGCGCAATTCTGTATCGCTACGGCCTTTACCAGCCGTGGTGGTGGACTGGGGACCTGTCCTGTAGTGAGGTCAAAGAGGGTATTCAGGAAAAAAGGGGTACTTTTCCAAAACGCTTACAAGACAGAAGGCAACAGCTGCTGTAGACAGGTGGGAATACACAGGACCAGGCGGTCTCGCTCAGAATGAGGAACAGTGATCTGGGTACAGCTGTAGCGTGACAGTTTTCAGGGCCTTGAGCAGCACAGGAGGAATTTTGAGGCAGCATGGCCCGGGCAGGGGTGTGTGAACAGCTCCTCCGGAGCGTGGAGATGGGCAGGGGAGAGCACAGTGCTGTTTGTGTTGGTGCGCAGCAGGGGACAGTCGGTGGAGGCTGCTCTCGGGACGTACAATTAAGAGCTGTCGTCTTGGTACTCAGTGGGAAATAACACGTTCCCAAAATAACGAGACATGCCTTGTGGTGCGCATGCGTTCGTGATTTCCAAGGAGTCAGGGAACGATAAGAGCAATACCCAATTAGCAGTCGACAGAAAAGGCAAGGCTTCCTCTTCATAACGGTGTTTATTTATAATAATAGAATTTTATTTCTGATAAAAAACTGTCACCATCCTAATAATAATTATCCACCTTTACAGTAATGCTTACTCACCGTTCATCAGCCTTCTCCATTTCTTTTTTCAGTCTTTACTTACACCAAACTGGATATAAACCGTAAACGCTGAAAAGTGCAGAAAATCCTGGACAGCCTTCAGCTTGTCCCAAGGCTCTCTTTCTCTGCAAGCCCAATAAAACAATGTCTAATTAGACTAGTGCATGCTAGGGCAGCAGGAGAGGATTAGTTTGGCCCATCGCTTCTTCACAGGAACATGGGGGCGGGGGTGTTTGTTTTTCATCCACAGGGACTGGAGGGGCTGGAGAATGCAAATACTGGTGTCCTTGATTTTGTGTGGATTGATGAGTTGTACATTGTGGTCACTCTTCCAAGTCCAGGTCAAAGACGTACCAACAAGAGGCTGAATTTTGACACGCAGCATTGTCTCGAAAGGCACCTTGCGAACGCCAGCCGATGCAAACGCTGCAGAAACAGGAGGACCCCTCCGAGAAAGCTGCAGCTGGGGCATTTGCTCAGCGTTTCATGGTTGATCTTGTTGACTCTGTCTGGAGCAATCTTTGTGAGAGTGGCTATTCCTCTGACCCACTTTAGAGAGGTTTATAAGGGTTTTTTTTCCTCTGTGTGTCTGTGAACATGGCAATGTAACGGGCCCAATAACCGTGAAACGCAACTGAACGTCTTGTTTCTTGATGTTATGTACTAAAAGCACACCTTTGCGTTTGTGGCTGGGCAGAGTGTTTCTGTTTTCAAACAATGCCAGTTTGAAAGCTGACGCTTCTGGTCATCTGTAGTGGGTTTTGGGTTTGGTTATGGTTGTTGTTGTTTTTTTTTTTCCTGAGAAGAGCTGCTTTCATATGCCTGTGAATTAAGTGGCTGGTTAGCACAAATAGACCATGTAGGAGGAATCTGTATTGTAATCAATGTATTTGGGCCGGCCAGACAAAGAGGTCACAGTTCTGAGAGTCTTTCTGCATCCTTCCCGAGGATTACGAGAGCAAGGCAGAAATGAGTAGACATGAGAAACTCAGGGTTACTGTTGCTTAACTCCAAAAAGCGATGTCTGATGTGGAGAGGGCCCTGGCCCAGCTCCAAAAGGTGAGGAAAGTCAGAAAATAGTCAAGAGTTAGAACTAGAAGCTAACTTCCCCTGAGAGATGCCACCTGGTTCTTGCAAAGGGAATCTCTCTTATAGCAAGGACGGACATCCCTAATGATTGTAACAAAAGGAAAATGACTGCCGAGTTCCTGCCCTTCCTCCTTAGTACAGGAACACGTTTTCTTGCTTTCTTCTGGTCAAATTACTGAAGCTATCGAGACAGACTTCCTTCTGTGGCTGAGGGCAGGAGGAGATGGTGGAGAAGATGGAGATGATGGTTCTGGGGGGCACAGAGCTTGGATGCAAGTTACAGAATCTTGGACTATAAAAAGTTTGGCATAACGGTATGTGTGCAACGTTAACTGCAACAGTATCTTCATCTGCAGTGGTACCTGCCTCTGCAGTGGTGCCTGCATCTGCAGCGGCCTTTGCCTCTGCCATGGTATCTTAATCTGTAACGGTATCTGCCTCTGAGCTGGTAGTTGCAATGGTGTCTGCATTTGCAGTGGCATCTGCGTCGGTCTGCAGGTTCCAAGTTACAAAATCCTGGAAGATACGCTGTTCTGCCTAATATTCTTGGCTTCTTTAAATTAGTTTTTTTTCTTTTTTTATGCTGCCTTGCCAGGACAAAAAAACCATGGACAGGGTCTTTGTGGATTCCGAGAGGAGGTGTCATTTTGACTAGAACTTCAGATTGCCCAGCAGGACACGCTGACCAGTAACACTGGCTTGCCCCTGCTTTTACTGTTTTATATATTGCCAGGCTCACACCCGTCCCCCCGCTGCTGAGGAAGCGGCGTCTCTGCAGAAAGCAAGTGCCGAGTGTGTTCCCCAGCGGGGTCTGGAGATGCAGAGGCTGCGGTTGTTGGTGGCTCCTTATCCCCTTCTGCAAGAGGGTCGGGAAAACACTAGTCAGGTCCGTGCTAAAACCGTTTGAGTGTCAGAGGCAATGAATGGATCTTTTTGGTCCCTCTCCAATAAGTGCAGCGTGGGCTGTGAGCGAGCGTGTTGCAGTGATCAGGAGGGTATTTTCTTCCTGACAGAGGTGACAGTGCCTCCTTTCCATGGGGGACTCAACCCGCGAATCACCAGCGGCAGGTTTCTGTAGCAGCGCTGTGCCCACTTTCCCCCAGCTCTGAGCTCCTCAGCCCCTTGGGGAAGCAGGAGGAGGGCAGGGACTGTGAGAACCAGAGGCAGAGGAGAGAGGCAAGCAAGAGGGTGGTGCGGTGGCAGGTGACATTGCTGGGGTGCGGTGAGGTCACTGGTGTGGGAGGAAGCTGATGGGTCAGAAGCAGCAGGCGGCACTGAGGTGCTCCCTGCACCGATGCAGAACGTCCTGCGCCGCCCGTCACCTCCCGGGAGGCACTGGGAGGGTGTCACAGAGGGTGACGCGCAGCAGAAACGAGGGCAGGGGAGACTGAGGAGGGGACAGAGAGGTGTCTGGGCTGAAGGGGAGGAGAGGGGCTTCCTGCATCCTTCGTTTGTCCTCTGTGTTTCTCAAGACGCAAATCAGGAAGGAGATGTTGAGGGCAGTGGGCCAAAAATGTAATTCAGTGCAATTCCCCAAGTTGAGGCTGCTTTGCCCGTGACAGGGAAGTGGTCTAAAACTGGTCTACCAAATCCAGTGCAGCAGCAGCAGCAGCAGCCGCCCGCGGGCGGCCCAGCTCCAGCCCTGCCATCTGAAGGCCAAAGCTGGGAAAAAGAGGTAGAAGGAGGAAGAAGGGGCAGCAGGTCAGCACCGAGTGGAGGCCCCCTGCTCAAAGCAGGGTCAGCGAGAGCGGGTGGCCCTCATGCGTGTCCAGACGGGCCTGCAGGTGGGCCCTGGGGCGGCTGGGCGGCGGCGTGGCAAGACGATGATGCAACAATGCGGTGGTGCAGCAACGTGATGATGCAGCAATGCAATGATGCAACAATGTGCAACTGCTCTATATAGGCGCTTGCTGGAAGAGCGGCTGTGGTGGCCACAGCTGGGTGCCTCTGGAGCGAGAGGTGCCAGCGCAGGGTCGCAGCTCCAGGAGAGCTCTTGGAAGGAGCCATGGAGCACCGTGTCACTGCTGGCGTCCGAAACGTGGACGCACTGCTGAGCGTAGTGGGGAAGGGGGGAAAGGTGAGCAATGGGCCGATGGAGAGGGCTCAGCGCGGGAGCCTGGGACATGGCCGGGGAGCTGGGAGGGATCCCAAGGTGGTCGGGCTGGGGAGAGTTTGCAGGGAGTCCTGCCTCTCTGCCCAGCCTGGCTTACGGCTAAGCAGGTGGGAGGGCTTGCTGCGAAAGGACGCGGACGTGGGTTGAGGGAGGGTCGGGAGTTGTGGGGACAGGGGCGAGGAAGGAGAGAGCAGCTTTTGCCTGGGCCGCTCTGGGCGCTCCCCTTGGTTGGAGTCTTCCGAGAGCCTTTCTCGCAACTGCCGTGCAGGAGGCTTATGGAGATAGTGCCTGAGTGCCCATGAGTGTCTCCCTCTTTCTAGCTCGGGAACAGGAGACAGCCACTGGCAGAAGGAGGTACTGGGCTGCTGGACCTCCCACTTGGGGTCAAGATCCCTGTGCATGCGGGCTCCAAGCCTGTCTTCTGCAGGACAAAGCTGGGGGAAAAGGTAAAGGAAGTAGAAAGGGGTAGAAGAGCTCTCCTCTTTTACGGGGTCCCCGTCATTCAGAGAAGTCC
The DNA here is from genome assembly GCF_964188355.1 of Buteo buteo. NCBI lineage: Eukaryota > Metazoa > Chordata > Aves > Accipitriformes > Accipitridae > Buteo > Buteo buteo. The sequence continues at coordinate 2,456,322 of NC_134200.1, forward strand.
TTGTGGCCACCTGTTCTACAGCGGGCGCCGCAGCCCCTCAATCTGGCAGCGCTGGGGAGTAGAGGGAAGCTCCTGGCTCCCTGGTGCAGAGACAAAGAGGAGGACTGGCAAGGTCTGCAGTTCTTCCTGCTGGCCTAAGATGCCTACTTTGCTGGTGGGCTTTGTCTTCTCTCCCCCAGCCCAGCCTAGCCCAGCCCAGCCTGACCCCGCAGCCCGGCTGTGGTGTCCTCTGTGGCTTCAGAAGGATGGAGAAGAGTGTTGGTCCTCAGAGGACCTTTACCTTTTCACAAGTACCGCTTGGCACCCCTTTGCTGCTCTCTCCTTCCTCCTTCATAGTCTGCAAAATCTCTCTCACAGCTTCACCAGCCCTCTGGCTGTTTCAATCTGGGAGATCCATACTGCCGCCTGCTGAGCACCGACTACAACAGCCTGCATGACCCGCATCTGCGGGCCTACCACAAACGCAAGGACAACCTGCAGAGGCTGAAGAGGGAGGGTTACGTCACCAGTGACGGCAGAGTAGGTTTGGGCATGGGGCTGATAAAAACAGTCCTCATCAAGCGGGGTTCCCAGAGCGCTTGCTGCAGCCGCCTGTTGCTGGCGGAGGGCACAGGGCTGTGGGGCTGCTTGCCCTGGGAGCAGAAGTAGCGCCAGCGTCCCTCTGGCAATTCCCACTCCTGCTCTTCTCCGGCTGCCCCGCGCTGCCTGAGCGTCGAGGAGGCAGCCGGTGCGAGGCCTGGTGCTGAGGCGAGGAGCACCGCTCGGCCCTGGCTGGGGGGGAGTCAGGGGCCCCGCCACTGGGGAGGGGAGGGGAGCGAAGCGGAGGGGAGGGGAGGGTGTGCAGAGGAGCAGCTCCCCTCCCGCCGCTGGGTTTGGGCCGTTTTGGGGAAGGCAGCCTACGGAGCCGGCTTGAGAGTTCTCGGGGGATTTCTCCCCTCGTCTCTCCATAGGTGGTTTGCACTCTGAAGGAGTTCAATGAGTACAGGCAGTATCTGACCACGCTCAAGCTGGAGGCAGAGAAAACGTTCCTGCGAGAGGAGGTAGGCAAAGCGGAGTGTTCGTGGACACCGGTCAGCGGCACGGTGCCGAGGGCTGGGGCTTTACTTGCAGCATGTTGGGGAGGGGAGGCGGTCAGTGCCGAAGAGGTGAGGGCTGTGCTGCTGGGCCGGGTCTTGTGGCAGGGAGAGGAGTACCGGGCTGCGAGCTGAGCTAGCGCAGGGTGCAGGGGTGGGCACGGGCAGGAAAGTCACGTGCAAGCACGCGGAGTCCCGGGGGAAGCATTTCTTTTCTGCCCTCGTCGCGTGGCTGAAGCAGATCGCTGTCCTGGGTGCGCGGGGTGCCTCAGCATGCAGGGGCGTGAGCGCTTGTCCAGGCAACAGCAAGCCACAACCCGATGTCACCTTTCAGAAAAAGCTTCAGCAAGACCTGGCCCAATCAGAGGATGCCTCCAAACTGCCGGGAGGGACTGACGCTTCTCACCCGCAAGAGTGGCTGCCGCAGGAGCAAAGACAGAGTTTGCCAGGTGGAAAGAGGAAGAGGAGGCAGAGGTAAGAAAAGGCCAAGTAACGCTTGCTCTTGAAGGGGGCCCCTGGTCCCTGAGAGAAGTGCTGGAGCCTCCTGTTCCAGTAAACAAACAAAGGCCAGTGGTGGAAGGAGCCGGTGCGGGCTGCAGTCACGTTGGCGCGGTCTGTGTTTGGAGCCTTGGACAGGCAGGGGGACTACTGGAGCAAAGTAACCAGGAGCAGGGTGATGGGAGCGGCCGAGCAGAAAATGGCCTGGGCAAGAGGGACAGAGCTGCTCCTTCTCAGCTGCCTTCCTTTCTCTTGACAGGCATCTGACTGTGACCAAGAAGCAGATGGAAAGACTGGAGGCTCTTGAAAAAGACCAACGCCTCCTCCAGCAGGCCAAGTGCCAGCAGCAGCAGCAGCTGGGCAAGAGAAGGCAGCCAGGCAATGAGAGCAGCTCCGAAAAGTCCGCTCTCAAAGGAAGGCCGGTGAGTAGGAGCCGGGTGGATGCTGGGGGCTGCCTCTGCTGTGCGGCAGCACGTTGGTACCTGGGACTCGGGAGAGGACGCTGCCACACACGCACACAGCTGCTCAGGGCTTGCGAAGGGTGCTTGGTCGCTGAGGAGGTGGTGCCTGGCCGGTGTGCGACGTGTCCTTGTTTGAGGGTGGCTGTCAGAGACCAAGAAGCGGTTGCTTGCCTTCCTGTGTCTCTGAGACACGAGGCACTAGCCCTTTCTGACACAGAAGTGTGCCTGGGCACTCTCAGTGGCCACTTCTGAGCAGGGACTCGCACATTTAGCACGAACCTGCTGCACTAAGTGGCCGCACGGTCCATGGTGCTGGTTTCGCGCCTGGTTGAAAAACTCTTGGTTTCATCCAAAGACTTCTGCATCCGAAGATGCAGTGTCCCTGAACCTGACAGTGCCGGTGCTTGGCCATTCGTGGGTTGGTTTTCTCTTCCAGGAGGTCTTTGATTAGCTTAGCGGAGAGCCTGCTGTTGCCCGGTTCTCGTTAGCGGGGGTCCCGTTAAACGTTGCCCGGCTCCATCCCTTGCAACAGCCTCTTGGGAAGCATTTCTGGATAGTGTGGGGTGCTGTCTACGCCGGGGTGAAGGGTTAAGCTCCTTCTGCCGTGGCACTCAGGCTGTCAAGCCGCAAAAGAGCAAATGTCAGTTTCCGGCTGCTGCCTGGCTCTGTGCTTGACTCGCAATTTCTTCCCCACTTTGCACGAGGCCGGCAGCCCGCGGTGGACCTTCAGGCTGCCTCCTGTCCCGAGGACGTTTCCTTGGGCTGGCAGACAACAGCCAGGTGCCTCAAGAAGAAGGATCGTTTTCTTTTCTGCTCTCAGAACAGCCATTCCTGGCATTCGGCCCTGAAAAGGGGCAAACAGGGCACCCTGATAGAGGGCAGCAGTGCCCCAAGAGCAGCTGGGACCCGCGGCAGAAGGGCCTGGTCCAGTACCTTCGACAGCTTTCCCTCCGCTATTGGTTCACCGTGCTGAGGTCCAGGGGGGCTACAGTGCCCTTTGCTCTAAGCAAAATGGCACCTGCTTGATTCTGAGAGGTGCCCATAACACTTGGCTCCTGGCCGCAGGAGACCAGAAACCTCCGTGTGCCAGGTGGCCTACAGAGAAACCAGAGTTTTTCCAGCTTGACTGCTAGGGGCTCATCTGGGCAGGGGTCCCGTGAGGAGGAAGAGGAAAGCAAAGGGAGGTGAAGGAACCCATTCACTCATTAACTGCTCCTCCTTTTAGTCTGCAGCGTGTGCCAGAGAAGAAGCGCCTAACAGCATACAGCCTACGGTGCTGCGGGCTACGCTGGCAGAAGACCAGGAGCTTAAAGAGGTGGCTGAGACCGTGGTCCAGGCGGTGCTGGAGCGGGTGAAGGCGCTGGGTCAGTCCGTCCGCGTCTTAAGGAGGGCTCCCCATGAGGTCCGTGGAAGGTTGTTTGCCAGCGCCAGAAGGCCAGAGCCTTTGGACACTTCTGCGGATCGCCGGGACAAGATCAGACTGGTGGCTCAAGAGATTGTGGCGAGCGTGTTGGAGAGCTTTGGGGAGCACTTGGTACCCAGCCCGTCTGATGCAGCCGAGCCTGGGCCAGCAGGCAGGCAGAAGCTCTCAGAGCTTGTTGTGGGAAGCACCAGCAGAGCAGGCAAATCCAGAGAAGAGAGATGGAGGGAGGCGGAACTAGCAGCTTCCGACAGAGCATCTTCACAGTCTTCTGTCGACAAAAGGACCAAAGAGGCTGTTGAACGTGTTAGCTCCACCTTGTCATCCTTTGTAGCGTCTCAGTTTGAACAGGACTTCCGCTGTCAGTTTTCCGAGATCCTGAAGATTCAAGGCGTGACAGAAGGACAAGGACCAGCCGGAGCATCGGAACGGCAGATCCCAGAAGCAGGCAAGAGAGCAAAGGTGCCCGTGTTGCAACCACTGCAAAACGCTGCTGATGTCTCACGAGTGAGCCGTGAGATTGCCAAGGAGAGCATCCAAAACGCCATCTCCAGAGTTCAGCAGCTGGATGCTGAATTGATCGGGTATGCCAAAACCATTGTCCTTGAAATTCTGGAAACGGTGAGGAAGAAGTTAGAGGAGGAAAGGAAGTCCAAGCAAAAATCAGAGAAGCTTCAACCAAGGGAAGTCTTGCCACCTCTCAGCCTCCCTGCAATAGTCACGCCTTCAGAGGAAGCGGGACAACTCAAAGAGGAGAGCTCACGTACTCTCCTCCCATCTCTCCGCCGAGGCGCCGCGCAAGGTGCTCGCCGGCCAACAGAAGGCCTTCAGGAGTCCAGGGATTCCACCTCCGGAGCCACAGCAAGGTCTTCAGTGCCCGCACGGGAAACTCTGCGTATACTCCGGCCAGGGAGCACCGCAGACACCCTTCCCTCCATGGGCCCCCAGTTTCCAAGAGAGCCCATGCCTCCAGCGGGTCCCAAGCCCCCTACCCAGGCAGGAGCCCGGCACAGACCAGTGCGTTTAAAGCTTCTCCTGGAGGAGCCCGTGCAGCCCGAGTCGTTGAAGAGGGCGGTAGCTGGGAGCCTTGTGGAGGGTGTCCTGAGGAGGTGTGCGGCTCCAGGGCCACAGAGCCCCCGGGCAGCTCCCCCAGGCAGAGAATAAAGAGTTTGCTCCCAAGGGCTTGCTTGTGCCTACCTTTATTGATGCCAGGCCATACTGTGTCTGGGCGTTTTCCCTGCAAAGTTTTCCCTCGTCTTCCTCCCTCCCACAGCCTCGGTCAGGCCAAGACCCGGTTCTACAGGGAATCTTAAGTAGGGACGAGAAAAGTAGTCAATGTTTTTGCCTTGTTTAGAAAGCTTTGTGGCTGGGCTATTGGAGGGGCTGGTCCAGCTCTGTAAAGCTGTACTCCTGCCTTCTGTGAGTCCCATAGGTGGGCGCTGTTGAAGGCTGCGCCTTGTTCTGTGCGTTTATTCTCTCGTCCCCTCACGACCTCCTGATGGGCCTTTGGGTTCCCACCCAGGGCCGTTGGTGGTCCTGTCTGTGTCGCAGCAAGGGACTGGCCTTCAAAATGAGGCTTTGGACCATAAAAAGGAGGCTTTCAATGCTAGAATCAAAGCTCTGGACTCTAAAAATGAGGCTTTGGGCCCTAAAAGAGGGGTTCGGAGCATAAAAATGAGGGATTGGAAACTCAGGATGCGGCTTGGACCCTGAAAACGACTGGCCGGATCCTAAAAATGAGGCTTTGGAGTCTGAAAATGCGAGTTCGGCAACTTAAAACGTGGCTTGGGGCTCTGAAGAGGAGACTTTGCCAACTGCAACGGAGCCTGTGGACCCTCAAAATGAGGGTTTGGAGCCTCAGATGGGGCTCTGGAAGCCAAAACTGAGACTTTGGGAAGGGAAAGCGAGGCTTTCTGCCCTATAAGTGTAAATTTGGACCCTAAAAGAGTGGCTTTCTGCCTTAAAGCTGAGGGTTTAAACCCTCCAGATGAAACTGTGGGCCCTCAAAAAAGGGCATGGGTCATAAAAGGCCAGAAGGTTTGGACCAGAACAATGAGGACTTTGGCCCTCCAAATGAGGCTTTGGGCACTAAAAATGGTGGGGGAGATGCTACGCGTGACCCTTAGGGCTCTGCAAAGGAGGGGAACCTCTTGGTCTCGATAGGGCCCCAAGACATGAGGCTTTGGCCCCAAAGAGAGGGCTTGGGTCACTCCGGGGGAGGCCCTCAGCTGTAAAAGAGGCCTTTGGACCCTCCTGTGGAGGGTTTGGGCCCTAAGAACGGGGCTTTGGAAATGAAACTGAGGCTTTGAACCCTGCATTAGGTTTTGTGCCTTCAAGGGATGCTTCGGTACCAAAACCGGAGGCTTTGCGCCCTAGAAATGGGTCTTTGGAGGCTCCAAATGAGGGGTTGTACGTTAAAGAAGAGACGCCTTGCACCCTAAACGAGGAGCTTGGCCTCCAAAATGAGGCTTTGGGCCCTCCAATTGAGTATTTGGACCCTCAAAATGAGGCCTTGGGCTCTCCTAGTTGCAGACCGGATCCTAAAAATGAGCCTATGGTCCCTGAAAAGGAGGCTTTGGCAGGTAAAGAATGAGGCTTGGGGCTCTAACGGTGGGGCGTGTGCTGTAAAAGGAAGGTTTGGACCTTAAAGATGGGTGTTTGGGCCCTTGCAGTGAGGCTTCAGGACCCTAAAAATGAAGGGCTGGATTGTGGAAACGATTCTTTGGACCCTGAAAATGAGGCATTGGGCCCTAAAAATGAGGTTCGGAGCCTCAAAATTTGATTTTAGAAACAAGGTTGTGGAGCCTGAAGTGAGGCTCTGGAGTTTATAAATGAAGCTTTGGACCGTCAAGATGAGGATTTGTTCAGAAAAATAAGGGTTGGGACGCTCTAAGGAGTATTTGGACAGTCAAAAGGAGGCTTCGGGAGAGAAAGATGTGTACTTGGGCCTTATAAAGGAAGCTGCGTACTCTAAAAAGTGGCTTTCTGTCCTAAAAATGAAGGTTTGAAAGGTAAAAATGAGGCATGTTAGCCTAAAAGAGCGATTAAAACCCTCAAAATGCGTCCCCGGGCCCAAAAAGCGAGGGTTTGGACCCCCAAAAGGAGGCTTTCAACCCTAGAATCCCAGGTTTGGAGGGTAAAAAATGAGGCTTTGGGCCCTAGAAGAGGGGTTTGGAGCATGAAAATGAGGGTTTGCAAACTCAGGATGCAGCGTGGGCCCTCAAACCAACTGGCCGGATCCTTTGGAGCTTGACAAGGTGGCTTTGGGCTCCAAAAAGGAGCCTTTGCCAACTGCAACGGAGCCTGCGGCCCATCCGACTGGGGCTCTGGAAGCCAAAACTAAGACTTTGGGACGGGAAAAGGAGGCTTTGGACCCTGAGAAGAGGCTTTCTGCCCTAAAACTGAGGGCTTAAACCCCCCAAGCGAAACTGTGGGCCCTAAAGAAATTGTTAGGGGTTTGTGTGGGGCGGTTTTTCTGGGGCCGCAGGGGTGGCTCCTGAGAGAAGCTGCTGGAAGGTTCCCGGGCTCCCAGTTGGACCCGCCCCTTGGAAGGCCGAGCCAATCAGCGCCGGCGGTAGCGCCTCTGGCAGAACATCCTGAAGAGGGGGAGCCTGCAGTGAGGAGGGGGATGGGAATGGGAGAGGAGCAGCTCTGCAGATCCCGAGGTCGGTGAGGAAGAAGAAGGAGGGGGAGGAGGTGGTGAGGCGGCAGGCTGTCCCCCTGCAGCCCATGGAGGTGAGCGGGGGAGCGGAGGCCCCCCCAAATGGCCGTGACTGCGTGGGAAAGCCCGCGCTGGAGCAGTGTGTGACTGAAGACCGGCCCGTGGAAAGGCCTCACGCCAGGGAAGTTCGTGAGGAACTGCAGCCCGCAGAAAGGACTCCCGTGGGAGCAGTTGGTGAAGGACTGTCTCCCGTGGGAGGGACCCCACGGTGGAGCAGGGGACGAGTGAGGAGTCCTCCCCCCCTGAGGAGGACGGAGCGGCAGAGACGAGGTGTGGTGAGCTGACCCCAACCCCCGTCGCCTGTTCCCCTGCGCCGCCGGGGGGAGGAGGTAGAGAGAGCCGGGAGTGGAGTTGAGGCGGGAAGGAGGGAGGGCTGGGGGGAAGGTGTTCGGAGGGGGGCTTTTACTTCTCCTTAGCCTTGTTTTGATTGGATCGGCAGCAAATCAAATGGCTTTTGTTTCTTCCCCAAGTTGAGCCTGTCTTTTGCCCGTGGCCATAAGTGGGGCAGTCCTTGTCTCGACCCACGAGCCTTTCTTTGTATTTTCTCCTCCTCCCAGCGTGGCCACGGGGAGGGAGGAGTGAGCGTGCGGCTGCGTGGTGCTTTGCTGCCGGCTGGGCCGAAACCACGACGTGAGGCCGAAGGAGGAGGAAGAGGAGAAGGAGGAGGAGAGAGGAGGCAGCAGGAGGCAAGAGCAGAAGCGTGAAGCAAGTTGAGGAGGAGGCAGCAATAAAAGGCAAGAGGAGGCCCGGGAAGGACAAAGACGCCTTTTCCTTTTGCCTCCTTTTTGCCTCCTCCCTCATCACGTTGCTTCCTATTTCTCCTGTTGCCTCCACCGATTCCTACATCCTCCTCATCCTCCTCCATTACCTGTTTTATCCTGCTTCCTCTTCATGCATCTTATGGCATGCTGTTGCCTCCTGCTCTTTTGCTCCCTTTTGCCTCCCTTTTGCCTCCTCCTAGGTTACCCCTGGTGTCCTCCCGCGTTCCCTGGTGCCTCATCTTTTTCTTACTCCTGTTGCCTCCTGTTGTTTCCGGTGGCACCCTGATGCCTCCTCCTCCTTCTCCTATTGATTCTTGTTGCTTCTTCCTTTACCTCCTGCATGCTGCTGTGTCCTCCTCTTGCCTCCACTATTTCTCCTCCCGCTGTGTCTTCCTGTTGCCTCCTCCTTCTCTCTTTGTTAGTGTTGCCTTCTGTTGCATCCTGTTGTCTCCTCCTTTCTCTCTTTGTCTTGCCTCCCGTTGCGTCCTCCTTCTTTTGTCTCTTGTGTCCTGCTACGTCCTCCTCTTGCCTCCTTTTTTTCCTTCTCCTGCGGCTGTCTGTTGCCTCGTCCTCCGCTTGCCTCCTGTTGCCTCATCTGGCATCCCGTGGTCTCCTCCTTTTTCGCTTTCTGTTGCCTTCTCCTCCTCCTCCTTTTCCTGCTACCGCCTTTTGCCTCCTCCTGCTTTACCTCCTGTGTCCTGCTGTGTCCTCGTGTTGCCTCCTCGTCCTCCTCTTGCCGAGACAAAGGTGACCTTTGTCTCGTGGTACCTCTTCCTCCTAAGCCCCTCTTGCCTTCTCTTGTCTGGAACCTTCCTTGTGGGAGAACTAGCTGGCTGTTTCCAGTTGTGGAAGTAGGTTTTGCAGAGAACGAGAATAACGAGATGTTCAGTTCACCGAGCAAGCGCAGATCCCCAGTGCTGCGGAGCTTGTGAATAGGCTGCAAAGGGACAGTGAGGGCCAGGAACAGCTTTCAGTCCTGGCACCTTCCTTGTGGGCGAACCAGCTGGACGTTTTCTATATTGGAAGCGGGCTGTACAGGGAATGAGAGCGATGAGCTGTTTAGATCGCTAAGGAAGCGCAGATCCCCAGTGGTGTTAGGCCTCCGACCAGGCTGCAGAGAGAAGTTGAGGGCCAGCAACAGCGTTCTGTGCTGGCACCTTCCTTGTGGGAGAACTAGCTGGACGTTTTCAATTTTGGAAATAGGCTGTGCAGAGAATGAGAATAACGAGATGTTTGGGTGCTGGGGAGAGTGCTGCGGCTGAGCCTGCCCCGAGGGAGAAGGTGAGCGGGGGCCGGGCGATGGACCGATGGACCGGCAGGTCCCGGAGAAAGCCCCGAGGAGGGCGATGGCGCCTGCGGGGGGGCGGCGGTGTCCGTGTCGGAGGCACGGAGCGGTGGTGTGGGGGGGCCGCGCCGTGTCGGAGCCGACGGGGGCAGGCGGCAGCAGTTGCTCAGGGAAAGACTGAGAAACGAAGCGTGTGTGGGGTGAGCCGCCTTCTGGTTTTGGACTTTGTGTGTCTGGGAGTCATTGCTACGGAATTCTTGAAGCAGCTGTTGTTTTTCTAAGACTAGAGTACATCGATAGATAGCAATGAGCGGTGTTGGAGATGTTTCTTGTTGGTAAGAGTTGTCTCTGTACTTCAGGTTTTTTCATGAAAAGGTAGTGGGATACTAGTTAAAGAAAAAATTGTCTGTAGGGGAGTGTGCGTATACATACACATATACACACACACATAGACGTGGGTGCGTACTCACCCCCCACTACAAGCATGTTTTCCTTTCCTGTCCGTATCTGTGTGTATGTGTATACACGTCCCTACAATTTCTATTCTTTCAAAAATATCCTACTACCTAGTCTGTGCTTGTGTGCGTATATGTGTATATATACCTACGTGTGTATATATATATGTGTATATATATGTTTAAAATAGGGGTTGTTTTGAAACGACTTGGAACTCCCTTGGCTATTGAAACCCTTCTTGGTCTTAGTGCGGTGCTTCCCTTTGTTTTGTTTGTAGGGCCCTGGTCTAGGTTTGATTTTTCTAGTATGAGACAGAATATTCCTGTCTTTCCAGTAGGTGTTGCCACGAGAGGATCTCCAAACAGAAAGAGTTACAGGGAAGGATTCCAGACAAGAAGACTAATTTCAAGAGGGTTATCAGTTAATAACTTTGGAATACAGCCGAGCAATGTTGGTTTCCTGAAATCCTGTTGAAAGACTCATTAATGAAAACTCAGTTTGTTTTGTCCAGCTCTCAGTACGGCTGTGGGTGTATGTAAATGTGAGTGTGTGTCTATGCATCGGCCAATATACTATGGCAGTTTCTGCAGAAGGCTGTAATAGAAGAGGCGAGGTACTGACTTTTTAGTAACTAGTTGGATAATCAGTGTAACTTTCTAAAGTGTTGCTTACTTAGATAAAGGCAGCAGTACTAATATGCTGTTGCATTCGTTTAGTAGTTGACTGTCTTTCTGTGCTGACAGGGTTTAGTATTCTGTACAAGGAGGAGGTGTCAGAGTGCGGGTGACAGAAAATCGTAACAGTCTCATGTAAAAATCGAATATCTGAATTGTTAGCTCAGTAAGATTTTGTGGTTTGTTTTTTTAAAACCCGAAAAGCTAATCCTGGAATTTGGTTTTGAATTTAATGTGAAAGTTGATCCTTGTGAAAGTTATTTTTGGTTATTTACTCTTATATTAGTTCTTTGAGTAGCTGGCACCTTTGTGCTGTCTTGCGTTCTATCAAGGTCAGTATAAAATGAATCTTGACCTTGATAAGCACGTAGAGGATTAGGGATGAGTTCAATGCAGAGTATGCAGCCTGCCTAGTAGAGAGTGTGAGTTTGTAAGGACACCTCTGCTGTAGAAACTAAGTCTCTTACTCTTTTATTTAATAGGAGCGGTGAGCTGTGTCCCTAGATGGGTATTTTCATCTTTGGAAAGCAGAGCAGCTGCTTCTGCAGAAGGTGCAGAAGCTGCTGCTTGATGCAGAAAAGCATCAAAGGTGCTTCTCTGTTTGTAGGCGTTAAATTTCAAAGATTGCCTAGCAGTTAAGGCTGTTTGCTATTCTTCGTCTGCTTCAAATGCTTGAAGAAAGAGCAGCAGTGTTTGTAAAACACTTCAAAGCTTTTATGCCAGATGAAATGTGCTGAAACTTAGAGCTTGAGGGAACTCCCCACTCCCCTCATTTTGGAGGGTGGGAAGTGCTCTGAACTTTCTGCCAGTTCTGGGTTAGCTGAGGTGAACCGTTGCGTAGAGAAGGAGGGCTACTTGATGAGCAGAATCCGTAAAGGAAGTTGCCCTTCCTGAGGTGTAATTGCAGGTCAAACCCAGACGTATCTGTGCTAGTGCATGAGGTAAGCTTTTATAGGTGAGAGCTGCTGTCTGTGTACAGCTGCTGAAGAAGTACCATCAGCTTAGGAAGATGTAAAACAATTGACCACAACGTGCATTGTTCTTTGCGTAATACTTGGCTTCAGCCTTTCTCATCTCAGCTTGGTTCAGAGAAGGCATCCCATCTCCTTCAGTTTTTTTTCTCTGGGTCAGGTCGTTGCTTTTCTCTTCAAGGTCTGTTTTTGTGGTGAAGTTACTTTTTAGCTGAGTCCTTGTTTTTTTCACTGCAGCTTCCTTGACCCCAGCTTACAGAAGTGTTCTATGACAGTGTTCCTTGAGCAACCAAGAAACCAAACGCGAAAGCAAGTCTGAAATCTAACGGTAGCCAACATGAGTGCCTTTATGATCAACTAAATTGTACGTTATCCAAATATTTCTGAACTTTGAGAAGTGTGCCTTTTGCTTCTACTTCTTTTTGTACTGCGTCTTACTCTGTTTGACTTCATCTCAAAGCAAATCCAGTCTGTGCTGTGAGTGAATGGTTGCTTTGTAATTTTAAATCCATGAATGAGACTCTTCATTTTCAGTGTGTATTTATTTGCTTCAAACATCCAAAAGCTCACTCTTCTCATAAACAAAAAAAAAACCCCAAAACCAAACCCAAACCAAACCAAACCAAAAAACAGTTTGCAGATTTGTGTGCTATTTTCCTTTTCTGGTGTGGATGCAGTATGTGTAATGGAACTTGACAGCAGGGCCAAGTGTGAGGGCTTGCAGGGTGGGTGGTCCCCTAAAGTTCTTCCCAGACTCTTAATCTGAGGTACTTCAGCCCCTTAGGAGGCAGTTTGAAGTGGTGTGAGCTATCTTGTGTGGATGCTGAAGGCTTTTCTTTTGTAATGGCTTGTTAATGTGTCTGTGTTTTGATTGTCCAGGCCAAGCTCCTCCAAAGATGCCCCGAGGTGTACCGCCCTTGTTGTCTAACCAGTATCTTGTGGGACCTGGAGGACTTCTGCCTGCCTACCCAGTAAGCAGTTTAATTGTTGCTGTCCTGGGTTGCTTACCCCTTGGTGCAAATGGGCCCTCGCGAGCTGCTGCTGTCTATGCCAAGGCATTTCTGTTGGCACGTGTTGCATGTGGAATTCTTGTTCCAAGTGCTGAAGAACCTATGCTACTGGTCCTTAACGGTGTGGTTCTTGTAAACCAAGGGGAGAATGCTACTGTGTTCCTGAATGCAGGCTGGAATGTCAGGTGTGCTGGGATTTGTCTTTGAATGCCACTTTTTAACTTGCTGCAGCTACTTCCTCAGTTCCAGCATTGAAGGCAGAGCCTTTTTGCTCACTGCCTTCCGCTGGCTCTCTGCCTAGCGTGGTATCCCCCACGGCTTCGCTTCTGCCTTCAGCCATCGCGGCACGCGGCAACGTTGCCCAGCTTGCCTCAGTCCGGTGATTTGGCCAGCAGGTGCCTTTGCCAGTGAAGCAGGTACGGTAGGAGTTGTGATAAACTGAAAGGGGTTCCATTTGGGGGAAAGGGCAACCGTGAGGGTGATTGTGTCTGGGGGCTGTCAGACCTTAGGGTCCCCTTTTCTGACCCAAACTAGAACGAGGAGAGAGATTCAGAAGAGAACAGGATGTTTCTGGTTGCACAGGATGAGCTCTGGGCTGCCTCTTCATGATAGAGCAGCTGCTGCCCTCAAGTTTTTGTGGTATATAAAGACCTTTGTGTGTCAGGGGGCTCTTGCTTCAATCATGCCAGCTCAATTAGCCCGATTGATTCCCCCCCCCCGTTTGTTTTTCCTGCTTTGTCCAGAGTGCCTGCTGTTTGTTTAGTGCCATTCCCTAACAGTTTGCTTCCTGGCTAATTTTGAAATACTGTAGTTTCATTTGTGCATGTATTTCCTAAAGTTAAAAACGAGAAGTAACTGCACAGGGCAAGTGTGTGTTTTTTCTTTTTCTAAGGGACCGAATTCTCAGAGTCTGCTCCTTAAGATGCTTTGAGATATCGGATTGGTGTTCCTGGAAGTGCACTCAGCACAGCTTAACTCATTTGCGCTATGTGTCTGATTGTCTCAGTGCCTGTTAGTTGAGCGACGTCCTGAGGCTGTACGGGTTGAGTTCTATTTTCATACTCTCCTTTGTACTGTACTTGTTGAAGTGAGAAACTAATTGGATGGGATATCAGGTGTTTGGGGTTTTTTTCCTGTTTCACAGCTAGGACGTGGTTGATTCTCTTTTAATACCCTAGTGTTTTCTGTTGAATAAAAAGGTGACTGTGTCAAGTAACAGGAATTACTCCATTCATGTTAGAAACATCCTCTCCCCACATTTGTTTGTTGGAAAGCTGTGTACGTGGTTCGAAATTTTGGTTGGAGGGTTGCTGCTGTTGGGCGGGTAGCAAGCGCCATGAAAAGAGGATGCCTGAATTCCAAGCACGTCTGACTTGGTTGTGCTGGTGGCTCTTGTGTGTGTCTCTGCCCTAGGTCAGATGGTGAATTCGGGCTTCTTAGAAGAGCTGGGGAGAGTGGGCGAGGGCGTGGTTTAAAACTGTATGTTGGAGTGAAGTATTTCTTGCCTTGCTCCCTGAAGTGGTGTCCCGGTCATTCCTGCAGATGGGGAACAGTTTTGAAGAATGGAGAAGTAAAATTAATCCGTGAAACTGCCCGGATTTCTTCTGGTCCCACCCCTCCAAGAGCTGCCAGAAGTGGTTGCCCTTAAATGAGGGCATCTAATTTAGCTGGCAGCTTTGTTATGAAAACGGCTGTATTTTCTGGTGGCTATTTCTATAGAGAATAGTAAAATACTTGATAGGGTTAGGCTCTCTCTTGCTTCTGATTTTGCACGAGGAGGGGCTTTTTGAGCACCAAAGCATCCCCGTTTTTTATGGCTTTGTTTTGTTTGCCTTTGTTCAATGTTCATTCTGTTGGTTCCGTGCTGTACTGTCAGTTATGTTGTCGGCCTCGACCGTAAGGTATAACTTTCATCAGTGTAAATGTAGAAGAAGCAGTTTCAGTCCCCTTTCAGGGAGACATGTAAGGATCTTTGGATTACGGATGGGTGTGAGGGTGCTCGTGTTCCTGCCAATAGTTGACAGGCCTGGTCAGCTAGGGAAAAAAAGTGTCATTTACAGTTTATATGAACAGTTTTCCTTCAATGTTTTGTTCCTTTCAAAGATTTACAGGTGACGTTTTGCTATTTTCGTATCAGAATTTAGGGATTTTTAACGCAAAGCTCTCCACTGAAATGTAAAAGGAGTGACCGATGTGTCCTGGAAAGAAGTCCAATTACGTAGACTGGCTAGTTCTACTCTTGTAGTTTACAGTTCTACATAAAACACAGGTGTGTGTTTTCTCACTTGGGCTGTGCAGTGGTAAGAAGACGCCACAGACAGAGAAAAAAACCCTCCCCTGGAACTTCCTCTGAAATTAGAGGTGGGTGAGACATATCATATTTTCTGCTTCTTCCGCTATCCTGCTTTCTCTTAAACTTGTTTGTATCACTATCATAAATTCCTTGCTTACGCTAGAGCCAAGACAATGTAAGGTTTTTGGTTTTTTTTCTCTTTTTTCTCAGGCCGGTCACCTCCTGTCAGGCAGAGATAGCCATGTAGATGTGGTCGGTCACAGAGACAGGACGACTAACAGGTGGGTGCGTGGTTAGTGATGGTTCTCCCTTTTCAACAGTACTGTCAGTCACATCAGGGAATGATGTGTCGGAGGGGTTTCAGATTGGTGGTAATTACAGAATAGTGATGTGATTATTACTGCAGTAGGCTGAGGGTATGAGAAGGACAAAGATTTGGGGAGGAGAGGGTAATTTTAATCAGCTGTAAGATTTTTTACAAGGCAGCTTTTGTGGGTCAGCGATGACGATGATGGAGGTGGTGGCTGAGATTCTGTAATGGATATTGTTTTGTTCTGGAATTGAATCCCAAATCACCCTCTGAGAGTCTTAGTCAGCCTACTGAGTCTGGGAGCATACAGTTTGTTTTCTTAAAACGGCAGGTAGTTGGAGGGAGAGCCTGTTTGGAAGTTTTAGCGGTTTGGGGACAGAGGCCAGTTGGGGGCTGGGGCCCTCGGGGGAGGGGGCTGTTTGTGCCCCGTGCCCGTGGGCTGGCGCTCACAGCTGGGAGCGGGCTTTCCAAAATCCTGTTGGAATGGAAGGAGCCAGACGTGGGACCTGTGGCCGAGCTGGGGGACAGGGAGCAGCCCTGGACCAGCCGGCCTCAGGACCTGCAGCAAACTTGCCTTCAGATCGGCTCTCCCAGCAGGACACTGCCCAGGAGTCGCTTTGATTGTTGCTGTTCTCCTTCAGGAAGCACGGTACGCACCAAGCACACCCAGAGCTGCGCCCGTGCCAGGAGAAGACTTGGAGTGGAGTGCAGCCGGGGCTGATGGCGACAGTTCCCACCAGCTCAGGAAGATGCAGGTAAGATGCCAGAGAGGGGAGAGCAAGTGGCTGTCAATTCTCTTGCAGGAGCAGGATTTAACAGCAGAAGGGAGGCAGGCTGAAAGGGCTTTGGAGGTCCAAAAGTGCCTCAGGCAGCTGGAGCAGTCATGTGACAGCAGAGGAAGAAGAGCAGGAGATGCAGGTGACGCGTCTGGGACGATGTTTCCGAGGTACCATCTGCCACACAAACACAGAGAAAGACAGAGGCGTTGGGAGGTCACGGAATGGGTGGGAAAGGTGCGTGGGTGAGAGGAGAGCACGGGGAGATGGGAGGCAGTGCTGGAGATGGAGGGGAAAAATCCAGGGTGTTGGAAGTGAGGATGCTTCTGCTGTGCAGAGGCCTTCTGTAAAAGCTGCGAATTCATCTCCTGGCTTTGGTTTTCCCAGGCTGTGCTTTGCTGAGCCTCAAATGGGGCTGCTGTTCTCGTCCAGATTTTTGCTCTGAAACCATTCAAGTGCTGAGGGCTGGGATTTTTCAAGAGCATCCTATTTCTCTTTGGGCTTCCTGGGGAGGGATTGCAGTCACACAAGACCTGTTGGGGAGCTCAGTCTTCTGTTGGGATGCTCCCTGTGGGACAGGAGGGCAATTGCTTTGAGCTGCCTCTATTTCAGGAGGGATTACCTACATTTGCCTTCCATCTGAAATACTGCTTAGTGCAACATGTTGGGGTTTTTTTTTTTGTAAAAGTGGGGAAGTGTGTGTGAACGGCTGAGTGCTAGTATACAGTGAATTACCTTCCCCTGCTGAGAGTAAATGGGTTTAGGGATAAAAATACCCGTCTTGTGTTACAAAACTTGGTTCCCTGGAAGATGCAAGTGCTAACTGATGGACTCCTGGCTGACAAAATCTCTTCCCAACTTGCTTAAACATTAAACAGCCTTCAAAGTGGCGTTCAGATGATCTCGTGTGATTTCTTGCAATTAATCAGGGTTGTCTGAAGCGTACCACTAAAGCGTACTAAAGTGTTTTGGTTGTTAAAAAGTAGGTTTAAAAAGTAGTTCATAGAGACATCTTCTGTGTCGGGTTTCAATGAGTTCAAGCTCTTGTTGTGTCCGGTTGAGAGTTTCTGATGTTATTTTTCCCTTGTTCGGAGGGAGATTGTCATGGTTTAACCCCAGCCAGCAACTTGAGCACCACGCAGCCGCTCACTCACTCCCCTCCACCCAGTGGGATGGGGGAGCAAATCGGGAAAAGAAGTAAAACTCATGAGTTGAGATAGGCGTGGTTTAATAGAACCGAAAAGAAGGAACTAATAACGATAATGATAACACTAATAAAATGACAACAGCAATAATGAAAGGATCGGAATGTACAAATGATGCGCAGTGCAATCGCTCACCACCCGCCGATCGATCGACACCCAGCTAGTCCCCGAGCGGCGATCCCCCGCCCCCGCTCCCCCCAGTTCCTATACTAGATGTGACTTCACATGGTATGGGATACCCTGTTGGCCAGTTTGGGTCAGCTGCCCTGGCTCCGTCCCCTCCCAACTTCTTGTGCCCCTCCCGCTTTCTCACTGGCTGGGGATGAGAAGCTGAAAAATCCTTGACTTTAGACTAAACACTACTTAGCAACAACTGAAACCATCAGTGTTATCAACATTCTTTGCATACTGAACTCAAAGCACAGCACTGTACCAGCTACTAGGAAGACAATTAACTCTGTCCCGGCTGAAATCAGGACACTGGTTCATGCTTCTTTGGCAATCTTCGGGGGCCTTCTGGAGCAGGATGTTTCCTTTTTATCAGTCTTTAGTTCCTTCTTCAAGGGTGGGGTCCTCAGCAAAGCATGCATAGTTTATACAAAGTAATCAGGCTTGCCTAGTGAAGCTATGGAGTAATGGTCCTCCTTAAAGGACAAGGTCTCATGTTGAACCCTGAGCTGAGCAGTATCACCATGGCTAGGCCATAACTCACACGTATGACTACACATGGACTAAGCCCCAGATGAGAGCAGAAATTGTTGTTGCTAAGCCTGGGTGACAGAGGGCTGCTCCTGCTCTCTCCTCCCTGGTGTGAGCCGAGCGCATGAGTGCCCTGCCTGCTCCTGCCTTGGTGCTTTGGGAACTGGGGTGAAAAGGAAAGACAGGCTGGTGTAGTTGCGGGACCTCTTGAGGTGTCCTGGGTTTGCTTTGCTAATTGCTCGTGTAACGTTTCCTCGGCTGTTCACTAGATACGTGCATAGAGAGGCAAACCAGGCCATGAACTGGCTTTCCAATTGAAGGTTTCCTCTTGCAATAAAACGTGCTTCCGTTTTCTCATGGGTAACAGCCTGAAAGATAGAAGCGGAAGCAGCGTGTGCCTCTTGTGCAAATAGGTAACAACAGATGGTTGTATTTGGTTGATCCTTAGTTGCTTCCTGCGTAGGAAATCTGTACATTAATTTAATCTTTGTGTTTAGGCAGGGCCTTGCTAATGTTACTGGGTAGGCAGCAAGTATGTGGATGTCCGGTCTCGTGCATGTTTGTGACTGATCTTTGCTTGCTGTGTACTCCCGAGGAATGAGAGCAATGCAAAGAACTGATGAAGAAAGAGCTGCCGGTCCAGATGGGAGTGTTAGGTTTTAAATTTTCTCGACTGTGTTCTAGCCAAAAGCCTTGTCTTAAACAATTGAAGCGAGCTGGACCACTGGGTATTTGTCATCCCTGCGCAATTCTGTATCGCTACGGCCTTTACCAGCCGTGGTGGTGGACTGGGGACCTGTCCTGTAGTGAGGTCAAAGAGGGTATTCAGGAAAAAAGGGGTACTTTTCCAAAACGCTTACAAGACAGAAGGCAACAGCTGCTGTAGACAGGTGGGAATACACAGGACCAGGCGGTCTCGCTCAGAATGAGGAACAGTGATCTGGGTACAGCTGTAGCGTGACAGTTTTCAGGGCCTTGAGCAGCACAGGAGGAATTTTGAGGCAGCATGGCCCGGGCAGGGGTGTGTGAACAGCTCCTCCGGAGCGTGGAGATGGGCAGGGGAGAGCACAGTGCTGTTCGTGTTGGTGCGCAGCAGGGGACAGTCGGTGGAGGCTGCTCTCGGGACGTACAATTAAGAGCTGTCGTCTTGGTACTCAGTGGGAAATAACACGTTCCCAAAATAACGAGACATGCCTTGTGGTGCGCATGCGTTCGTGATTTCCAAGGAGTCAGGGAACGATAAGAGCAATACCCAATTAGCAGTCGACAGAAAAGGCAAGGCTTCCTCTTCATAACGGTGTTTATTTATAATAATAGAATTTTATTTCTGATAAAAAACTGTCACCATCCTAATAATAATTATCCACCTTTACAGTAATGCTTACTCACCATTCATCAGCCTTCTCCATTTCTTTTTTCAGTCTTTACTTACACCAAACTGGATATAAACCGTAAACGCTGAAAAGTGCAGAAAATCCTGGACAGCCTTCAGCTTGTCCCAAGGCTCTCTTTCTCTGCAAGCCCAATAAAACAATGTCTAATTAGACTAGTGCATGCTAGGGCAGCAGGAGAGGATTAGTTTGGCCCATCGCTTCTTCACAGGAACATGGGGGCGGGGGTGTTTGTTTTTCATCCACAGGGACTGGAGGGGCTGGAGAATGCAAATACTGGTGTCCTTGATTTTGTGTGGATTGATGAGTTGTACATTGTGGTCACTCTTCCAAGTCCAGGTCAAAGACGTACCAACAAGAGGCTGAATTTTGACACGCAGCATTGTCTCGAAAGGCACCTTGCGAACGCCAGCCGATGCAAACGCTGCAGAAACAGGAGGACCCCTCCGAGAAAGCTGCAGCTGGGGCATTTGCTCAGCGTTTCATGGTTGATCTTGTTGACTCTGTCTGGAGCAATCTTTGTGAGAGTGGCTATTCCTCTGACCCACTTTAGAGAGGTTTATAAGGGTTTTTTTTCCTCTGTGTGTCTGTGAACATGGCAATGTAACGGGCCCAATAACCGTGAAACGCAACTGAACGTCTTGTTTCTTGATGTTATGTACTAAAAGCACACCTTTGCGTTTGTGGCTGGGCAGAGTGTTTCTGTTTTCAAACAATGCCAGTTTGAAAGCTGACGCTTCTGGTCATCTGTAGTGGGTTTTGGGTTTGGTTATGGTTGTTGTTGGTTTTTTTTTTCCTGAGAAGAGCTGCTTTCATATGCCTGTGAATTAAGTGGCTGGTTAGCACAAATAGACCATGTAGGAGGAATCTGTATTGTAATCAATGTATTTGGGCCGGCCAGACAAAGAGGTCACAGTTCTGAGAGTCTTTCTGCATCCTTCCCGAGGATTACGAGAGCAAGGCAGAAATGAGTAGACATGAGAAACTCAGGGTTACTGTTGCTTAACTCCAAAAAGCGATGTCTGATGTGGAGAGGGCCCTGGCCCAGCTCCAAAAGGTGAGGAAAGTCAGAAAATAGTCAAGAGTTAGAACTAGAAGCTAACTTCCCCTGAGAGATGCCACCTGGTTCTTGCAAAGGGAATCTCTCTTATAGCAAGGACGGACATCCGTAATGATTGTAACAAAAGGAAAATGACTGCCGAGTTCCTGCCCTTCCTCCTTAGTACAGGAACACGTTTTCTTGCTTTCTTCTGGTCAAATTACTGAAGCTATCGAGACAGACTTCCTTCTGTGGCTGAGGGCAGGAGGAGATGGTGGAGAAGATGGAGATGATGGTTCTGGGGGGCACAGAGCTTGGATGCAAGTTACAGAATCTTGGACTATAAAAAGTTTGGCATAACGGTATGTGTGCAACGTTAACTGCAACAGTATCTTCATCTGCAGTGGTACCTGCCTCTGCAGTGGTGCCTGCATCTGCAGCGGCCTTTGCCTCTGCCATGGTATCTTAATCTGTAACGGTATCTGCCTCTGAGCTGGTAGTTGCAATGGTGTCTGCATTTGCAGTGGCATCTGCGTCGGTCTGCAGGTTCCAAGTTACAAAATCCTGGAAGATACGCTGTTCTGCCTAATATTCTTGGCTTCTTTAAATTAGTTTTTTTTCTTTTTTTATGCTGCCTTGCCAGGACAAAAAAACCATGGACAGGGTCTTTGTGGATTCCGAGAGGAGGTGTCATTTTGACTAGAACTTCAGATTGCCCAGCAGGACACGCTGACCAGTAACACTGGCTTGCCCCTGCTTTTACTGTTTTATATATTGCCAGGCTCACACCCGTCCCCCCGCTGCTGAGGAAGCGGCGTCTCTGCAGAAAGCAAGTGCCGAGTGTGTTCCCCAGCGGGGTCTGGAGATGCAGAGGCTGCGGTTGTTGGTGGCTCCTTATCCCCTTCTGCAAGAGGGTCGGGAAAACACTAGTCAGGTCCGTGCTAAAACCGTTTGAGTGTCAGAGGCAATGAATGGATCTTTTTGGTCCCTCTCCAATAAGTGCAGCGTGGGCTGTGAGCGAGCGTGTTGCAGTGATCAGGAGGGTATTTTCTTCCTGACAGAGGCGACAGTGCCTCCTTTCCATGGGGGACTCAACCCGCGAATCACCAGCGGCAGGTTTCTGTAGCAGCGCTGTGCCCACTTTCCCCCAGCTCTGAGCTCCTCAGCCCCTTGGGGAAGCAGGAGGAGGGCAGGGACTGTGAGAACCAGAGGCAGAGGAGAGAGGCAAGCAAGAGGGTGGTGCGGTGGCAGGTGACATTGCTGGGGTGCGGTGAGGTCACTGGTGTGGGAGGAAGCTGATGGGTCAGAAGCAGCAGGCGGCACTGAGGTGCTCCCTGCACCGATGCAGAACGTCCTGCGCCGCCCGTCACCTCCCGGGAGGCACTGGGAGGGTGTCACAGAGGGTGACGCGCAGCAGAAACGAGGGCAGGGGAGACTGAGGAGGGGACAGAGAGGTGTCTGGGCTGAAGGGGAGGAGAGGGGCTTCCTGCATCCTTCGTTTGTCCTCTGTGTTTCTCAAGACGCAAATCAGGAAGGAGATGTTGAGGGCAGTGGGCCAAAAATGTAATTCAGTGCAATTCCCCAAGTTGAGGCTGCTTTGCCCGTGACAGGGAAGTGGTCTAAAACTGGTCTACCAAATCCAGTGCAGCAGCAGCAGCAGCAGCCGCCCGCGGGCGGCCCAGCTCCAGCCCTGCCACCTGAAGGCCAAAGCTGGGAAAAAGAGGTAGAAGGAGGAAGAAGGGGCAGCAGGTCAGCACCGAGTGGAGGCCCCCTGCTCAAAGCAGGGTCAGCGAGAGCGGGTGGCCCTCATGCGTGTCCAGACGGGCCTGCAGGTGGGCCCTGGGGCGGCTGGGCGGCGGCGTGGCAAGACGATGATGCAACAATGCGGTGGTGCAGCAACGTGATGATGCAGCAATGCAATGATGCAACAATGTGCAACTGCTCTATATAGGCGCTTGCTGGAAGAGCGGCTGTGGTGGCCACAGCTGGGTGCCTCTGGAGCGAGAGGTGCCAGCGCAGGGTCGCAGCTCCAGGAGAGCTCTTGGAAGGAGCCATGGAGCACCGTGTCACTGCTGGCGTCCGAAACGTGGACGCACTGCTGAGCGTAGTGGGGAAGGGGGGAAAGGTGAGCAATGGGCCGATGGAGAGGGCTCAGCGCGGGAGCCTGGGACATGGCCGGGGAGCTGGGAGGGATCCCAAGGTGGTCGGGCTGGGGAGAGTTTGCAGGGAGTCCTGCCTCTCTGCCCAGCCTGGCTTACGGCTAAGCAGGTGGGAGGGCTTGCTGCGAAAGGACGCGGACGTGGGTTGAGGGAGGGTCGGGAGTTGTGCGGACAGGGGCGAGGAAGGAGAGAGCAGCTTTTGCCTGGGCCGCTCTGGGCGCTCCCCTTGGTTGGAGTCTTCCGAGAGCCTTTCTCGCAACTGCCGTGCAGGAGGCTTATGGAGATAGTGCCTGAGTGCCCATGAGTGTCTCCCTCTTTCTAGCTCGGGAACAGGAGACAGCCACTGGCAGAAGGAGGTACTGGGCTGCTGGACCTCCCACTTGGGGTCAAGATCCCTGTGCATGCGGGCTCCAAGCCTGTCTTCTGCAGGACAAAGCTGGGGGAAAAGGTAAAGGAAGTAGAAAGGGGTAGAAGAGCTCTCCTCTTTTACGGGGTCCCCGTCATTCAGAGAAGTCCTTGTGGCCGCCTGTTCTACAGCGGGCGCCGCAGCCCCTCAATCTGGCAGCGCTGGGGAGTAGAGGGAAGCTCCTGGCTCCCTGGTGCAGAGACAAAGAGGAGGACTGGCAAGGTCTGCAGTTCTTCCTGCTGGCCTAAGATGCCTACTTTGCTGGTGGGCTTTGTCTTCTCTCCCCCAGCCCAGCCTAGCCCAGCCCAGCCTGACCCCGCAGCCCGGCTGTGGTGTCCTCTGTGGCTTCAGAAGGATGGAGAAGAGTGTTGGTCCTCAGAGGACCTTTACCTTTTCACAAGTACCGCTTGGCACCCCTTTGCTGCTCTCTCCTTCCTCCTTCATAGTCTGCAAAATCTCTCGCACAGCTTCACCAGCCCTCTGGCTGTTTCAATCTGGGAGATCCATACTGCCGCCTGCTGAGCACCGACTACAACAGCCTGCATGACCCGCATCTGCGGGCCTACCACAAACGCAAGGACAACCTGCAGAGGCTGAAGAGGGAGGGTTACGTCACCAGTGACGGCAGAGTAGGTTTGGGCATGGGGCTGATAAAAACAGTCCTCATCAAGCGGGGTTCCCAGAGCGCTTGCTGCAGCCGCCTGTTGCTGGCGGAGGGCACAGGGCTGTGGGGCTGCTTGCCCTGGGAGCAGAAGTAGCGCCAGCGTCCCTCTGGCAATTCCCACTCCTGCTCTTCTCCGGCTGCCCCGCGCTGCCTGAGCGTCGAGGAGGCAGCCGGTGCGAGGCCTGGTGCTGAGGCGAGGAGCACCGCTCGGCCCTGGCTGGGGGGGAGTCAGGGGCCCCGCCACTGGGGAGGGGAGGGGAGCGAAGCGGAGGGGAGGGGAGGGTGTGCAGAGGAGCAGCTCCCCTCCCGCCGCTGGGTTTGGGCCGTTTTGGGGAAGGCAGCCTACGGAGCCGGCTTGAGAGTTCTCGGGGGATTTCTCCCCTCGTCTCTCCATAGGTGGTTTGCACTCTGAAGGAGTTCAATGAGTACAGGCAGTATCTGACCACGCTCAAGCTGGAGGCAGAGAAAACGTTCCTGCGAGAGGAGGTAGGCAAAGCGGAGTGTTCGTGGACACCGGTCAGCGGCACGGTGCCGAGGGCTGGGGCTTTACTTGCAGCATGTTGGGGAGGGGAGGCGGTCAGTGCCGAAGAGGTGAGGGCTGTGCTGCTGGGCCGGGTCTTGTGGCAGGGAGAGGAGTACCGGGCTGCGAGCTGAGCTAGCGCAGGGTGCAGGGGTGGGCACGGGCAGAAAAGTCACGTGCAAGCACGCGGAGTCCCGGGGGAAGCATTTCTTTTCTGCCCTTGTCGCGTGGCTGAAGCAGATCGCTGTCCTGGGTCCGCGGGGTGCCTCAGCATGCAGGGGCGTGAGCGCTTGTCCAGGCAACAGCAAGCCACAACCCGATGTCACCTTTCAGAAAAAGCTTCAGCAAGACCTGGCCCAATCAGAGGATGCCTCCAAACTGCCGGGAGGGACTGACGCTTCTCACCCGCAAGAGTGGCTGCCGCAGGAGCAAAGACAGAGTTTGCCAGGTGGAGAGAGGAAGAGGAGGCAGAGGTAAGAAAAGGCCAAGTAACGCTTGCTCTTGAAGGGGGCCCCTGGTCCCTGAGAGAAGTGCTGGAGCCTCCTGTTCCAGTAAACAAACAAAGGCCAGTGGTGGAAGGAGCCGGTGCGGGCTGCAGTCACGTTGGCGCGGTCTGTGTTTGGAGCCTTGGACAGGCAGGGGGACTACTGGAGCAAAGTAACCAGGAGCAGGGTGATGGGAGCGGCCGAGCAGAAAATGGCCTGGGCAAGAGGGACAGAGCTGCTCCTTCTCAGCTGCCTTCCTTTCTCTTGACAGGCATCTGACTGTGACCAAGAAGCCGATGGAAAGACTGGAGGCTCTTGAAAAAGACCAACGCCTCCTCCAGCAGGCCAAGTGCCAGCAGCAGCAGCAGCTGGGCAAGAGAAGGCAGCCAGGCAATGAGAGCAGCTCCGAAAAGTCCGCTCTCAAAGGAAGGCCGGTGAGTAGGAGCCGGGTGGATGCTGGGGGCTGCCTCTGCTGTGCGGCAGCACGTTGGTACCTGGGACTCGGGAGAGGACGCTGCCACACACGCACACAGCTGCTCAGGGCTTGCGAAGGGTGCTTGGTCGCTGAGGAGGTGGTGCCTGGCCGGTGTGCGACGTGTCCTTGTTTGAGGGTGGCTGTCAGAGACCAAGAAGCGGTTGCTTGCCTTCCTGTGTCTCTGAGACACGAGGCACTAGCCCTTTCTGACACAGAAGTGTGCCTGGGCACTCTCAGTGGCCACTTCTGAGCAGGGACTCGCACATTTAGCACGAACCTGCTGCACTAAGTGGCCGCACGGTCCATGGTGCTGGTTTCGCGCCTGGTTGAAAAACTCTTGGTTTCATCCAAAGACTTCTGCATCCGAAGATGCAGTGTCCCTGAACCTGACAGTGCCGGTGCTTGGCCATTCGTGGGTTGGTTTTCTCTTCCAGGAGGTCTTTGATTAGCTTAGCGGAGAGCCTGCTGTTGCCCGGTTCTCGTTAGCGGGGGTCCCGTTAAACGTTGCCCGGCTCCATCCCTTGCAACAGCCTCTTGGGAAGCATTTCTGGATAGTGTGGGGCGCTGTCTACGCCGGGGTGAAGGGTTAAGCTCCTTCTGCCGTGGCACTCAGGCTGTCAAGCCGCAAAAGAGCAAATGTCAGTTTCCGGCTGCTGCCTGGCTCTGTGCTTGACTCGCAATTTCTTCCCCACTTTGCACGAGGCCGGCAGCCCGCGGTGGACCTTCAGGCTGCCTCCTGTCCCGAGGACGTTTCCTTGGGCTGGCAGACAACAGCCAGGTGCCTCAAGAAGAAGGATCGTTTTCTTTTCTGCTCTCAGAACAGCCATTCCTGGCATTCGGCCCTGAAAAGGGGCAAACAGGGCACCCTGATAGAGGGCAGCAGTGCCCCAAGAGCAGCTGGGACCCGCGGCAGAAGGGCCTGGTCCAGTACCTTCGACAGCTTTCCCTCCGCTATTGGTTCACCGTGCTGAGGTCCAGGGGGGCTACAGTGCCCTTTGCTCTAAGCAAAATGGCACCTGCTTGATTCTGAGAGGTGCCCATAACACTTGGCTCCTGGCCGCAGGAGACCAGAAACCTCCGTGTGCCAGGTGGCCTACAGAGAAACCAGAGTTTTTCCAGCTTGACTGCTAGGGGCTCGTCTGGGCAGGGGTCCTGTGAGGAGGAAGAGGAAAGCAAAGGGAGGTGAAGGAACCCATTCACTCATTAACTGCTCCTCCTTTTAGTCTGCAGCGTGTGCCGGAGAAGAAGCGCCTAACAGCATACAGCCTACGGTGCTGCGGGCTACGCTGGCAGAAGACCAGGAGCTTAAAGAGGTGGCTGAGACCGTGGTCCAGGCGGTGCTGGAGCGGGTGAAGGCGCTGGGTCAGTCCGTCCGCGTCTTAAGGAGGGCTCCCCATGAGGTCCGTGGAAGGTTGTTTGCCAGCGCCAGAAGGCCAGAGCCTTTGGACACTTCTGCGGATCGCCGGGACAAGATCAGACTGGTGGCTCAAGAGATTGTGGCGAGCGTGTTGGAGAGCTTTGGGGAGCACTTGGTACCCAGCCCGTCTGATGCAGCCGAGCCTGGGCCAGCAGGCAGGCAGAAGCTCTCAGAGCTTGTTGTGGGAAGCACCAGCAGAGCAGGCAAATCCGGAGAAGAGAGATGGAGGGAGGCGGAACTAGCAGCTTCCGACAGAGCATCTTCACAGTCTTCTGTCGACAAAAGGACCAAAGAGGCTGTTGAACGTGTTAGCTCCACCTTGTCATCCTTTGTAGCGTCTCAGTTTGAACAGGACTTCCGCTGTCAGTTTTCCGAGATCCTGAAGATTCAAGGCGTGACAGAAGGACAAGGACCAGCCGGAGCATCGGAACGGCAGATCCCAGAAGCAAGCAAGAGAGCAAAGGTGCCCGTGTTGCAACCACTGCAAAACGCTGCTGATGTCTCACGAGTGAGCCGTGAGATTGCCAAGGAGAGCATCCAAAACGCCATCTCCAGAGTTCAGCAGCTGGATGCTGAATTGATCGGGTATGCCAAAACCATTGTCCTTGAAATTCTGGAAACGGTGAGGAAGAAGTTAGAGGAGGAAAGGAAGTCCAAGCAAAAATCAGAGAAGCTTCAACCAAGGGAAGTCTTGCCACCTCTCAGCCTCCCTGCAATAGTCACGCCTTCAGAGGAAGCGGGACAACTCAAAGAGGAGAGCTCACGTACTCTCCTCCCATCTCTCCGCCGAGGCGCTGCGCAAGGTGCTCGCCGGCCAACAGAAGGCCTTCAGGAGTCCAGGGATTCCACCTCCGGAGCCACAGCAAGGTCTTCAGTGCCCGCACGGGAAACTCTGCGTATACTCCGGCCAGGGAGCACCGCAGACACCCTTCCCTCCATGGGCCCCCAGTTTCCAAGAGAGCCCATGCCTCCAGCGGGTCCCAAGCCCCCTACCCAGGCAGGAGCCCGGCACAGACCAGTGCGTTTAAAGCTTCTCCTGGAGGAGCCCGTGCAGCCCGAGTCGTTGAAGAGGGCGGTAGCTGGGAGCCTTGTGGAGGGTGTCCTGAGGAGGTGTGCGGCTCCAGGGCCACAGAGCCCCCGGGCAGCTCCCCCAGGCAGAGAATAAAGAGTTTGCTCCCAAGGGCTTGCTTGTGCCTACCTTTATTGATGCCAGGCCATACTGTGTCTGGGCGTTTTCCCTGCAAAGTTTTCCCTCGTCTTCCTCCCTCCCACAGCCTCGGTCAGGCCAAGACCCGGTTCTACAGGGAATCTTAAGTAGGGACGAGAAAAGTAGTCAGTGTTTTTGCCTTGTTTAGAAAGCTTTGTGGCTGGGCTATTGGAGGGGCTGGTCCAGCTCTGTAAAGCTGTACTCCTGCCTTCTGTGAGTCCCATAGGTGGGCGCTGTTGAAGGCTGCGCCTTGTTCTGTGCGTTTATTCTCTCGTCCCCTCACGACCTCCTGATGGGCCTTTGGGTTCCCACCCAGGGCCGTTGGTGGTCCTGTCTGTGTCGCAGCAAGGGACTGGCCTTCAAAATGAGGCTTTGGACCATAAAAAGGAGGCTTTCAATGCTAGAATCAAAGCTCTGGACTCTAAAAATGAGGCTTTGGGCCCTAAAAGAGGGGTTCGGAGCATAAAAATGAGGGACTGGAAACTCAGGATGCGGCTTGGACCCTGAAAACGACTGGCCGGATCCTAAAAATGAGGCTTTGGAGTCTGAAAATGCGAGTTCGGCAACTTAAAACGTGGCTTGGGGCTCTGAAGAGGAGACTTTGCCAACTGCAACGGAGCCTGTGGACCCTCAAAATGAGGGTTTGGAGCCTCAAATGGGGCTCTGGAAGCCAAAACTGAGACTTTGGGAAGGGAAAGCGAGGCTTTCTGCCCTATAAGTGTAAATTTGGACCCTAAAAGAGTGGCTTTCTGCCTTAAAGCTGAGGGTTTAAACCCTCCAGATGAAACTGTGGGCCCTCAGAAAAGGGCATGGGTCATAAAAGGCCAGAAGGTTTGGACCAGAACAATGAGGACTTTGGCCCTCCAAATGAGGCTTTGGGCACTAAAAATGGTGGGGGAGATGCTACGCGTGACCCTTGGGGCTCTGCAAAGGAGGGGAACCTCTTGGTCTCGATAGGGCCCCAAGACATGAGGCTTTGGCCCCAAAGAGAGGGCTTGGGTCACTCCGGGGGAGGCCCTCAGCTGTAAAAGAGGCCTTTGGACCCTCCTGTGGAGGGTTTGGGCCCTAAGAATGGGGCTTTGGAAATGAAACTGAGGCTTTGAACCCTGCATTAGGCTTTGTGCCTTCAAGGGATGCTTCGGTACCAAAACCGGAGGCTTTGCGCCCTAGAAATGGGTCTTTGGAGGCTCCAAATGAGGGGTTGTACGTTAAAGAAGAGACGCCTTGCACCCTAAACGAGGAGCTTGGCCTCCAAAATGAGGCTTTGGGCCCTCCAATTGAGTATTTGGACCCTCAAAATGAGGCCTTGGGCTCTCCTAGTTGCAGACCGGATCCTAAAAATGAGCCTATGGTCCCTGAAAAGGAGGCTTTGGCAGGTAAAGAATGAGGCTTGGGGCTCTAACGGTGGGGCGTGTGCTGTAAAAGGAAGGTTTGGACCTTAAAGATGGGTGTTTGGGCCCTTGCAGTGAGGCTTCAGGACCCTAAAAATGAAGGGCTGGATTGTGGAAACGATTCTTTGGACCCTGAAAATGAGGCATTGGGCCCTAAAAATGAGGTTCGGAGCCTCAAAATTTGAGTTTAGAAACAAGGTTGTGGAGCCTGAAGTGAGGCTCTGGAGTTTATAAATGAAGCTTTGGACCGTCAAGATGAGGATTTGTTCAGAAAAATAAGGGTTGGGACGCTATAAGGAGTATTTGGACAGTCAAAAGGAGGCTTCGGGAGAGAAAGATGTGTACTTGGGCCTTATAAAGGAAGCTGCGTACTCTAAAACGTGGCTTTCTGTCCTAAAAATGAAGGTTTGAAAGGTAAAAATGAGGCATGTTAGCCTAAAAGAGCGATTAAAACCCTCAAAATGCGTCCCCGGGCCCAAAAAGCGAGGGTTTGGACCCCCAAAAGGAGGCTTTCAACCCTAGAATCCCAGGTTTGGAGGGTAAAAAATGAGGCTTTGGGCCCTAGAAGAGGGGTTTGGAGCATGAAAATGAGGGTTTGCAAACTCAGGATGCAGCGTGGGCCCTCAAACCAACTGGCCGGATCCTTTGGAGCTTGACAAGGTGGCTTTGGGCTCCAAAAAGGAGCCTTTGCCAACTGCAACGGAGCCTGCGGCCCATCCGACTGGGGCTCTGGAAGCCAAAACTAAGACTTTGGGACGGGAAAAGGAGGCTTTGGACCCTGAGAAGAGGCTTTCTGCCCTAAAACTGAGGGCTTAAACCCCCCAAGCGAAACTGTGGGCCCTAAAGAAATTGTTAGGGGTTTGTGTGGGGCGGTTTTTCTGGGGCCGCAGGGGTGGCTCCTGAGAGAAGCTGCTGGAAGGTTCCCGGGCTCCCAGTTGGACCCGCCCCTTGGAAGGCCGAGCCAATCAGCGCCGGCGGTAGCGCCTCTGGCAGAACATCCTGAAGAGGGGGAGCCTGCAGTGAGGAGGGGGATGGGAATGGGAGAGGAGCAGCTCTGCAGATCCCGAGGTCGGTGAGGAAGAAGAAGGAGGGGGAGGAGGTGGTGAGGCGGCAGGCTGTCCCCCTGCAGCCCATGGAGGTGAGCGGGGGAGCGGAGGCCCCCCCAAATGGCCGTGACTGCGTGGGAAAGCCCGCGCTGGAGCAGTGTGTGACTGAAGACCGGCCCGTGGAAAGGCCTCACGCCAGGGAAGTTCGTGAGGAACTGCAGCCCGCAGAAAGGACTCCCGTGGGAGCAGTTGGTGAAGGACTGTCTCCCGTGGGAGGGACCCCACGGTGGAGCAGGGGACGAGTGAGGAGTCCTCCCCCCCTGAGGAGGACGGAGCGGCAGAGACGAGGTGTGGTGAGCTGACCCCAACCCCCGTCGCCTGTTCCCCTGCGCCGCCGGGGGGAGGAGGTAGAGAGAGCCGGGAGTGGAGTTGAGGCGGGAAGGAGGGAGGGCTGGGGGGAAGGTGTTCGGAGGGGGGCTTTTACTTCTCCTTAGCCTTGTTTTGATTGGATCGGCAGCAAATCAAATG
Organism: Buteo buteo; assembly: GCF_964188355.1. NCBI lineage: Eukaryota > Metazoa > Chordata > Aves > Accipitriformes > Accipitridae > Buteo > Buteo buteo. The sequence continues at coordinate 2,486,663 of NC_134200.1, forward strand.
GCTTTTGTTTCTTCCCCAAGTTGAGCCTGTCTTTTGCCCGTGGCCGTAAGTGGGGCAGTCCTTGTCTCGACCCACGAGCCTTTCTTTGTATTTTCTCCTCCTCCCAGCGTGGCCACGGGGAGGGAGGAGTGAGCGTGCGGCTGCGTGGTGCTTTGCTGCCGGCTGGGCTGAAACCACGACGTGAGGCCGAAGGAGGAAGAGGAAGAGGAGAAGGAGGAGGAGAGAGGAGGCAGCAGGAGGCAAGAGCAGAAGCGTGAAGCAAGTTGAGGAGGAGGCAGCAATAAAAGGCAAGAGGAGGCCCGGGAAGGACAAAGACGCCTTTTCCTTTTGCCTCCTTTTTGCCTCCTCCCTCATCACGTTGCTTCCTATTTCTCCTGTTGCCTCCACCGATTCCTACATCCTCCTCATCCTCCTCCATTACCTGTTTTATCCTGCTTCCTCTTCATGCATCTTATGGCATGCTGTTGCCTCCTCCTCTTTTGCTCCCTTTTGCCTCCTCCTAGGTTACCCCTGGTGTCCTCCCGCGTTCCCTGGTGCCTCATCTTTTTCTTACTCCTCTTGCCTCCTGTTGTTTCCGGTGGCACCCTGATGCCTCCTCCTCCTTCTCCTATTGATTCTTGTTGCTTCTTCCTTTACCTCCTGCATGCTGCTGTGTCCTCCTCTTGCCTCCACTATTTCTCCTCCCGCTGTGTCTTCCTGTTGCCTCCTCCTTCTCTCTTTGTTAGTGTTGCCTTCTGTTGCATCCTGTTGTCTCCTCCTTTCTCTCTTTGTCTTGCCTCCCGTTGCGTCCTCCTTCTTTTGTCTCTTGTGTCCTGCTACGTCCTCCTCTTGCCTCCTTTTTTTCCTTCTCCTGCGGCTGTCTGTTGCCTCGTCCTCCGCTTGCCTCCTGTTGCCTCATCTGGCATCCTGTGGTCTCCTCCTTTTTCGCTTTCTGTTGCCTCCTCCTCCTCCTTTTCCTGCTACCGCCTTTTGCCTCCTCCTGCTTTACCTCCTGTGTCCTGCTGTGTCCTCGTGTTGCCTCCTCGTCCTCCTCTTGCCGAGACAAAGGTGACCTTTGTCTCGTGGTACCTCTTCCTCCTAAGCCCCTCTTGCCTTCTCTTGTCTGGAACCTTCCTTGTGGGAGAACTAGCTGGCTGTTTCCAGTTCTGGAAGTAGGTTTTGCAGAGAACGAGAATAACGAGATGTTCAGTTCACCGAGCAAGCGCAGATCCCCAGTGCTGCGGAGCTTGTGAATAGGCTGCAAAGGGACAGTGAGGGCCAGGAACAGCTTTCAGTCCTGGCACCTTCCTTGTGGGCGAACCAGCTGGACGTTTTCTATATTGGAAGCGGGCTGTACAGGGAATGAGAGCGATGAGCTGTTTAGATCGCTAAGGAAGCGCAGATCCCCAGCGGTGTTAGGCCTCCGACCAGGCTGCAGAGAGAAGTTGAGGGCCAGCAACAGCGTTCTGTGCTGGCACCTTCCTTGTGGGAGAACTAGCTGGACGTTTTCAATTTTGGAAATAGGCTGTGCAGAGAATGAGAATAACGAGATGTTTGGGTGCTGGGGAGAGTGCTGCGGCTGAGCCTGCCCCGAGGGAGAAGGTGAGCGGGGGCCGGGCGATGGACCGATGGACCGGCAGGTCCCGGAGAAAGCCCCGAGGAGGGCGATGGCGCCTGCGGGGGGGCGGCGGTGTCCGTGTCGGAGGCACGGAGCGGTGGTGTGGGGGGGCCGCGCCGTGTCGGAGCCGACGGGGGCAGGCGGCAGCAGTTGCTCAGGGAAAGACTGAGAAACGAAGCGTGTGTGGGGTGAGCCGCCTTCTGGTTTTGGACTTTGTGTGTCTGGGAGTCATTGCTACGGAATTCTTGAAGCAGCTGTTGTTTTTCTAAGACTAGAGTACATCGATAGATAGCAATGAGCGGTGTTGGAGATGCTTCTTGTTGGTAAGAGTTGTCTCTGTACTTCAGGTTTTTTCATGAAAAGGTAGTGGGATACTAGTTAAAGAAAAAATTGTCTGTAGGGGAGTGTGCGTATACATACACATATACACACACACACATAGATGTGGGTGCGTACTCACCCCCCACTACAAGCATGTTTTCCTTTCCTGTCCGTATCTGTGTGTATGTGTATACACGTCCCTACAATTTCTATTCTTTCAAAAATATCCTACTACCTAGTCTGTGCTTGTGTGCGTATATGTGTATATATACGTACGTGTGTATATATATATATGTGTGTATATATGTTTGAAATAGGGGTTGTTTTGAAACGACTTGGAACTCCCTTGGCTATTGAAACCCTTCTTGGTCTTAGTGCGGTGCTTCCCTTTGTTTTGTTTGTAGGGCCCTGGTCTAGGTTTGATTTTTCTAGTATGAGACAGAATATTCCTGTCTTTCCAGTAGGTGTTGCCACGAGAGGATCTCCAAACAGAAAGAGTTACAGGGAAGGATTCCAGACAAGAAGACTAATTTCAAGAGGGTTATCAGTTAATAACTTTGGAATACAGCCGAGCAATGTTGGTTTCCTGAAATCCTGTTGAAAGACTCATTAATGAAAACTCAGTTTGTTTTGTCCAGCTCTCAGTACGGCTGTGGGTGTATGTAAATGTGAGTGTGTGTCTATGCATCTGCCAATATACTATGGCAGTTTCTGCAGAAGGCTGTAATAGAAGAGGCGAGGTACTGACTTTTTAGTAACTAGTTGGATAATCAGTGTAACTTTCTAAAGTATTGCTTACTTAGATAAAGGCAGCAGTACTAATATGCTGTTGCATTCGTTTAGTAGTTGACTGTCTTTCTGTGCTGACAGGGTTTAGTATTCTGTACAAGGAGGAGGTGTCAGAGTGCGGGTGACAGAAAATCGTAACAGTCTCATGTAAAAATCGAATATCTGAATTGTTAGCTCAGTAAGATTTTGTGGTTTGTTTTTTTAAAACCCGAAAAGCTAATCCTGGAATTTGGTTTTGAATTTAATGTGAAAGTTGATCCTTGTGAAAGTTATTTTTGGTTATTTACTCTTATATTAGTTCTTTGAGTAGCTGGCACCTTTGTGCTGTCTTGCGTTCTATCAAGGTCAGTATAAAATGAATCTTGACCTTGATAAGCACGTAGAGGATTAGGGATGAGTTCAATGCAGAGTATGCAGCCTGCCTAGTAGAGAGTGTGAGTTTGTAAGGACACCTCTGCTGTAGAAACTAAGTCTCTTACTCTTTTATTTAATAGGAGCGGTGAGCTGTGTCCCTAGATGGGTATTTTCATCTTTGGAAAGCAGAGCAGCTGCTTCTGCAGAAGGTGCAGAAGCTGCTGCTTGATGCAGAAAAGCATCAAAGGTGCTTCTCTGTTTGTAGGCGTTAAATTTCAAAGATTGCCTAGCAGTTAAGGCTGTTTGCTATTCTTCGTCTGCTTCAAATGCTTGAAGAAAGAGCAGCAGTGTTTGTAAAACACTTCAAAGCTTTTATGCCAGATGAAATGTGCTGAAACTTAGAGCTTGAGGGAACTCCCCACTCCCCTCATTTTGGAGGGTGGGAAGTGCTCTGAACTTTCTGCCAGTTCTGGGTTAGCTGAGGTGAACCGTTGCGTAGAGAAGGAGGGCTACTTGATGAGCAGAATCCGTAAAGGAAGTTGCCCTTCCTGAGGTGTAATTGCAGGTCAAACCCAGACGTATCTGTGCTAGTGCATGAGGTAAGCTTTTATAGGTGAGAGCTGCTGTCTGTGTACAGCTGCTGAAGAAGTACCAGCAGCTTAGGAAGATGTAAACCAATTGACCACAACGTGCATTGTTCTTTGCGTAATACTTGGCTTCAGCCTTTCTCATCTCAGCTTGGTTCAGAGAAGGCATCCCATCTCCTTCAGTTTTTTTTCTCTGGGTCAGGTCGTTGCTTTTCTCTTCAAGGTCTGTTTTTGTGGTGAAGTTACTTTTTAGCTGAGTCCTTGTTTTTTTCACTGCAGCTTCCTTGACCCCAGCTTACAGAAGTGTTCTATGACAGTGTTCCTTGAGCAACCAAGAAACCAAACGCGAAAGCAAGTCTGAAATCTAACGGTAGCCAACATGAGTGCCTTTATGATCAACTAAATTGTACGTTATCCAAATATTTCTGAACTTTGAGAAGTGTGCCTTTTGCTTCTACTTCTTTTTGTACTGCGTCTTACTCTGTTTGACTTCATCTCAAAGCAAATCCAGTCTTCATACCACTGTTAATATAGTCTGTTCTTGCATTTTCCTCTGGGAATGGAAGAAAGCATGTTGTCTGCTCTGTTGTATCATGCTGGGAGTCTGTGCTGTGAGTGAATGGTTGCTTTGTAATTTTAAATCCATGAATGAGACTCTTCATTTTCAGTGTGTATTTATTTGCTTCAAACATCCAAAAGCTCACTCTTCTCATAAACAAAAAAAACCCCCAAAACCAAAACCAAACCAAACCAAACCAAAAAACAGTTTGCAGATTTGTGTGCTATTTTCCTTTTCTGGTGTGGATGCAGTATGTGTAATGGAACTTGACAGCAGGGCCAAGTGTGAGGGCTTGCAGGGTGGGTGGTCCCCTAAAGTTCTTCCCAGACTCTTAATCTGAGGTACTTCAGCCCCTTAGGAGGCAGTTTGAAGTGGTGTGAGCTATCTTGTGTGGATGCTGAAGGCTTTTCTTTTGTAATGGCTTGTTAATGTGTCTGTGTTTTGATTGTCCAGGCCAAGCTCCTCCAAAGATGCCCCGAGGTGTACCGCCCTTGTTGTCTAACCAGTGTCTTGTGGGACCTGGAGGACTTCTGCCTGCCTACCCAGTAAGCAGTTTAATTGTTGCTGTCCTGGGTTGCTTACCCCTTGGTGCAAATGGGCCCTCGCGAGCTGCTGCTGTCTATGCCAAGGCATTTCTGTTGGCACGTGTTGCATGTGGAATTCTTGTTCCAAGTGCTGAAGAACCTATGCTACTGGTCCTTAACGGTGTGGTTCTTGTAAACCAAGGGCAGAATGCTACTGTGTTCCTGAATGCAGGCTGGAATGTCAGGTGTGCTGGGATTTGTCTTTGAATGCCACTTTTTAACTTGCTGCAGCTACTTCCTCAGTTCCAGCATTGAAGGCAGAGCCTTTTTGCTCACTGCCTTCCGCTGGCTCTCTGCCTAGCGTGGTATCCCCCACGGCTTCGCTTCTGCCTTCAGCCATCGCGGCACGCGGCAACGTTGCCCAGCTTGCCTCAGTCCGGTGATTTGGCCAGCAGGTGCCTTTGCCAGTGAAGCAGGTACGGTAGGAGTTGTGATAAACTGAAAGGGGTTCCATTTGGGGGAAAGGGCAACCGTGAGGGTGATTGTGTCTGGGGGCTGTCAGACCTTAGGGTCCCCTTTTCTGACCCAAACTAGAACGAGGAGAGAGATTCAGAAGAGAACAGGATGTTTCTGGTTGCACAGGATGAGCTCTGGGCTGCCTCTTCATGATAGAGCAGCTGCTGCCCTCAAGTTTTTGTGGTATATAAAGACCTTTGTGTGTCAGGGGGCTCTTGCTTCAATCATGCCAGCTCAATTAGCCCAATTGATTCCCCCCCGTTTGTTTTTCCTGCTTTGTCCAGAGTGCCTGCTGTTTGTTTAGTGCCATTCCCTAACAGTTTGCTTCCTGGCTAATTTTGAAATACTGTAGTTTCATTTGTGCATGTATTTCCTAAAGTTAAAAACGAGAAGTAACTGCACAGGGCAAGTGTGTGTTTCTTCTTTTTCTAAGGGACCGAATTCTCAGAGTCTGCTCCTTAAGATGCTTTGAGATATCGGATTGGTGTTCCTGGAAGTGCACTCAGCACAGCTTAACTCATTTGCGCTATGTGTCTGATTGTCTCAGTGCCTGTTAGTTGAGCGACGTCCTGAGGCTGTACGGGTTGAGTTCTATTTTCATACTCTCCTTTGTACTGTACTTGTTGAAGTGAGAAACTAATTGGATGGGATATCAGGTGTTTGGGGTTTTTTTCCTGTTTCACAGCTAGGACGTGGTTGATTCTCTCTTAATACCCTAGTGTTTTCTGTTGAATAAAAAGGTGACTGTGTCAAATAACAGGAATTACTCCATTCACGTTAGAAACATCCTCTCCCCACATTTGTTTGTTGGAAAGCTGTGTACGTGGTTCGAAATTTTGGTTGGAGGGTTGCTGCTGTTGGGCGGGTAGCAAGCGCCATGAAAAGAGGATGCCTGAATTCCAAGCACGTCTGACTTGGTTGTGCTGGTGGCTCTTGTGTGTGTCTCTGCCCTAGGTCAGATGGTGAATTCGGGCTTCTTAGAAGAGCTGGGGAGAGTGGGCGAGGGCGTGGTTTAAAACTGTATGTTGGAGTGAAGTATTTCTTGCCTTGCTCCCTGAAGTGGTGTCCCGGTCATTCCTGCAGATGGGGAACAGTTTTGAAGAATGGAGAAGTAAAATTAATCCGTGAAACTGCCCGGATTTCTTCTGGTCCCACCCCTCCAAGAGCTGCCAGAAGTGGTTGCCCTTAAATGAGGGCATCTAATTTAGCTGGCAGCTTTGTTATGAAAACGGCTGTATTTTCTGGTGGCTATTTCTATAGAGAATAGTAAAATACTTGATAGGGTTAGGCTCTCTCTTGCTTCTGATTTTGCACGAGGAGGGGCTTTTTGAGCACCAAAGCATCCCCGTTTTTTATGGCTTTGTTTTGTTTGCCTTTGTTCAATGTTCATTCTGCTGGTTCCGTGCTGTACTGTCAGTTATGTTGTCGGCCTCGACCGTAAGGTATAACTTTCATCAGTGTAAATGTAGAAGAAGCAGTTTCAGTCCCCTTTCAGGGAGACATGTAAGGATCTTTGGATTACGGATGGGTGTGAGGGTGCTCGTGTTCCTGCCAATAGTTGACAGGCCTGGTCAGCTAGGGAAAAAAAGTGTCATTTACAGTTTATATGAACAGTTTTCCTTCAATGTTTTGTTCCTTTCAAAGATTTACAGGTGACGTTTTGCTATTTTCGTATCAGAATTTAGGGATTTTTAACGCAAAGCTCTCCACTGAAATGTAAAAGGAGTGACCGATGTGTCCTGGAAAGAAGTCCAATTACGTAGACTGGCTAGTTCTACTCTTGTAGGTTACAGTTCTACATAAAACACAGGTGTGTGTTTTCTCACTTGGGCTGTGCAGTGGTAAGAAGACGCCACAGACAGAGAAAAAAACCCTCCCCTGGAACTTCCTCTGAAATTAGAGGTGGGTGAGACATATCATATTTTCTGCTTCTTCCGCTATCCTGCTTTCTCTTAAACTTGTTTGTATCACTATCATAAATTCCTTGCTTACGCTAGAGCCAAGACAATGTAAGGTTTTTGGTTTTTTTTTCTCTTTTTTCTCAGGCCGGTCACCTCCTGTCAGGCAGAGATAGCCATGTAGATGTGGTCGGTCACAGAGACAGGACGACTAACAGGTGGGTGCGTGGTTAGTGATGGTTCTCCCTTTTCAACAGTACTGTCAGTCACATCAGGGAATGATGTGTCGGAGGGGTTTCAGATTGGTGGTAATTACAGAATAGTGATGTGATTATTACTGCAGTAGGCTGAGGGTATGAGAAGGACAAAGATTTGGGGAGGAGAGGGTAATTTTAATCAGCTGTAAGATTTTTTACAAGGCAGCTTTTGTGGGTCAGCGATGACGATGATGGAGGTGGTGGCTGAGATTCTGTAATGGATATTGTTTTGTTCTGGAATTGAATCCCAAATCACCCTCTGAGAGTCTTAGTCAGCCTACTGAGTCTGGGAGCATACAGTTTGTTTTCTTAAAACGGCAGGTAGTTGGAGGGAGAGCCTGTTTGGAAGTTTTAGCGGTTTGGGGACAGAGGCCAGTTGGGGGCTGGGGCCCTCGGGGGAGGGGGCTGTTTGTGCCCCGTGCCCGTGGGCTGGCGCTCACAGCTGGGAGCGGGCTTTCCAAAATCCTGTTGGAATGGAAGGAGCCAGACGTGGGACCTGTGGCCGAGCTGGGGGACAGGGAGCAGCCCTGGACCAGCCGGCCTCAGGACCTGCAGCAAACTTGCCTTCAGATCGGCTCTCCCAGCAGGACACTGCCCAGGAGTCGCTTTGATTGTTGCTGTTCTCCTTCAGGAAGCACGGTACGCACCAAGCACACCCAGAGCTGCGCCTGTGCCAGGAGAAGACTTGGAGTGGAGTGCAACCGGGGCTGATGGCGACAGTTCCCACCAGCTCAGGAAGATGCAGGTAAGATGCCAGAGAGGGGAGAGCAAGTGGCTGTCACTTCTCTTGCAGGAGCAGGATTTAACAGCAGAAGGGAGGCAGGCTGAAAGGGCTTTGGAGGTCCAAAAGTGCCTCAGGCAGCTGGAGCAGTCATGTGACAGCAGAGGAAGAAGAGCAGGAGATGCAGGTGACGCGTCTGGGACGATGTTTCCGAGGTACCATCTGCCACACAAACACAGAGAAAGACGGAGGCGTTGGGAGGTCACGGAATGGGTGGGAAAGGTGCCTGGGCGAGAGGAGAGCACGGGGAGATGGGAGGCAGTGCTGGAGATGGAGGGGAAAAATCCAGGGTGTTGGAAGTGAGGATGCTTCTGCTGTGCAGAGGCCTTCTGTAAAAGCTGCGAATTCATCTCCTGGCTTTGGTTTTCCCAGGCTGTGCTTTGCTGAGCCTCAAACGGGGCTGCTGTTCTCGTCCAGATTTTTGCTCTGAAACCATTCAAGTGCTGAGGGCTGGGATTTTTCAAGAGCATCCTATTTCTCTTTGGGCTTCCTGGGGAGGGATTGCAGTCACGCAAGACCTGTTGGGGAGCTCAGTCTTCTGTTGGGATGCTCCCTGTGGGACAGGAGGGCAATTGCTTTGAGCTGCCTCTATTTCGGGAGGGATTACCTACATTTGCCTTCCATCTGAAATACTGCTTAGTGCAACATGTTGGGGTTTTTTTTTTGTAAAAGTGGGGAAGTGTGTGTGAACGGCTGAGTGCTAGTATACAGTGAATTACCTTCCCCTGCTGAGAGTAAATGGGTTTAGGGATAAAAATACCCGTCTTGTGTTACAAAACTTGGTTCCCTTGAAGATGCAAGTGCTAACTGATGGACTCCTGGCTGACAAAATCTCTTCCCAACTTGCTTAAACATTAAACAGCCTTCAAAGTGGCGTTCAGATGATCTCGTGTGATTTCTTGCAATTAATCAGGGTTGTCTGAAGCGTACCACTAAAGCGTACTAAAGTGTTTTGGTTGTTAAAAAGTAGGTTTAAAAAGTAGTTCATAGAGACATCTTCTGTGTCGGGTTTCAAAGAGTTCAAGCTCTTGTTGTGTCCGGTTGAGAGTTTCTGATGTTATTTTTCCCTTGTTCGGAGGGAGATTGTCATGGTTTAACCCCAGCCAGCAACTTGAGCACCACGCAGCCGCTCACTCACTCCCCTCCACCCAGTGGGATGGGGGAGCAAATCGGGAAAAGAAGTAAAACTCATGAGTTGAGATAGGAGTGGTTTAATAGAACCGAAAAGAAGGAACTAATAACGATAATGATAACACTAATAAAATGACAACAGCAATAATGAAAGGATCGGAATGTACAAATGATGCGCAGTGCAATCGCTCACCACCCGCCAATCGATCGACACCCAGCTAGTCCCCGAGCGGCGATCCCCCGCCCCCGCTCCCCCCAGTTCCTATACTAGATGTGACTTCACATGGTATGGGATACCCTGTTGGCCAGTTTGGGTCAGCTGCCCTGGCTCCGTCCCCTCCCAACTTCTTGTGCCCCTCCCGCTTTCTCACTGGCTGGGGATGAGAAGCTGAAAAATCCTTGACTTTAGACTAAACACTACTTAGCAACAACTGAAACCATCAGTGTTATCAACATTCTTTGCATACTGAACTCAAAGCACAGCACTGTACCAGCTACTAGGAAGACAATTAACTCTGTCCCGGCTGAAATCAGGACACTGGTTCATGCTTCTTTGGCAATCTTCGGGGGCCTTCTGGAGCAGGATGTTTCCTTTTTATCAGTCTTTAGTTCCTTCTTCAAGGGTGGGGTCCTCAGCAAAGCATGCATAGTTTATACAAAGTAATCAGGCTTGCCTAGTGAAGCTATGGAGTAATGGTCCTCCTTAAAGGACAAGGTCTCATGTTGAACCCTGAGCTGAGCAGTATCACCATGGCTAGGCCATAACTCACACGTATGACTACACATGGACTAAGCCCCAGATGAGAGCAGAAATTGTTGTTGCTAAGCCTGGGTGACAGAGGGCTGCTCCTGCTCTCTCCTCCCTGGTGTGAGCCGAGCGCATGAGTGCCCTGCCTGCTCCTGCCTTGGTGCTTTGGGAACTGGGGTGAAAAGGAAAGACAGACTGGTGTAGTTGCGGGACCTCTTGAGGTGTCCTGGGTTTGCTTTGCTAATTGCTCGTGTAACGTTTCCTCGGCTGTTCACTAGATACGTGCATAGAGAGGCAAACCAGGCCATGAACTGGCTTTCCAATTGAAGGTTTCCTCTTGCAATAAAACGTGCTTCCGTTTTCTCATGGGTAACAGCCTGAAAGATAGAAGCGGAAGCAGCGTGTGCCTCTTGTGCAAATAGGTAACAACAGATGGTTGTATTTGGTTGATCCTTAGTTGCTTCCTGCGTAGGAAATCTGTACATTAATTTAATCTTTGTGTTTAGGCAGGGCCTTGCTAATGTTACTGGGTAGGCAGCAAGTATGTGGATGTCCGGTCTCGTGCATGTTTGTGACTGATCTTTGCTTGCTGTGTACTCCCGAGGAATGAGAGCAATGCAAAGAACTGATGAAGAAAGAGCTGCCGGTCCAGATGGGAGTGTTAGGTTTTAAATTTTCTCGACTGTGTTCTAGCCAAAAGCCTTGTCTTAAACAATTGAAGCGAGCTGGACCACTGGGTATTTGTCATCCCTGCGCAATTCTGTATGGCTACGGCCTTTACCAGCCGTGGTGGTGGACTGGGGACCTGTCCTGTAGTGAGGTCAAAGAGGGTATTCAGGAAAAAAGGGGTACTTTTCCAAAACGCTTACAAGACAGAAGGCAACAGCTGCTGTAGACAGGTGGGAATACACAGGACCAGGCGGTCTCGCTCAGAATGAGGAACAGTGATCTGGGTACAGCTGTAGCGTGACAGTTTTCAGGGCCTTGAGCAGCACAGGAGGAATTTTGAGGCAGCATGGCCCGGGCAGGGGTGTGTGAACAGCTCCTCCGGAGCGTGGAGATGGGCAGGGGAGAGCACAGTGCTGTTCGTGTTGGTGCGCAGCAGGGGACAGTCGGTGGAGGCTGCTCTCGGGACGTACAATTAAGAGCTGTCGTCTTGGTACTCAGTGGGAAATAACACGTTCCCAAAATAACGAGACATGCCTTGTGGTGCGCATGCGTTCGTGATTTCCAAGGAGTCAGGGAACGATAAGAGCAATACCCAATTAGCAGTCGACAGAAAAGGCAAGGCTTCCTCTTCATAACGGTGTTTATTTATAATAATAGAATTTTATTTCTGATAAAAAACTGTCACCATCCTAATAATAATTATCCACCTTTACAGTAATGCTTACTCACCATTCATCAGCCTTCTCCATTTCTTTTTTCAGTCTTTACTTACACCAAACTGGATATAAACCGTAAACGCTGAAAAGTGCAGAAAATCCTGGACAGCCTTCAGCTTGTCCCAAGGCTCTCTTTCTCTGCAAGCCCAATAAAACAATGTCTAATTAGACTAGTGCATGCTAGGGCAGCAGGAGAGGATTAGTTTGGCCCATCGCTTCTTCACAGGAACATGGGGGCGGGGGTGTTTGTTTTTCATCCACAGGGACTGGAGGGGCTGGAGAATGCAAATACTGGTGTCCTTGATTTTGTGTGGATTGATGAGTTGTACATTGTGGTCACTCTTCCAAGTCCAGGTCAAAGACGTACCAACAAGAGGCTGAATTTTGACACGCAGCATTGTCTCGAAAGGCACCTTGCGAACGCCAGCCGATGCAAACGCTGCAGAAACAGGAGGACCCCTCCGAGAAAGCTGCAGCTGGGGCATTTGCTCAGCGTTTCATGGTTGACCTTGTTGACTCTGTCTGGAGCAATCTTTGTGAGAGTGGCTATTCCTCTGACCCACTTTAGAGAGGTTTATAAGGGTTTTTTTTCCTCTGTGTGTCTGTGAACATGGCAATGTAACGGGCCCAATAACCGTGAAACGCAACTGAACGTCTTGTTTCTTGATGTTATGTACTAAAAGCACACCTTTGCGTTTGTGGCTGGGCAGAGTGTTTCTGTTTTCAAACAATGCCAGTTTGAAAGCTGACGCTTCTGGTCATCTGTAGTGGGTTTTGGGTTTGGTTATGGTTGTTGTTGTTTTTTTTTTTCCTGAGAAGAGCTGCTTTCATATGCCTGTGAATTAAGTGGCTGGTTAGCACAAATAGACCATGTAGGAGGAATCTGTATTGTAATCAATGTATTTGGGCCGGCCAGACAAAGAGGTCACAGTTCTGAGAGTCTTTCTGCATCCTTCCCGAGGATTACGAGAGCAAGGCAGAAATGAGTAGACATGAGAAACTCAGGGTTACTGTTGCTTAACTCCAAAAAGCGATGTCTGATGTGGAGAGGGCCCTGGCCCAGCTCCAAAAGGTGAGGAAAGTCAGAAAATAGTCAAGAGTTAGAACTAGAAGCTAACTTCCCCTGAGAGATGCCACCTGGTTCTTGCAAAGGGAATCTCTCTTATAGCAAGGACGGACATCCCTAATGACTGTAACAAAAGGAAAATGACTGCCGAGTTCCTGCCCTTCCTCCTTAGTACAGGAACACGTTTTCTTGCTTTCTTCTGGTCAAATTACTGAAGCTATCGAGACAGACTTCCTTCTGTGGCTGAGGGCAGGAGGAGATGGTGGAGAAGATGGAGATGATGGTTCTGGGGGGCACAGAGCTTGGATGCAAGTTACAGAATCTTGGACTATAAAAAGTTTGGCATAACGGTATGTGTGCAACGTTAACTGCAACAGTATCTTCATCTGCAGTGGTACCTGCCTCTGCAGTGGTGCCTGCATCTGCAGCGGCCTTTGCCTCTGCCATGGTATCTTAATCTGTAACGGTATCTGCCTCTGAGCTGGTAGTTGCAATGGTGTCTGCATTTGCAGTGGCATCTGCGTCGGTCTGCAGGTTCCAAGTTACAAAATCCTGGAAGATACGCTGTTCTGCCTAATATTCTTGGCTTCTTTAAATTAGTTTTTTTTCTTTTTTTATGCTGCCTTGCCAGGACAAAAAAACCATGGACAGGGTCTTTGTGGATTCCGAGAGGAAGTGTCATTTTGACTAGAACTTCAGATTGCCCAGCAGGACACGCTGACCAGTAACACTGGCTTGCCCCTGCTTTTACTGTTTTATATATTGCCAGGCTCACACCCGTCCCCCCGCTGCTGAGGAAGCGGTGTCTCTGCAGAAAGCAAGTGCCGAGTGTGTTCCCCGGCGGGGTCTGGAGATGCAGAGGCTGCGGTTGTTGGTGGCTCCTTATCCCCTTCTGCAAGAGGGTCGGGAAAACACTAGTCAGGTCCGTGCTAAAACCGTTTGAGTGTCAGAGGCAATGAATGGATCTTTTTGGTCCCTCTCCAATAAGTGCAGCGTGGGCTGTGAGCGAGCGTGTTGCAGTGATCAGGAGGGTATTTTCTTCCTGACAGAGGTGACAGTGCCTCCTTTCCATGGGGGACTCAACCCGCGAATCACCAGCGGCAGGTTTCTGTAGCAGCGCTGTGCCCACTTTCCCCCAGCTCTGAGCTCCTCAGCCCCTTGGGGAAGCAGGAGGAGGGCAGGGACTGTGAGAACCAGAGGCAGAGGAGAGAGGCAAGCAAGAGGGTGGTGCGGTGGCAGGTGACATTGCTGGGGTGCGGTGAGGTCACTGGTGTGGGAGGAAGCTGATGGGTCAGAAGCAGCAGGCGGCACTGAGGTGCTCCCTGCACCGATGCAGAACGTCCTGCGCCGCCCGTCACCTCCCGGGAGGCACTGGGAGGGTGTCACAGAGGGTGACGCGCAGCAGAAACGAGGGCAGGGGAGACTGAGGAGGGGACAGAGAGGTGTCTGGGCTGAAGGGGAGGAGAGGGGCTTCCTGCATCCTTCGTTTGTCCTCTGTGTTTCTCAAGACGCAAATCAGGAAGGAGATGTTGAGGGCAGTGGGCCAAAAATGTAATTCAGTGCAATTCCCCAAGTTGAGGCTGCTTTGCCCGTGACAGGGAAGTGGTCTAAAACTGGTCTACCAAATCCAGTGCAGCAGCAGCAGCAGCAGCCGCCCGCGGGCGGCCCAGCTCCAGCCCTGCCATCTGAAGGCCAAAGCTGGGAAAAAGAGGTAGAAGGAGGAAGAAGGGGCAGCAGGTCAGCACCGAGTGGAGGCCCCCTGCTCAAAGCAGGGTCAGCGAGAGCAGGTGGCCCTCATGCGTGTCCAGACGGGCCTGCAGGTGGGCCCTGGGGCGGCTGGGCGGCGGCGTGGCAAGACGATGATGCAACAATGCGGTGGTGCAGCAACGTGATGATGCAGCAATGCAATGATGCAACAATGTGCAACTGCTCTATATAGGCGCTTGCTGGAAGACCGGCTGTGGTGGCCACAGCTGGGTGCCTCTGGAGCGAGAGGTGCCAGCGCAGGGTCGCAGCTCCAGGAGAGCTCTTGGAAGGAGCCATGGAGCACCGTGTCACTGCTGGCGTCCGAAACGTGGACGCACTGCTGAGCGTAGTGGGGAAGGGGGGAAAGGTGAGCAATGGGCCGATGGAGAGGGCTCAGCGCAGGAGCCTGGGACATGGCCGGGGAGCTGGGAGGGATCCCAAGGTGGTCGGGCTGGGGAGAGTTTGCAGGGAGTCCTGCCTCTCTGCCCAGCCTGGCTTACGGCTAAGCAGGTGGGAGGGCTTGCTGCGAAAGGACGCGGACGTGGGTTGAGGGAGGGTCGGGAGTTGTGGGGACAGGGGCGAGGAAGGAGAGAGCAGCTTTTGCCTGGGCCGCTCTGGGCGCTCCCCTTGGTTGGAGTCTTCCGAGAGCCTTTCTCGCAACTGCCGTGCAGGAGGCTTATGGAGATAGTGCCTGAGTGCCCATGAGTGTCTCCCTCTTTCTAGCTCGGGAACAGGAGACAGCCACTGGCAGAAGGAGGTACTGGGCTGCTGGACCTCCCACTTGGGGTCAAGATCCCTGTGCATGCGGGCTCCAAGCCTGTCTTCTGCAGGACAAAGCTGGGGGAAAAGGTAAAGGAAGTAGAAAGGGGTAGAAGAGCTCTCCTCTTTTACGGGGTCCCCGTCATTCAGAGAAGTCCTTGTGGCCGCCTGTTCTACAGCGGGCGCCGCAGCCCCTCAATCTGGCAGCGCTGGGGAGTAGAGGGAAGCTCCTGGCTCCCTGGTGCAGAGACAAAGAGGAGGACTGGCAAGGTCTGCAGTTCTTCCTGCTGGCCTAAGATGCCTACTTTGCTGGTGGGCTTTGTCTTCTCTCCCCCAGCCCAGCCTAGCCCAGCCCAGCCTGACCCCGCAGCCCGGCTGTGGTGTCCTCTGTGGCTTCAGAAGGATGGAGAAGAGTGTTGGTCCTCAGAGGACCTTTACCTTTTCACAAGTACCGCTTGGCACCCCTTTGCTGCTCTCTCCTTCCTCCTTCATAGTCTGCAAAATCTCTCGCACAGCTTCACCAGCCCTCTGGCTGTTTCAATCTGGGAGATCCATACTGCCGCCTGCTGAGCACCGACTACAACAGCCTGCATGACCCGCATCTGCGGGCCTACCACAAACGCAAGGACAACCTGCAGAGGCTGAAGAGGGAGGGTTACGTCACCAGTGACGGCAGAGTAGGTTTGGGCATGGGGCTGATAAAAACAGTCCTCATCAAGCGGGGTTCCCAGAGCGCTTGCTGCAGCCGCCTGTTGCTGGCGGAGGGCACAGGGCTGTGGGGCTGCTTGCCCTGGGAGCAGAAGTAGCGCCAGCGTCCCTCTGGCAATTCCCACTCCTGCTCTTCTCCGGCTGCCCCGCGCTGCCTGAGCGTCGAGGAGGCAGCCGGTGCGAGGCCTGGTGCTGAGGCGAGGAGCACCGCTCGGCCCTGGCTGGGGGGGAGTCAGGGGCCCCGCCACTGGGGAGGGGAGGGGAGCGAAGCGGAGGGGAGGGGAGGGTGTGCAGAGGAGCAGCTCCCCTCCCGCCGCTGGGTTTGGGCCGTTTTGGGGAAGGCAGCCTACGGAGCCGGCTTGAGAGTTCTCGGGGGATTTCTCCCCTCGTCTCTCCATAGGTGGTTTGCACTCTGAAGGAGTTCAATGAGTACAGGCAGTATCTGACCACGCTCAAGCTGGAGGCAGAGAAAACGTTCCTGCGAGAGGAGGTAGGCAAAGCGGAGTGTTCGTGGACACCGGTCAGCGGCACGGTGCCGAGGGCTGGGGCTTTACTTGCAGCATGTTGGGGAGGGGAGGCGGTCAGTGCCGAAGAGGTGAGGGCTGTGCTGCTGGGCCGGGTCTTGTGGCAGGGAGAGGAGTACCGGGCTGCGAGCTGAGCTAGCGCAGGGTGCAGGGGTGGGCACGGGCAGGAAAGTCACGTGCAAGCACGCGGAGTCCCGGGGGAAGCATTTCTTTTCTGCCCTCGTCGCGTGGCTGAAGCAGATCGCTGTCCTGGGTCCGCGGGGTGCCTCAGCATGCAGGGGCGTGAGCGCTTGTCCAGGCAACAGGAAGGCACAACCCGATGTCACCTTTCAGAAAAAGCTTCAGCAAGACCTGGCCCAATCAGAGGATGCCTCCAAACTGCCGGGAGGGACTGACGTTTCTCACCCGCAAGAGTGGCTGCCGCAGGAGCAAAGACAGAGTTTGCCAGGTGGAGAGAGGAAGAGGAGGCAGAGGTAAGAAAAGGCCAAGTAACGCTTGCTCTTGAAGGGGGCCCCTGGTCCCTGAGAGAAGTGCTGGAGCCTCCTGTTCCAGTAAACAAACAAAGGCCAGTGGTGGAAGGAGCCGGTGCGGGCTGCAGTCACGTTGGCGCAGTCTGTGTTTGGAGCCTTGGACAGGCAGGGGGACTACTGGAGCAAAGTAACCAGGAGCAGGGTGATGGGAGCGGCCGAGCAGAAAATGGCCTGGGCAAGAGGGACAGAGCTGCTCCTTCTCAGCTGCCTTCCTTTCTCTTGACAGGCATCTGACTGTGACCAAGAAGCCGATGGAAAGACTGGAGGCTCTTGAAAAAGACCAACGCCTCCTCCAGCAGGCCAAGTGCCAGCAGCAGCAGCAGCTGGGCAAGAGAAGGCAGCCAGGCAATGAGAGCAGCTCCGAAAAGTCCGCTCTCAAAGGAAGGCCGGTGAGTAGGAGCCGGGTGGATGCTGGGGGCTGCCTCTGCTGTGCGGCAGCACGTTGGTACCTGGGACTCGGGAGAGGACGCTGCCACACACGCACACAGCTGCTCAGGGCTTGCGAAGGGTGCTTGGTCGCTGAGGAGGTGGTGCCTGGCCGGTGTGCGACGTGTCCTTGTTTGAGGGTGGCTGTCAGAGACCAAGAAGCGGTTGCTTGCCTTCCTGTGTCTCTGAGACACGAGGCACTAGCCCTTTCTGACACAGAAGTGTGCCTGGGCACTCTCAGTGGCCACTTCTGAGCAGGGACTCGCACATTTAGCACGAACCTGCTGCACTAAGTGGCTGCACGGTCCATGGTGCTGGTTTCGCGCCTGGTTGAAAAACTCTTGGTTTCATCCAAAGACTTCTGCATCCGAAGATGCAGTGTCCCTGAACCTGACAGTGCCGGTGCTTGGCCATTCGTGGGTTGGTTTTCTCTTCCAGGAGGTCTTTGATTAGCTTAGCGGAGAGCCTGCTGTTGCCCGGTTCTCGTTAGCGGGGGTCCCGTTAAACGTTGCCCGGCTCCATCCCTTGCAACAGCCTCTTGGGAAGCATTTCTGGATAGTGTGGGGCGCTGTCTACGCCGGGGTGAAGGGTTAAGCTCCTTCTGCCGTGGCACTCAGGCTGTCAAGCTGCAAAAGAGCAAATGTCAGTTTCCGGCTGCTGCCTGGCTCTGTGCTTGACTCGCAATTTCTTCCCCACTTTGCACGAGGCCGGCAGCCCGCGGTGGACCTTCAGGCTGCCTCCTGTCCCGAGGACGTTTCCTTGGGCTGGCAGACAACAGCCAGGTGCCTCAAGAAGAAGGATCGTTTTCTTTTCTGCTCTCAGAACAGCCATTCCTGGCATTCGGCCCTGAAAAGGGGCAAACAGGGCACCCTGATAGAGGGCAGCAGTGCCCCAAGAGCAGCTGGGACCCGCGGCAGAAGGGCCTGGTCCAGTACCTTCGACAGCTTTCCCTCCGCTATTGGTTCACCGTGCTGAGGTCCAGGGGGGCTACAGTGCCCTTTGCTCTAAGCAAAATGGCACCTGCTTGATTCTGAGAGGTGCCCATAACACTTGGCTCCTGGCCGCAGGAGACCAGAAACCTCCGTGTGCCAGGTGGCCTACAGAGAAACCAGAGTTTTTCCAGCTTGACTGCTAGGGGCTCGTCTGGGCAGGGGTCCTGTGAGGAGGAAGACGAAAGCAAAGGGAGGTGAAGGAACCCATTCACTCATTAACTGCTCCTCCTTTTAGTCTGCAGCGTGTGCCGGAGAAGAAGCGCCTAACAGCATACAGCCTGCGGTGCTGCGGGCTACGCTGGCAGAAGACCAGGAGCTTAGAGAGGTGGCTGAGACCGTGGTCCAGGCGGTGCTGGAGCGGGTGAAGGCGCTGGGTCAGTCCGTCCGCGTCTTAAGGAGGGCTCCCCATGAGGTGCGTGGAAGGTTGTTTGCCAGCGCCAGAAGGCCAGAGCCTTTGGACACTTCTGCGGATCGCCGGGACAAGATCAGACTGGTGGCTCAAGAGATTGTGGCGAGCGTGTTGGAGAGCTTTGGGGAGCACTTGGTACCCAGCCCGTCTGATGCAGCCGAGCCTGGGCCAGCAGGCAGGCAGAAGCTCTCAGAGCTTGTTGTGGGAAGCACCAGCAGAGCAGGCAAATCCGGAGAAGAGAGATGGAGGGAGGCGGAACTAGCAGCTTCCGACAGAGCATCTTCACAGTCTTCTGTCGACAAAAGGACCAAAGAGGCTGTTGAACGTGTTAGCTCCACCTTGTCATCCTTCGTAGCGTCTCAGTTTGAACAGGACTTCCGCTGTCAGTTTTCCGAGATCCTGAAGATTCAAGGCGTGACAGAAGGACAAGGACCAGCCGGAGCATCGGAACGGCAGATCCCAGAAGCAAGCAAGAGAGCAAAGGTGCCCGTGTTGCAACCACTGCAAAACGCTGCTGATGTCTCACGAGTGAGCCGTGAGATTGCCAAGGAGAGCATCCAAAACGCCATCTCCAGAGTTCAGCAGCTGGATGCTGAATTGATCGGGTATGCCAAAACCATTGTCCTTGAAATTCTGGAAACGGTGAGGAAGAAGTTAGAGGAAGAAAGGAAGTCCAAGCAAAAATCAGAGAAGCTTCAACCAAGGGAAGTCTTGCCACCTCTCAGCCTCCCTGCAATAGTCACGCCTTCAGAGGAAGCGGGACAACTCAAAGAGGAGAGCTCACGTACTCTCCTCCCATCTCTCCGCCGAGGCGCCGCGCAAGGTGCTCGCCGGCCAACAGAAGGCCTTCAGGAGTCCAGGGATTCCACCTCCGGAGCCACAGCAAGGTCTTCAGTGCCCGCACGGGAAACTCTGCGTATACTCCGGCCAGGGAGCACCGCAGACACCCTTCCCTCCATGGGCCCCCAGTTTCCAAGAGAGCCCATGCCTCCAGCGGGTCCCAAGCCCCCTACCCAGGCAGGAGCCCGGCACAGACCAGTGCGTTTAAAGCTTCTCCTGGAGGAGCCCGTGCAGCCCGAGTCGTTGAAGAGGGCGGTAGCTGGGAGCCTTGTGGAGGGTGTCCTGAGGAGGTGTGCGGCTCCAGGGCCACAGAGCCCCCGGGCAGCTCCCCCAGGCAGAGAATAAAGAGTTTGCTCCCAAGGGCTTGCTTGTGCCTACCTTTATTGATGCCAGGCCATACTGTGTCTGGGCGTTTTCCCTGCAAAGTTTTCCCTCGTCTTCCTCCCTCCCACAGCCTCGGTCAGGCCAAGACCCGGTTCTACAGGGAATCTTAAGTAGGGACGAGAAAAGTAGTCAATGTTTTTGCCTTGTTTAGAAAGCTTTGTGGCTGGGCTATTGGAGGGGCTGGTCCAGCTCTGTAAAGCTGTACTCCTGCCTTCTGTGAGTCCCATAGGTGGGCGCTGTTGAAGGCTGCGCCTTGTTCTGTGCGTTTATTCTCTCGTCCCCTCACGACCTCCTGATGGGCCTTTGGGTTCCCACCCAGGGCCGTTGGTGGTCCTGTCTGTGTCGCAGCAAGGGACTGGCCTTCAAAATGAGGCTTTGGACCATAAAAAGGAGGCTTTCAATGCTAGAATCAAAGCTCTGGACTCTAAAAATGAGGCTTTGGGCCCTAAAAGAGGGGTTCGGAGCATAAAAATGAGGGATTGGAAACTCAGGATGCGGCTTGGACCCTGAAAACGACTGGCCGGATCCTAAAAATGAGGCTTTGGAGTCTGAAAATGCGAGTTCGGCAACTTAAAACGTGGCTTGGGGCTCTGAAGAGGAGACTTTGCCAACTGCAACGGAGCCTGTGGACCCTCAAAATGAGGGTTTGGAGCCTCAAATGGGGCTCTGGAAGCCAAAACTGAGACTTTGGGAAGGGAAAGCGAGGCTTTCTGCCCTATAAGTGTAAATTTGGACCCTAAAAGAGTGGCTGTCTGCCTTAAAGCTGAGGGTTTAAACCCTCCAGATGAAACTGTGGGCCCTCAAAAAAGGGCATGGGTCATAAAAGGCCAGAAGGTTTGGACCAGAACAATGAGGACTTTGGCCCTCCAAATGAGGCTTTGGGCACTAAAAATGGTGGGGGAGATGCTACGCGTGACCCTTAGGGCTCTGCAAAGGAGGGGAACCTCTTGGTCTCGATAGGGCCCCAAGACATGAGGCTTTGGCCCCAAAGAGAGGGCTTGGGTCACTCCGGGGGAGGCCCTCAGCTGTAAAAGAGGCCTTTGGACCCTCCTGTGGAGGGTTTGGGCCCTAAGAATGGGGCTTTGGAAATGAAACTGAGGCTTTGAACCCTGCATTAGGTTTTGTGCCTTCAAGGGATGCTTCGGTACCAAAACCGGAGGCTTTGCGCCCTAGAAATGGGTCTTTGGAGGCTCCAAATGAGGGGTTGTACGTTAAAGAAGAGACGCCTTGCACCCTAAACGAGGAGCTTGGCCTCCAAAATGAGGCTTTGGGCCCTCCAATTGAGTATTTGGACCCTCAAAATGAGGCCTTGGGCTCTCCTAGTTGCAGACCGGATCCTAAAAATGAGCCTATGGTCCCTGAAAAGGAGGCTTTGGCAGGTAAAGAATGAGGCTTGGGGCTCTAACGGTGGGGCGTGTGCTGTAAAAGGAAGGTTTGGACCTTAAAGATGGGTGTTTGGGCCCTTGCAGTGAGGCTTCAGGACCCTAAAAATGAAGGGCTGGATTGTGGAAACGATTCTTTGGACCCTGAAAATGAGGCATTGGGCCCTAAAAATGAGGTTCGGAGCCTCAAAATTTGAGTTTAGAAACAAGGTTGTGGAGCCTGAAGTGAGGCTCTGGAGTTTATAAATGAAGCTTTGGACCGTCAAGATGAGGATTTGTTCAGAAAAATAAGGGTTGGGACGCTATAAGGAGTATTTGGACAGTCAAAAGGAGGCTTCGGGAGAGAAAGATGTGTACTTGGGCCTTATAAAGGAAGCTGCGTACTCTAAAAAGTGGCTTTCTGTCCTAAAAATGAAGGTTTGAAAGGTAAAAATGAGGCATGTTAGCCTAAAAGAGCGATTAAAACCCTCAAAATGCGTCCCCGGGCCCAAAAAGCGAGGGTTTGGACCCCCAAAAGGAGGCTTTCAACCCTAGAATCCCAGGTTTGGAGGGTAAAAAATGAGGCTTTGGGCCCTAGAAGAGGGGTTTGGAGCATGAAAATGAGGGTTTGCAAACTCAGGATGCAGCGTGGGCCCTCAAACCAACTGGCCGGATCCTTTGGAGCTTGACAAGGTGGCTTTGGGCTCCAAAAAGGAGCCTTTGCCAACTGCAACGGAGCCTGCGGCCCATCCGACTGGGGCTCTGGAAGCCAAAACTAAGACTTTGGGACGGGAAAAGGAGGCTTTGGACCCTGAGAAGAGGCTTTCTGCCCTAAAACTGAGGGCTTAAACCCCCCAAGCGAAACTGTGGGCCCTAAAGAAATTGTTAGGGGTTTGTGTGGGGCGGTTTTTCTGGGGCCGCAGGGGTGGCTCCTGAGAGAAGCTGCTGGAAGGTTCCCGGGCTCCCAGTTGGACCCGCCCCTTGGAAGGCCGAGCCAATCAGCGCCGGCGGTAGCGCCTCTGGCAGAACATCCTGAAGAGGGGGAGCCTGCAGTGAGGAGGGGGATGGGAATGGGAGAGGAGCAGCTCTGCAGATCCCGAGGTCGGTGAGGAAGAAGAAGGAGGGGGAGGAGGTGGTGAGGCGGCAGGCTGTCCCCCTGCAGCCCATGGAGGTGAGCGGGGGAGCGGAGGCCCCCCCAAATGGCCGTGACTGCGTGGGAAAGCCCGCGCTGGAGCAGTGTGTGACTGAAGACCGGCCCGTGGAAAGGCCTCACGCCAGGGAAGTTCGTGAGGAACTGCAGCCCGCAGAAAGGACTCCCGTGGGAGCAGTTGGTGAAGGACTGTCTCCCGTGGGAGGGACCCCACGGTGGAGCAGGGGACGAGTGAGGAGTCCTCCCCCCCTGAGGAGGACGGAGCGGCAGAGACGAGGTGTGGTGAGCTGACCCCAACCCCCGTCGCCTGTTCCCCTGCGCCGCCGGGGGGAGGAGGTAGAGAGAGCCGGGAGTGGAGTTGAGGCGGGAAGGAGGGAGGGCTGGGGGGAAGGTGTTCGGAGGGGGGCTTTTACTTCTCCTTAGCCTTGTTTTGATTGGATCGGCAGTAAATCAAATGGCTTTTGTTTCTTCCCCAAGTTGAGCCTGTCTTTTGCCCGTGGCCGTAAGTGGGGCAGTCCTTGTCTCGACCCACGAGCCTTTCTTTGTATTTTCTCCTCCTCCCAGCGTGGCCACGGGGAGGGAGGAGTGAGCGTGCGGCTGCGTGGTGCTTTGCTGCCGGCTGGGCTGAAACCACGACGTGAGGCCGAAGGAGGAGGAAGAGGAGAAGGAGGAGGAGAGAGGAGGCAGCAGGAGGCAAGAGCAGAAGCGTGAAGCAAGTTGAGGAGGAGGCAGCAATAAAAGGCAAGAGGAGGCCCGGGAAGGACAAAGACGCCTTTTCCTTTTGCCTCCTTTTTGCCTCCTCCCTCATCACGTTGCTTCCTATTTCTCCTGTTGCCTCCACCGATTCCTACATCCTCCTCATCCTCCTCCATTACCTGTTTTATCCTGCTTCCTCTTCATGCATCTTATGGCATGCTGTTGCCTCCTCCTCTTTTGCTCCCTTTTGCCTCCCTTTTGCCTCCTCCTAGGTTACCCCTGGTGTCCTCCCGCGTTCCCTGGTGCCTCATCTTTTTCTTACTCCTGTTGCCTCCTGTTGTTTCCGGTGGCACCCTGATGCCTCCTCCTCCTTCTCCTATTGATTCTTGTTGCTTCTTCCTTTACCTCCTGCATGCTGCTGTGTCCTCCTCTTGCCTCCACTATTTCTCCTCCCGCTGTGTCTTCCTGTTGCCTCCTCCTTCTCTCTTTGTTAGTGTTGCCTTCTGTTGCATCCTGTTGTCTCCTCCTTTCTCTCTTTGTCTTGCCTCCCGTTGCGTCCTCCTTCTTTTGTCTCTTGTGTCCTGCTACGTCCTCCTCTTGCCTCCTTTTTTTCCTTCTCCTGCGGCTGTCTGTTGCCTCGTCCTCCGCTTGCCTCCTGTTGCCTCATCTGGCATCCCGTGGTCTCCTCCTTTTTCGCTTTCTGTTGCCTCCTCCTCCTCCTTTTCCTGCTACCGCCTTTTGCCTTCTCCTGCTTTACCTCCTGTGTCCTGCTGTGTCCTCGTGTTGCCTCCTCGTCCTCCTCTTGCCGAGACAAAGGTGACCTTTGTCTCGTGGTACCTCTTCCTCCTAAGCCCCTCTTGCCTTCTCTTGTCTGGAACCTTCCTTGTGGGAGAACTAGCTGGCTGTTTCCAGTTGTGGAAGTAGGTTTTGCAGAGAACGAGAATAACGAGATGTTCAGTTCACCGAGCAAGCGCAGATCCCCAGTGCTGCGGAGCTTGTGAATAGGCTGCAAAGGGACAGTGAGGGCCAGGAACAGCTTTCAGTCCTGGCACCTTCCTTGTGGGCGAACCAGCTGGACGTTTTCTATATTGGAAGCGGGCTGTACAGGGAATGAGAGCGATGAGCTGTTTAGATCGCTAAGGAAGCGCAGATCCCCAGTGGTGTTAGGCCTCCGACCAGGCTGCAGAGAGAAGTTGAGGGCCAGCAACAGCGTTCTGTGCTGGCACCTTCCTTGTGGGAGAACTAGCTGGACGTTTTCAATTTTGGAAATAGGCTGTGCAGAGAATGAGAATAACGAGATGTTTGGGTGCTGGGGAGAGTGCTGCGGCTGAGCCTGCCCCGAGGGAGAAGGTGAGCGGGGGCCGGGCGATGGACCGATGGACCGGCAGGTCCCGGAGAAAGCCCCGAGGAGGGCGATGGCGCCTGCGGGGGGGCGGCGGTGTCCGTGTCGGAGGCACGGAGCGGTGGTGTGGGGGGGCCGCGCCGTGTCGGAGCCGACGGGGGCAGGCGGCAGCAGTTGCTCAGGGAAAGACTGAGAAACGAAGCGTGTGTGGGGTGAGCCGCCTTCTGGTTTTGGACTTTGTGTGTCTGGGAGTCATTGCTACGGAATTCTTGAAGCAGCTGTTGTTTTTCTAAGACTAGAGTACATCGATAGATAGCAATGAGCGGTGTTGGAGATGCTTCTTGTTGGTAAGAGTTGTCTCTGTACTTCAGGTTTTTTCATGAAAAGGTAGTGGGATACTAGTTAAAGAAAAAATTGTCTGTAGGGGAGTGTGCGTATACATACACATATACACACACACATAGACGTGGGTGCGTACTCACCCCCCACTACAAGCATGTTTTCCTTTCCTGTCCGTATCTGTGTGTATGTGTATACACGTCCCTACAATTTCTATTCTTTCAAAAATATCCTACTACCTAGTCTGTGCTTGTGTGCGTATATGTGTATATATACGTACGTGTGTATATATATATGTGTATATATATGTTTAAAATAGGGGTTGTTTTGAAACGACTTGGAACTCCCTTGGCTATTGAAACCCTTCTTGGTCTTAGTGCGGTGCTTCCCTTTGTTTTGTTTGTAGGGCCCTGGTCTAGGTTTGGTTTTTCTAGTATGAGACAGAATATTCCTGTCTTTCCAGTAGGTGTTGCCACGAGAGGATCTCCAAACAGAAAGAGTTACAGGGAAGGATTCCAGACAAGAAGACTAATTTCAAGAGGGTTATCAGTTAATAACTTTGGAATACAGCCGAGCAATGTTGGTTTCCTGAAATCCTGTTGAAAGACTCATTAATGAAAACTCAGTTTGTTTTGTCCAGCTCTCAGTACGGCTGTGGGTGTATGTAAATGTGAGTGTGTGTCTATGCATCTGCCAATATACTATGGCAGTTTCTGCAGAAGGCTGTAATAGAAGAGGCGAGGTACTGACTTTTTAGTAACTAGTTGGATAATCAGTGTAACTTTCTAAAGTATTGCTTACTTAGATAAAGGCAGCAGTACTAATATGCTGTTGCATTCGTTTAGTAGTTGACTGTCTTTCTGTGCTGACAGGGTTTAGTATTCTGTACAAGGAGGAGGTGTCAGAGTGCGGGTGACAGAAAATCGTAACAGTCTCATGTAAAAATCGAATATCTGAATTGTTAGCTCAGTAAGATTTTGTGGTTTGTTTTTTTAAAACCCGAAAAGCTAATCCTGGAATTTGGTTTTGAATTTAATGTGACAGTTGATCCTTGTGAAAGTTATTTTTGGTTATTTACTCTTATATTAGTTCTTTGAGTAGCTGGCACCTTTGTGCTGTCTTGCGTTCTATCAAGGTCAGTATAAAATGAATCTTGACCTTGATAAGCACGTAGAGGATTAGGGATGAGTTCAATGCAGAGTATGCAGCCTGCCTAGTAGAGAGTGTGAGTTTGTAAGGACACCTCTGCTGTAGAAACTAAGTCTCTTACTCTTTTATTTAATAGGAGCGGTGAGCTGTGTCCCTAGATGGGTATTTTCATCTTTGGAAAGCAGAGCAGCTGCTTCTGCAGAAGGTGCAGAAGCTGCTGCTTGATGCAGAAAAGCATCAAAGGTGCTTCTCTGTTTGTAGGCGTTAAATTTCAAAGATTGCCTAGCAGTTAAGGCTGTTTGCTATTCTTCGTCTGCTTCAAATGCTTGAAGAAAGAGCAGCAGTGTTTGTAAAACACTTCAAAGCTTTTATGCCAGATGAAATGTGCTGAAACTTAGAGCTTGAGGGAACTCCCCACTCCCCTCATTTTGGAGGGTGGGAAGTGCTCTGAACTTTCTGCCAGTTCTGGGTTAGCTGAGGTGAACCGTTGCGTAGAGAAGGAGGGCTACTTGATGAGCAGAATCCGTAAAGGAAGTTGCCCTTCCTGAGGTGTAATTGCAGGTCAAACCCAGACGTATCTGTGCTAGTGCATGAGGTAAGCTTTTATAGGTGAGAGCTGCTGTCTGTGTACAGCTGCTGAAGAAGTACCAGCAGCTTAGGAAGATGTAAACCAATTGACCACAACGTGCATTGTTCTTTGCGTAATACTTGGCTTCAGCCTTTCTCATCTCAGCTTGGTTCAGAGAAGGCATCCCATCTCCTTCAGTTTTTTTTCTCTGGGTGAGGTCGTTGCTTTTCTCTTCAAGGTCTGTTTTTGTGGTGAAGTTACTTTGTAGCTGAGTCCTTGTTTTTTTCACTGCAGCTTCCTTGACCCCAGCTTACAGAAGTGTTCTATGACAGTGTTCCTTGAGCAACCAAGAAACCAAACGCGAAAGCAAGTCTGAAATCTAACGGTAGCCAACATGAGTGCCTTTATGATCAACTAAATTGTACGTTATCCAAATATTTCTGAACTTTGAGAAGTGTGCCTTTTGCTTCTACTTCTTTTTGTACTGCGTCTTACTCTGTTTGACTTCATCTCAAAGCAAATCCAGTCTGTGCTGTGAGTGAATGGTTGCTTTGTAATTTTAAATCCATGAATGAGACTCTTCATTTTCAGTGTGTATTTATTTGCTTCAAACATCCAAAAGCTCACTCTTCTCATAAACAAAAAAACCCCCCAAAACCAAAACCAAACCAAACCAAACCAAAAAACAGTTTGCAGATTTGTGTGCTATTTTCCTTTTCTGGTGTGGATGCAGTATGTGTAATGGAACTTGACAGCAGGGCCAAGTGTGAGGGCTTGCAGGGTGGGTGGTCCCCTAAAGTTCTTCCCAGACTCTTAATCTGAGGTACTTCAGCCCCTTAGGAGGCAGTTTGAAGTGGTGTGAGCTATCTTGTGTGGATGCTGAAGGCTTTTCTTTTGTAATGGCTTGTTAATGTGTCTGTGTTTTGATTGTCCAGGCCAAGCTCCTCCAAAGATGCCCCGAGGTGTACCGCCCTTGTTGTCTAACCAGTATCTTGTGGGACCTGGAGGACTTCTGCCTGCCTACCCAGTAAGCAGTTTAATTGTTGCTGTCCTGGGTTGCTTACCCCTTGGTGCAAATGGGCCCTCGCGAGCTGCTGCTGTCTATGCCAAGGCATTTCTGTTGGCACGTGTTGCATGTGGAATTCTTGTTCCAAGTGCTGAAGAACCTATGCTACTGGTCCTTAACGGTGTGGTTCTTGTAAACCAAGGGGAGAATGCTACTGTGTTCCTGAATGCAGGCTGGAATGTCAGGTGTGCTGGGATTTGTCTTTGAATGCCACTTTTTAACTTGCTGCAGCTACTTCCTCAGTTCCAGCATTGAAGGCAGAGCCTTTTTGCTCACTGCCTTCCGCTGGCTCTCTGCCTAGCGTGGTATCCCCCACGGCTTCGCTTCTGCCTTCAGCCATCGCGGCACGCGGCAACGTTGCCCAGCTTGCCTCAGTCCGGTGATTTGGCCAGCAGGTGCCTTTGCCAGTGAAGCAGGTACGGTAGGAGTTGTGATAAACTGAAAGGGGTTCCATTTGGGGGAAAGGGCAACCGTGAGGGTGATTGTGTCTGGGGGCTGTCAGACCTTAGGGTCCCCTTTTCTGACCCAAACTAGAACGAGGAGAGAGATTCAGAAGAGAACAGGATGTTTCTGGTTGCACAGGATGAGCTCTGGGCTGCCTCTTCATGATAGAGCAGCTGCTGCCCTCAAGTTTTTGTGGTATATAAAGACCTTTGTGTGTCAGGGGGCTCTTGCTTCAATCATGCCAGCTCAATTAGCCCAATTGATTCCCCCCGGTTTGTTTTTCCTGCTTTGTCCAGAGTGCCTGCTGTTTGTTTAGTGCCATTCCCTAACAGTTTGCTTCCTGGCTAATTTTGAAATACTGTAGTTTCATTTGTGCATGTATTTCCTAAAGTTAAAAACGAGAAGTAACTGCACAGGGCAAGTGTGTGTTTCTTCTTTTTCTAAGGGACCGAATTCTCAGAGTCTGCTCCTTAAGATGCTTTGAGATATCGGATTGGTGTTCCTGGAAGTGCACTCAGCACAGCTTAACTCATTTGCGCTATGTGTCTGATTGTCTCAGTGCCTGTTAGTTGAGCGACGTCCTGAGGCTGTACGGGTTGAGTTCTATTTTCATACTCTCCTTTGTACTGTACTTGTTGAAGTGAGAAACTAATTGGATGGGATATCAGGTGTTTGGGGTTTTTTTCCTGTTTCACAGCTAGGACGTGGTTGATTCTCTTTTAATACCCTAGTGTTTTCTGTTGAATAAAAAGGTGACTGTGTCAAGTAACAGGAATTACTCCATTCACGTTAGAAACATCCTCTCCCCACATTTGTTTGTTGGAAAGCTGTGTACGTGGTTCGAAATTTTGGTTGGAGGGTTGCTGCTGTTGGGCGGGTAGCAAGCGCCATGAAAAGAGGATGCCTGAATTCCAAGCACGTCTGACTTGGTTGTGCTGGTGGCTCTTGTGTGTGTCTCTGCCCTAGGTCAGATGGTGAATTCGGGCTTCTTAGAAGAGCTGGGGAGAGTGGGCGAGGGCGTGGTTTAAAACTGTATGTTGGAGTGAAGTATTTCTTGCCTTGCTCCCTGAAGTGGTGTCCCGGTCATTCCTGCAGATGGGGAACAGTTTTGAAGAATGGAGAAGTAAAATTAATCCGTGAAACTGCCCGGATTTCTTCTGGTCCCACCCCTCCAAGAGCTGCCAGAAGTGGTTGCCCTTAAATGAGGGCATCTAATTTAGCTGGCAGCTTTGTTATGAAAACGGCTGTATTTTCTGGTGGCTATTTCTATAGAGAATAGTAAAATACTTGATAGGGTTAGGCTCTCTCTTGCTTCTGATTTTGCACGAGGAGGGGCTTTTTGAGCACCAAAGCATCCCCGTTTTTTATGGCTTTGTTTTGTTTGCCTTTGTTCAATGTTCATTCTGTTGGTTCCGTGCTGTACTGTCAGTTATGTTGTCGGCCTCGACCGTAAGGTATAACTTTCATCAGTGTAAATGTAGAAGAAGCAGTTTCAGTCCCCTTTCAGGGAGACATGTAAGGATCTTTGGATTACGGATGGGTGTGAGGGTGCTCGTGTTCCTGCCAATAGTTGACAGGCCTGGTCAGCTAGGGAAAAAAAGTGTCATTTACAGTTTATATGAACAGTTTTCCTTCAATGTTTTGTTCCTTTCAAAGATTTACAGGTGACGTTTTGCTATTTTCGTATCAGAATTTAGGGATTTTTAACGCAAAGCTCTCCACTGAAATGTAAAAGGAGTGACCGATGTGTCCTGGAAAGAAGTCCAATTACGTAGACTGGCTAGTTCTACTCTTGTAGTTTACAGTTCTACATAAAACACAGGTGTGTGTTTTCTCACTTGGGCTGTGCAGTGGTAAGAAGACGCCACAGACAGAGAAAAAAACCCTCCCCTGGAACTTCCTCTGAAATTAGAGGTGGGTGAGACATACCATATTTTCTGCTTCTTCCGCTATCCTGCTTTCTCTTAAACTTGTTTGTATCACTATCATAAATTCCTTGCTTACGCTAGAGCCAAGACAATGTAAGGTTTTTGGTTTTTTTTCTTTTTTTTCTCAGGCCGGTCACCTCCTGTCAGGCAGAGATAGCCATGTAGATGTGGTCGGTCACAGAGACAGGACGACTAACAGGTGGGTGCGTGGTTAGTGATGGTTCTCCCTTTTCAACAGTACTGTCAGTCACATCAGGGAATGATGTGTCGGAGGGGTTTCAGATTGGTGGTAATTACAGAATAGTGATGTGATTATTACTGCAGTAGGCTGAGGGTATGAGAAGGACAAAGATTTGGGGAGGAGAGGGTAATTTTAATCAGCTGTAAGATTTTTTACAAGGCAGCTTTTGTGGGTCAGCGATGACGATGATGGAGGTGGTGGCTGAGATTCTGTAATGGATATTGTTTTGTTCTGGAATTGAATCCCAAATCACCCTCTGAGAGTCTTAGTCAGCCTACTGAGTCTGGGAGCATACAGTTTGTTTTCTTAAAACGGCAGGTAGTTGGAGGGAGAGCCTGTTTGGAAGTTTTAGCGGTTTGGGGACAGAGGCCAGTTGGGGGCTGGGGCCCTCGGGGGAGGGGGCTGTTTGTGCCCCGTGCCCGTGGGCTGGCGCTCACAGCTGGGAGCGGGCTTTCCAAAATCCTGTTGGAATGGAAGGAGCCAGACGTGGGACCTGTGGCCGAGCTGGGGGACAGGGAGCAGCCCTGGACCAGCCGGCCTCAGGACCTGCAGCAAACTTGCCTTCAGATCGGCTCTCCCAGCAGGACACTGCCCAGGAGTCGCTTTGATTGTTGCTGTTCTCCTTCAGGAAGCACGGTACGCACCAAGCACACCCAGAGCTGCGCCCGTGCCAGGAGAAGACTTGGAGTGGAGTGCAGCCGGGGCTGATGGCGACAGTTCCCACCAGCTCAGGAAGATGCAGGTAAGATGCCAGAGAGGGGAGAGCAAGTGGCTGTCACTTCTCTTGCAGGAGCAGGATTTAACAGCAGAAGGGAGGCAGGCTGAAAGGGCTTTGGAGGTCCAAAAGTGCCTCAGGCAGCTGGAGCAGTCATGTGACAGCAGAGGAAGAAGAGCAGGAGATGCAGGTGACGCGTCTGGGACGATGTTTCCGAGGTACCATCTGCCACACAAACACAGAGAAAGACAGAGGCGTTGGGAGGTCACGGAATGGGTGGGAAAGGTGCGTGGGCGAGAGGAGAGCACGGGGAGATGGGAGGCAGTGCTGGAGATGGAGGGGAAAAATCCAGGGTGTTGGAAGTGAGGATGCTTCTGCTGTGCAGAGGCCTTCTGTAAAAGCTGCAAATTCATCTCCTGGCTTTGGTTTTCCCAGGCTGTGCTTTGCTGAGCCTCAAATGGGGCTGCTGTTCTCGTCCAGATTTTTGCTCTGAAACCATTCAAGTGCTGAGGGCTGGGATTTTTCAAGAGCATCCTATTTCTCTTTGGGCTTCCTGGGGAGGGATTGCAGTCACGCAAGACCTGTTGGGGAGCTCAGTCTTCTGTTGGGATGCTCCCTGTGGGACAGGAGGGCAATTGCTTTGAGCTGCCTCTATTTCGGGAGGGATTACCTACATTTGCCTTCCATCTGAAATACTGCTTAGTGCAACATGTTGGGTTTTTTTTTTTGTAAAAGTGGGGAAGTGTGTGTGAACGGCTGAGTGCTAGTATACAGTGAATTACCTTCCCCTGCTGAGAGTAAATGGGTTTAGGGATAAAAATACCCGTCTTGTGTTACAAAACTTGGTTCCCTTGAAGATGCAAGTGCTAACTGATGGACTCCTGGCTGACAAAATCTCTTCCCAACTTGCTTAAACATTAAACAGCCTTCAAAGTGGCGTTCAGATGATCTCGTGTGATTTCTTGCAATTAATCAGGGTTGTCTGAAGCGTACCACTAAAGCGTACTAAAGTGTTTTGGTTGTTAAAAAGTAGGTTTAAAAAGTAGTTCATAGAGACATCTTCTGTGTCGGGTTTCAAAGAGTTCAAGCTCTTGTTGTGTCCGGTTGAGAGTTTCTGATGTTATTTTTCCCTTGTTCGGAGGGAGATTGTCATGGTTTAACCCCAGCCAGCAACTTGAGCACCACGCAGCCGCTCACTCACTCCCCTCCACCCAGTGGGATGGGGGAGCAAATCGGGAAAAGAAGTAAAACTCATGAGTTGAGATAGGAGTGGTTTAATAGAACCGAAAAGAAGGAACTAATAACGATAATGATAACACTAATAAAATGACAACAGCAATAATGAAAGGATCGGAATGTACAAATGATGCGCAGTGCAATCGCTCACCACCCGCCGATCGATCGACACCCAGCTAGTCCCCGAGCGGCGATCCCCCGCCCCCGCTCCCCCCAGTTCCTATACTAGATGTGACTTCACATGGTATGGGATACCCTGTTGGCCAGTTTGGGTCAGCTGCCCTGGCTCCGTCCCCTCCCAACTTCTTGTGCCCCTCCCGCTTTCTCACTGGCTGGGGATGAGAAGCTGAAAAATCCTTGACTTTAGACTAAACACTACTTAGCAACAACTGAAACCATCAGTGTTATCAACATTCTTTGCATACTGAGCTCAAAGCACAGCACTGTACCAGCTACTAGGAAGACAATTAAGTCTGTCCCGGCTGAAATCAGGACACTGGTTCATGCTTCTTTGGCAATCTTCGGGGGCCTTCTGGAGCAGGATGTTTCCTTTTTATCAGTCTTTAGTTCCTTCTTCAAGGGTGGGGTCCTCAGCAAAGCATGCATAGTTTATACAAAGTAATCAGGCTTGCCTAGTGAAGCTATGGAGTAATGGTCCTCCTTAAAGGACAAGGTCTCATGTTGAACCCTGAGCTGAGCAGTATCACCATGGCTAGGCCATAACTCACACGTATGACTACACATGGACTAAGCCCCAGATGAGAGCAGAAATTGTTGTTGCTAAGCCTGGGTGACAGAGGGCTGCTCCTGCTCTCTCCTCCCTGGTGTGAGCCGAGCGCATGAGTGCCCTGCCTGCTCCTGCCTTGGTGCTTTGGGAACTGGGGTGAAAAGGAAAGACAGACTGGTGTAGTTGCGGGACCTCTTGAGGTGTCCTGGGTTTGCTTTGCTAATTGCTCGTGTAACGTTTCCTCGGCTGTTCACTAGATACGTGCATAGAGAGGCAAACCAGGCCATGAACTGGCTTTCCAATTGAAGGTTTCCTCTTGCAATAAAACGTGCTTCCGTTTTCTCATGGGTAACAGCCTGAAAGATAGAAGCGGAAGCAGCGTGTGCCTCTTGTGCAAATAGGTAACAACAGATGGTTGTATTTGGTTGATCCTTAGTTGCTTCCTGCGTAGGAAATCTGTACATTAATTTAATCTTTGTGTTTAGGCAGGGCCTTGCTAATGTTACTGGGTAGGCAGCAAGTATGTGGATGTCCGGTCTCGTGCATGTTTGTGTCATAAATTGAGACCACAACGGACTATAATCCAATTAAAATTTATTAATTGTAGCAAGTAGGATAGGAGCAAAGAACAGCGCTGGACGGCAGGGGAGTCTGCGCTCCGCCGACTGCCGTAACTAGCACATTCACACCCCTTGTTTTTATAGTTTTAGTCCTTAGGTTTTTAATTATCTCATACATATTACAAAACTTGAGCTCCTGGTTGGTGCTTGCAATCTTCCCGCAACGTGCGCATTCTTCAGTTTCTCATATCTTCTTTTTCAATCTTTATCTTGTTCTTTTCGCAGGCACAGTTCTTGTTTGACCTATCTTTGTTTCAAGTGTCGGGAAATTGCTCATATCTCCTTTCCCAATCTTTATCTTGTTCTTCTTGCAGGCACAATTCCTGTGTGACCTATCTTTGTTTCAAGTGTTAGGAACATTTTCTTCACATTCCTCACAATAATCAGTACATCCCCACACATATCAGTAAAATCGTTAGTACATCCTTATTGCTTAACCTGAGGGTTTAATTAACGGTTAATTGTTACAATATAAAGATGAATTAAAATTAACTGGTTTCAGTAACAAAACGTATTTCCCAATTACTCATTCTTAGCTTTGATAAACAATCTTTGCCCCACATTTATCACAATCCCCCCCTTTTTTTTCTTTATAATCCAATTGTTTATAAAACGTATCTTCATCTTCATATTTATACGCAATCCTTTTTTTACAGTTATCACACTTTGTCCCACAATCACAATAAATTCCTTCCATTATTTCGGTGTGTTTCTTTTGGGCTTTTTCCTATGGCCAGTTGCCGGGCTCAGGGGGATTTCCATTTGCTGATTTCATTAACAGAAGTATACCGAGGAGCAGAGAATACTTTGGTTGTATTGTTTTTGGAATACTCTTACCAGTCCTGGGGAAGTTCAGTCACGATTGTTCTTGGGTCCCATTGTTCTGGTTCTTTTCTCCACTGTTTGTTCCTCCTCTGCCTCGCCCGTCGACCCGGTTGCTTCGAGTCACGGGGTGTACTATCTTCTCGGCAGCAAGGGAATTCTTCAGGAGAATAGCCGCTTCGGGTCTCCTGCCTATTTATATAGGCCTCCCACTTTGTGGCTTTAACAAATGGGGCAAAGCAAGACACGGTTAGTATTTACCTTCTACACTTTATAGCTGAAATTTCAGCCATAAAGGGGACTGGTTTATTGGAATGGTAACAATAATATTGGGGATTTATGCCTTTAGTAAAAAATCTCCCACCATTCCCGGGATTCGTAAAGAATCTTTTTTGTTCTGCTACCAATTGTCTTAGTTTCTGATTGGTAAAATTTCTTTGAGTTTTCCAGCACTGTATACAAACTCCTATCGGAGGATAACCATACTCACAGTGCTTCCATCAATTTTCTCGACAAACTTTGTACCTGAAACAAGCAAATGGAAAGCAATTACAGTTTGGATCATTACCCTTAATTCAAACATCAAAGATACGCACCCTACTTTCATCCGTATGTCTTTTATATTCTATGTTATGGGGCTGCATAGGCTTAACAAACTCCCTTGGTACACTTTGTAAACTTCTAAATATAATACACAATAAGAGACAAATTAAAAAGCAACAACAAAAACTATAACACTTTTTACACTAAAAGGTAATGCTTCATAATGATCAAACAGAGTTTCTATCATGGTTTATTTTTTCATGTTTATCTTGGTGTCACCTGGAGTACTGATTATTTTCCAGTGGGGTCGGGTTACTGGACCTTTAATGCGACTAGCATGAGTCTATCCACGTTCAGCAGTCCGAACGGCAGTTTCTGTAGTAAGTAAAACAAGATAAGGTCCTTCCCAATTAGGTTTTAGGGTTTTCTCTTTTCACGTTTTAACCAGTATCCAGTCCCCAGGTTTAAAATTATGAATTTTTAAGTCCAACGGGGGTCGTTGCACAATCAGTCCTTGTTCCCAAAGCTTGTTCCGATGTTCTGCTAATTGCGAAACATATTCATTAATTACACGATCTCGAATTAAAACATTCGTCTGTGGACTTTCAATTCTATAGGACATACCATACACCATTTCAAATGCTGATATTCCTACATCTGCCCGGGGTCTAGTCCTGAGGATTAATAGTGCCATGGGTAGGCATTTAATCCATGATAATTTGGTTTCTATCATTAATTTGGTCAAAATAGTTTTGATTTCTCCATTCATCCTTTCAACTTTTTCCGAACTTCGTGGATGCCATGGTGTATGGTATTTCCACTTAATACCCAAGCTTTCTGTTAGATCTTTAACAATTTTTGACACAAAGTGTGTTCCTCTGTCTGAGTCGATTACATCAGGTACCTCATATCGAGGTATAATATGTTCAAGTAATACTTTAGTGACTTGGTTAGCAGTTGCTTTGGAAGTAGGAAAAGCCTCAACATAATGTGTTAAATAATCCACCATTACTAATAAATATTTATAACGCCCTATCCTGGGTAGTTCAGTAAAATCCACTTGTATTTGTGAAAAGGGTCTATATGCTGGGGAACGTCCTCCAAGAGGTTTTTGTCTCATGTTGTTTCGGTTAACCTTTTGACAGGTCTCACAAGCTACTGTGACTGTCTTAGCTATATTATCTTGCGACCTGTTTCTATGTCCTCCCATTCAAATGTAAAATAATCACGACTCTCTTCAGCTAAGGGACAGGCCCAAAACGCATCTTTTAAATCAATTACGTTATACCATGAGTTATGGGGGCCCAATTTACTTAGTAACGTATAAGGATTAGCTACCACTGGAAACCGTGTAATTGTTCTTTTATTTATTTCTCTTAAATCATGCACAAGCCGATATTTTCCATTTGCCTTTTTTTTATAGGCAAGATGGGAGTATTAAAAGGTGACATACAGGGTTCCAAAATCCCTTGTGCTAGTAATCGATCGATCTCTAGTTTTAATCCTTTCCATCCTTCTAGAGATATAGGATATTGCCTCACCCTCACGGGTATGTGGGGTTCGGAAATTTGAATTTTAATTGGTGGTATTTCCAGTTTACTTATTGTGTTCGGAGAATACCACACATCTGGATCAATTTGTTCTTGATCATTTACGGTTAAAGGATAAGTAGACACCATTAGCTCTTGATTCTTTACTTTAATTTCCAATTGTAATTCAACAATTAAATCTCGTCCTAGCAGATTAAATTCTGCTTCAGGGACGAGCAAGAGTTCACCCATTCCAAATTTATTTTCTGTTTCAAATATCACATTTTTGATTTTATTTACTTTAAAGGGTTCCCCTTTTGCTCCAATTATTTGTACTTTTTCAGGGGAAACCTTACATCCCTCAGGTATTTGCCGAACAGTCGATTTTTCAGCCACGGTGTCTACTAAAAAGGTGAACTCTTGTTTATAGGGACCTATTTTTACTTTTATCAAGGGCTCACGATGACTCCGGTCCCCCAAAATGTAGAGCCCCTGACTTTCCTATTCCATTTTTGATATTCCCTCATCCCTAATCCTTTCTCTACAATTCTTTTTCAAATGTCCCATCTTGTTACAATAAAAACACCGTCTTTGTTCCCTCTTCATTGTCCCATTTTCCTGTCTTGCTCCAGAAAACCTATATCCCCCGCCTCGATCCCTGCGACCTTCTCTTACTGCCGCTACCATCATTCTTACTTGCCGTTTACTACTTTCTTCTTCCCGCCTTACATAAACTTTCTGAGCCTCCCTTAATAATTCATCCAATCCCTTATTTTGCCAGTCTTTTAACTTTTTAAGTTTCTTTCTAATATCCTCCCATGATTTTGCCACAAACTGAGTTTTAAGAAGTGCCTGTCCAACAGGATCATCTGGATTTACCCCAGAATATAATTGAAGTGCTTTCCTTAAGCGTTCCAACCACTCGGTTGGACTTTCATCCTTCTTTTGCATTTCATTAAATGCCTTATTGATGTTTTGACCACGGGGTACTGCTTTTCTAATCCCCTGGATTACTATAGTTCGCAAGTCTTGCATATGAGTTCTATGACCTGGGTCTTTTATTATTGACCCAGAGGTTTAGCTGCTGTCTTACCCAATCTTCTTTTGACCCGTAGACCGGCCAAAAGATTTCTTTAGAAATCTTCTTCCCTCCCCATATCTTAGTACAATATTTTATCATTTTCTGCTTATCTTTTCCTAGAGTTCCAGGGAGATATCTCCAATTGTCTAAGAGATATGCCAGAGGGGTATTCTTAGGTACTGTGGGTACCCTTCCCATGGGAGTCGAAGGCTTGCTGCCCTTCGCCCCCATCTTCTGGAATATCCACAAACACACACTCAGTCGCTCCCCTTGTTCCTGGCCCAGTCCCTCACGGGAGTTGGGAAACGCAGTACTTAAGGGTCCACACTCGCTTGGTTCAGTATGTCGAACCTCTCACTCGTTATATTCCAGGAAACCCAATCCCGCCCGAACGGCTAACCCGCGAACAAATTCGCAATATACTCACGCGTCCCTGCGTCTTCGTCCGGACTCCCGTGCACAGAATTTTTATGGGATTTTACCGGTTCTCCCTTTGCTCACTGTCCTAGAATTTAGGTTCGTCGGTAAGGTTGAAGTAAGCTGTTGGTCGCGGGGCCGCGGAGTATCGCGGGGCGCCTCCCCGGAGGACCAAAGCCCACCGTTCCTTATCCGAGTCAGGCACCAGAATTGTCATAAATTGAGACCACAACAGACTATAATCCAATTAAAATTTATTAATTGTAGCAAGTAGGATAGGAGCAAAGAACAGCGCTGGACGGCAGGGGAGTCTGCGCTCCGCCGACT
Organism: Buteo buteo; assembly: GCF_964188355.1. Taxonomy (NCBI): domain Eukaryota; kingdom Metazoa; phylum Chordata; class Aves; order Accipitriformes; family Accipitridae; genus Buteo; species Buteo buteo. The sequence continues at coordinate 2,524,795 of NC_134200.1, forward strand.
GCCGTAACTAGCACATTCACACCCCTTGTTTTTATAGTTTTAGTCCTTAGGTTTTTAATTATCTCATACATATTACAAAACTTGAGCTCCTGGTTGGTGCTTGCAATCTTCCCGCAACGTGCGCATTCTTCAGTTTCTCATATCTTCTTTTTCAATCTTTATCTTGTTCTTTTCGCAGGCACAGTTCTTGTTTGACCTATCTTTGTTTCAAGTGTCGGGAAATTGTTCATATCTCCTTTCCCAATCTTTATCTTGTTCTTCTTGCAGGCACGATTCCTGTTTGACCTATCTTTGTTTCAAGTGTTAGGAACATTTTCTTCACATTCCTCACAATAATCAGTACATCCCCACACATATCAGTAAAATCGTTAGTACATCCTTATTGCTTAACCTGAGGGTTTAATTAACGGTTAATTGTTACAATATAAAGATGAATTAAAATTAACTGGTTTCAGTAACAAAACGTATTTCCCAATTACTCATTCTTAGCTTTGATAAACAATCTTTGCCCCACATTTATCACATTTGTGACTGATCTTTGCTTGCTGTGTACTCCCGAGGAATGAGAGCAATGCAAAGAACTGATGAAGAAAGAGCTGCCGGTCCAGATGGGAGTGTTAGGTTTTAAATTTTCTCGACTGTGTTCTAGCCAAAAGCCTTGTCTTAAACAATTGAAGCGAGCTGGACCACTGGGTATTTGTCATCCCTGCGCAATTCTGTATCGCTACGGCCTTTACCAGCCGTGATGGTGGACTGGGGACCTGTCCTGTAGTGAGGTCAAAGAGGGTATTCAGGAAAAAAGGGGTACTTTTCCAAAACGCTTACAAGACAGAAGGCAACAGCTGCTGTAGACAGGTGGGAATACACAGGACCAGGCGGTCTCGCTCAGAATGAGGAACAGTGATCTGGGTACAGCTGTAGCGTGACAGTTTTCAGGGCCTTGAGCAGCACAGGAGGAATTTTGAGGCAGCATGGCCCGGGCAGGGGTGTGTGAACAGCTCCTCCGGAGCGTGGAGATGGGCAGGGGAGAGCACAGTGCTGTTCGTGTTGGTGCGCAGCAGGGGACAGTCGGTGGAGGCTGCTCTCGGGACGTACAATTAAGAGCTGTCGTCTTGGTACTCAGTGGGAAATAACACGTTCCCAAAATAACGAGACATGCCTTGTGGTGCGCATGCGTTCGTGATTTCCAAGGAGTCAGGGAACGATAAGAGCAATACCCAATTAGCAGTCGACAGAAAAGGCAAGGCTTCCTCTTCATAACGGTGTTTATTTATAATAATAGAATTTTATTTCTGATAAAAAACTGTCACCATCCTAATAATAATTATCCACCTTTACAGTAATGCTTACTCACCGTTCATCAGCCTTCTCCATTTCTTTTTTCAGTCTTTACTTACACCAAACTGGATATAAACCGTAAACGCTGAAAAGTGCAGAAAATCCTGGACAGCCTTCAGCTTGTCCCAAGGCTCTCTTTCTCTGCAAGCCCAATAAAACAATGTCTAATTAGACTAGTGCATGCTAGGGCAGCAGGAGAGGATTAGTTTGGCCCATCGCTTCTTCACAGGAACATGGGGGCGGGGGTGTTTGTTTTTCATCCACAGGGACTGGAGGGGCTGGAGAATACAAATACTGGTGTCCTTGATTTTGTGTGGATTGATGAGTTGTACATTGTGGTCACTCTTCCAAGTCCAGGTCAAAGACGTACCAACAAGAGGCTGAATTTTGACACGCAGCATTGTCTCGAAAGGCACCTTGCAAACGCCAGCCGATGCAAACGCTGCAGAAACAGGAGGACCCCTCCGAGAAAGCTGCAGCTGGGGCATTTGCTCAGCGTTTCATGGTTGATCTTGTTGACTCTGTCTGGAGCAATCTTTGTGAGAGTGGCTATTCCTCTGACCCACTTTAGAGAGGTTTATAAGGGTTTTTTTTCCTCTGTGTGTCTGTGAACATGGCAATGTAACGGGCCCAATAACCGTGAAACGCAACTGAACGTCTTGTTTCTTGATGTTATGTACTAAAAGCACACCTTTGCGTTTGTGGCTGGGCAGAGTGTTTCTGTTTTCAAACAATGCCAGTTTGAAAGCTGACGCTTCTGGTCATCTGTAGTGGGTTTTGGGTTTGGTTATGGTTGTTGTTGTTTTTTTTTTTCCTGAGAAGAGCTGCTTTCATGTGCCTGTGAATTAAGTGGCTGGTTAGCACAAATAGACCATGTAGGAGGAATCTGTATTGTAATCAATGTATTTGGGCCGGCCAGACAAAGAGGTCACAGTTCTGAGAGTCTTTCTGCATCCTTCCCGAGGATTACGAGAGCAAGGCAGAAATGAGTAGACATGAGAAACTCAGGGTTACTGTTGCTTAACTCCAAAAAGCGATGTCTGATGTGGAGAGGGCCCTGGCCCAGCTCCAAAAGGTGAGGAAAGTCAGAAAATAGTCAAGAGTTAGAACTAGAAGCTAACTTCCCCTGAGAGATGCCACCTGGTTCTTGCAAAGGGAATCTCTCTTATAGCAAGGACGGACATCCCTAATGATTGTAACAAAAGGAAAATGACTGCCGAGTTCCTGCCCTTCCTCCTTAGTACAGGAACACGTTTTCTTGCTTTCTTCTGGTCAAATTACTGAAGCTATCGAGACAGACTTCCTTCTGTGGCTGAGGGCAGGAGGAGATGGTGGAGAAGATGGAGATGATGGTTCTGGGGGGCACAGAGCTTGGATGCAAGTTACAGAATCTTGGACTATAAAAAGTTTGGCATAACGGTATGTGTGCAACGTTAACTGCAACAGTATCTTCATCTGCAGTGGTACCTGCCTCTGCAGTGGTGCCTGCATCTGCAGCGGCCTTTGCCTCTGCCATGGTATCTTAATCTGTAACGGTATCTGCCTCTGAGCTGGTAGTTGCAATGGTGTCTGCATTTGCAGTGGCATCTGCGTCGGTCTGCAGGTTCCAAGTTACAAAATCCTGGAAGATACGCTGTTCTGCCTAATATTCTTGGCTTCTTTAAATTAGTTTTTTTTCTTTTTTTATGCTGCCTTGCCAGGACAAAAAAACCATGGACAGGGTCTTTGTGGATTCCGAGAGGAGGTGTCATTTTGACTAGAACTTCAGATTGCCCAGCAGGACACGCTGACCAGTAACACTGGCTTGCCCCTGCTTTTACTGTTTTATATATTGCCAGGCTCACACCCGTCCCCCCGCTGCTGAGGAAGCGGCGTCTCTGCAGAAAGCAAGTGCCGAGTGTGTTCCCCAGCGGGGTCTGGAGATGCAGAGGCTGCGGTTGTTGGTGGCTCCTTATCCCCTTCTGCAAGAGGGTCGGGAAAACACTAGTCAGGTCCGTGCTAAAACCGTTTGAGTGTCAGAGGCAATGAATGGATCTTTTTGGTCCCTCTCCAATAAGTGCAGCGTGGGCTGTGAGCGAGCGTGTTGCAGTGATCAGGAGGGTATTTTCTTCCTGACAGAGGTGACAGTGCCTCCTTTCCATGGGGGACTCAACCCGCGAATCACCAGCGGCAGGTTTCTGTAGCAGCGCTGTGCCCACTTTCCCCCAGCTCTGAGCTCCTCAGCCCCTTGGGGAAGCAGGAGGAGGGCAGGGACTGTGAGAACCAGAGGCAGAGGAGAGAGGCAAGCAAGAGGGTGGTGCGGTGGCAGGTGACATTGCTGGGGTGCGGTGAGGTCACTGGTGTGGGAGGAAGCTGATGGGTCAGAAGCAGCAGGCGGCACTGAGGTGCTCCCTGCACCGATGCAGAACGTCCTGCGCCGCCCGTCACCTCCCGGGAGGCACTGGGAGGGTGTCACAGAGGGTGACGCGCAGCAGAAACGAGGGCAGGGGAGACTGAGGAGGGGACAGAGAGGTGTCTGGGCTGAAGGGGAGGAGAGGGGCTTCCTGCATCCTTCGTTTGTCCTCTGTGTTTCTCAAGACGCAAATCAGGAAGGAGATGTTGAGGGCAGTGGGCCAAAAATGAAATTCAGTGCAATTCCCCGAGTTGAGGCTGCTTTGCCCGTGACAGGGAAGTGGTCTAAAACTGGTCTACCAAATCCAGTGCAGCAGCAGCAGCAGCAGCCGCCCGCGGGCGGCCCAGCTCCAGCCCTGCCATCTGAAGGCCAAAGCTGGGAAAAAGAGGTAGAAGGAGGAAGAAGGGGCAGCAGGTCAGCACCGAGTGGAGGCCCCCTGCTCAAAGCAGGGTCAGCGAGAGCGGGTGGCCCTCATGCGTGTCCAGACGGGCCTGCAGGTGGGCCCTGGGGCGGCTGGGCGGCGGCGTGGCAAGACGATGATGCAACAATGCGGTGGTGCAGCAACGTGATGATGCAGCAATGCAATGATGCAACAATGTGCAACTGCTCTATATAGGCGCTTGCTGGAAGACCGGCTGTGGTGGCCACAGCTGGGTGCCTCTGGAGCGAGAGGTGCCAGCGCAGGGTCGCAGCTCCAGGAGAGCTCTTGGAAGGAGCCATGGAGCACCGTGTCACTGCTGGCGTCCGAAACGTGGACGCACTGCTGAGCGTAGTGGGGAAGGGGGGAAAGGTGAGCAATGGGCCGATGGAGAGGGCTCAGCGCGGGAGCCTGGGACATGGCCGGGGAGCTGGGAGGGATCCCAAGGTGGTCGGGCTGGGGAGAGTTTGCAGGGAGTCCTGCCTCTCTGCCCAGCCTGGCTTACGGCTAAGCAGGTGGGAGGGCTTGCTGCGAAAGGACGCGGACGTGGGTTGAGGGAGGGTCGGGAGTTGTGGGGACAGGGGCGAGGAAGGAGAGAGCAGCTTTTGCCTGGGCCGCTCTGGGCGCTCCCCTTGGTTGGAGTCTTCCGAGAGCCTTTCTCGCAACTGCCGTGCAGGAGGCTTATGGAGATAGTGCCTGAGTGCCCATGAGTGTCTCCCTCTTTCTAGCTCGGGAACAGGAGACAGCCACTGGCAGAAGGAGGTACTGGGCTGCTGGACCTCCCACTTGGGGTCAAGATCCCTGTGCATGCGGGCTCCAAGCCTGTCTTCTGCAGGACAAAGCTGGGGGAAAAGGTAAAGGAAGTAGAAAGGGGTAGAAGAGCTCTCCTCTTTTACGGGGTCCCCGTCATTCAGAGAAGTCCTTGTGGCCGCCTGTTCTACAGCGGGCGCCGCAGCCCCTCAATCTGGCAGCGCTGGGGAGTAGAGGGAAGCTCCTGGCTCCCTGGTGCAGAGACAAAGAGGAGGACTGGCAAGGTCTGCAGTTCTTCCTGCTGGCCTAAGATGCCTACTTTGCTGGTGGGCTTTGTCTTCTCTCCCCCAGCCCAGCCTAGCCCAGCCCAGCCTGACCCCGCAGCCCGGCTGTGGTGTCCTCTGTGGCTTCAGAAGGATGGAGAAGAGTGTTGGTCCTCAGAGGACCTTTACCTTTTCACAAGTACCGCTTGGCACCCCTTTGCTGCTCTCTCCTTCCTCCTTCATAGTCTGCAAAATCTCTCTCACAGCTTCACCAGCCCTCTGGCTGTTTCAATCTGGGAGATCCATACTGCCGCCTGCTGAGCACCGACTACAACAGCCTGCATGACCCGCATCTGCGGGCCTACCACAAACGCAAGGACAACCTGCAGAGGCTGAAGAGGGAGGGTTACGTCACCAGTGACGGCAGAGTAGGTTTGGGCATGGGGCTGATAAAAACAGTCCTCATCAAGCGGGGTTCCCAGAGCGCTTGCTGCAGCCGCCTGTTGCTGGCGGAGGGCACAGGGCTGTGGGGCTGCTTGCCCTGGGAGCAGAAGTAGCGCCAGCGTCCCTCTGGCAATTCCCACTCCTGCTCTTCTCCGGCTGCCCCGCGCTGCCTGAGCGTCGAGGAGGCAGCCGGTGCGAGGCCTGGTGCTGAGGCGAGGAGCACCGCTCGGCCCTGGCTGGGGGGGAGTCAGGGGCCCCGCCACTGGGGAGGGGAGGGGAGCGAAGCGGAGGGGAGGGGAGGGTGTGCAGAGGAGCAGCTCCCCTCCCGCCGCTGGGTTTGGGCCGTTTTGGGGAAGGCAGCCTACGGAGCCGGCTTGAGAGTTCTCGGGGGATTTCTCCCCTCGTCTCTCCATAGGTGGTTTGCACTCTGAAGGAGTTCAATGAGTACAGGCAGTATCTGACCACGCTCAAGCTGGAGGCAGAGAAAACGTTCCTGCGAGAGGAGGTAGGCAAAGCGGAGTGTTCGTGGACACCGGTCAGCGGCACGGTGCCGAGGGCTGGGGCTTTACTTGCAGCATGTTGGGGAGGGGAGGCGGTCAGTGCCGAAGAGGTGAGGGCTGTGCTGCTGGGCCGGGTCTTGTGGCAGGGAGAGGAGTACCGGGCTGCGAGCTGAGCTAGCGCAGGGTGCAGGGGTGGGCACGGGCAGGAAAGTCACGTGCAAGCACGCGGAGTCCCGGGGGAAGCATTTCTTTTCTGCCCTCGTCGCGTGGCTGAAGCAGATCGCTGTCCTGGGTCCGCGGGGTGCCTCAGCATGCAGGGGCGTGAGCGCTTGTCCAGGCAACAGCAAGCCACAACCCGATGTCACCTTTCAGAAAAAGCTTCAGCAAGACCTGGCCCAATCAGAGGATGCCTCCAAACTGCTGGGAGGGACTGACGTTTCTCACCCGCAAGAGCGGCTGCCGCAGGAGCAAAGACAGAGTTTGCCAGGTGGAGAGAGGAAGAGGAGGCAGAGGTAAGAAAAGGCCAAGTAACGCTTGCTCTTGAAGGGGGCCCCTGGTCCCTGAGAGAAGTGCTGGAGCCTCCTGTTCCAGTAAACAAACAAAGGCCAGTGGTGGAAGGAGCCGGTGCGGGCTGCAGTCACGTTGGCGCAGTCTGTGTTTGGAGCCTTGGACAGGCAGGGGGACTACTGGAGCAAAGTAACCAGGAGCAGGGTGATGGGAGCAGAAAATGGCCTGGGCAAGAGGGACAGAGCTGCTCCTTCTCAGCTGCCTTCCTTTCTCTTGACAGGCATCTGACTGTGACCAAGAAGCCGATGGAAAGACTGGAGGCTCTTGAAAAAGACCAACGCCTCCTCCAGCAGGCCAAGTGCCAGCAGCAGCAGCAGCTGGGAAAGAGAAGGCAGCCAGGCAATGAGAGCAGCTCCGAAAAGTCCGCTCTCAAAGGAAGGCCGGTGAGTAGGAGCCGGGTGGATGCTGGGGGCTGCCTCTGCTGTGCGGCAGCACGTTGGTACCTGGGACTCGGGAGAGGACGCTGCCACACACGCACACAGCTGCTCAGGGCTTGCGAAGGGTGCTTGGTCGCTGAGGAGGTGGTGCCTGGCCGGTGTGCGACGTGTCCTTGTTTGAGGGTGGCTGTCAGAGACCAAGAAGCGGTTGCTTGCCTTCCTGTGTCTCTGAGACACGAGGCACTAGCCCTTTCTGACACAGAAGTGTGCCTGGGCACTCTCAGTGGCCACTTCTGAGCAGGGACTCGCACATTTAGCACGAACCTGCTGCACTAAGTGGCCGCACGGTCCATGGTGCTGGTTTCGCGCCTGGTTGAAAAACTCTTGGTTTCATCCAAAGACTTCTGCATCCGAAGATGCAGTGTCCCTGAACCTGACAGTGCCGGTGCTTGGCCATTCGTGGGTTGGTTTTCTCTTCCAGGAGGTCTTTGATTAGCTTAGCGGAGAGCCTGCTGTTGCCCGGTTCTCGTTAGCAGGGGTCCCGTTAAACGTTGCCCGGCTCCATCCCTTGCAACAGCCTCTTGGGAAGCATTTCTGGATAGTGTGGGGTGCTGTCTACGCCGGGGTGAAGGGTTAAGCTCCTTCTGCCGTGGCACTCAGGCTGTCAAGCTGCAAAAGAGCAAATGTCAGTTTCCGGCTGCTGCCTGGCTCTGTGCTTGACTCGCAATTTCTTCCCCACTTTGCACGAGGCCGGCAGCCCGCGGTGGACCTTCAGGCTGCCTCCTGTCCCGAGGACGTTTCCTTGGGCTGGCAGACAACAGCCAGGTGCCTCAAGAAGAAGGATCGTTTTCTTTTCTGCTCTCAGAACAGCCATTCCTGGCATTCGGCCCTGAAAAGGGGCAAACAGGGCACCCTGATAGAGGGCAGCAGTGCCCCAAGAGCAGCTGGGACCCGCGGCAGAAGGGCCTGGTCCAGTACCTTCGACAGCTTTCCCTCCGCTATTGGTTCACCGTGCTGAGGTCCAGGGGGGCTACAGTGCCCTTTGCTCTAAGCAAAATGGCACCTGCTTGATTCTGAGAGGTGCCCATAACACTTGGCTCCTGGCCGCAGGAGACCAGAAACCTCCGTGTGCCAGGTGGTCTACAGAGAAACCAGAGTTTTTCCAGCTTGACTGCTAGGGGCTCGTCTGGGCAGGGGTCCTGTGAGGAGGAAGAGGAAAGCAAAGGGAGGTGAAGGAACCCATTCACTCATTAACTGCTCCTCCTTTTAGTCTGCAGCATGTGCCGGAGAAGAAGCGCCTAACAGCATACAGCCTACGGTGCTGTGGGCTATGCTGGCAGAGGACCAGGAGCTTAAAGAGGTGGCTGAGACCGTGGTCCAGGCGGTGCTGGAGCGGGTGAAGGCGCTGGGTCAGTCCGTCCGCGTCTTAAGGAGGGCTCCCCATGAGGTCCGTGGAAGGTTGTTTGCCAGCGCCAGAAGGCCAGAGCCTTTGGACACTTCTGCGGATCGCCGGGACAAGATCAGACTGGTGGCTCAAGAGATTGTGGCGAGCGTGTTGGAGAGCTTTGGGGAGCACTTGGTACCCAGCCCGTCTGATGCAGCCGAGCCTGGGCCAGCAGGCAGGCAGAAGCTCTCAGAGCTTGTTGTGGGAAGCACCAGCAGAGCAGGCAAATCCGGAGAAGAGAGATGGAGGGAGGCGGAACTAGCAGCTTCCGACAGAGCATCTTCACAGTCTTCTGTCGACAAAAGGACCAAAGAGGCTGTTGAACGTGTTAGCTCCACCTTGTCATCCTTTGTAGCGTCTCAGTTTGAACAGGACTTCCGCTGTCAGTTTTCCGAGATCCTGAAGATTCAAGGCGTGACAGAAGGACAAGGACCAGCCGGAGCATCGGAACGGCAGATCCCAGAAGCAAGCAAGAGAGCAAAGGTGCCCGTGTTGCAACCACTGCAAAACGCTGCTGATGTCTCACGAGTGAGCCGTGAGATTGCCAAGGAGAGCATCCAAAACGCCATCTCCAGAGTTCAGCAGCTGGATGCTGAATTGATCGGGTATGCCAAAACCATTGTCCTTGAAATTCTGGAAACGGTGAGGAAGAAGTTAGAGGAGGAAAGGAAGTCCAAGCAAAAATCAGAGAAGCTTCAACCAAGGGAAGTCTTGCCACCTCTCAGCCTCCCTGCAATAGTCACGCCTTCAGAGGAAGCGGGACAACTCAAAGAGGAGAGCTCACGTACTCTCCTCCCATCTCTCCGCCGAGGCGCCGCGCAAGGTGCTCGCCGGCCAACAGAAGGCCTTCAGGAGTCCAGGGATTCCACCTCCGGAGCCACAGCAAGGTCTTCAGTGCCCGCACGGGAAACTCTGCGTATACTCCGGCCAGGGAGCACCGCAGACACCCTTCCCTCCATGGGCCCCCAGTTTCCAAGAGAGCCCATGCCTCCAGCGGGTCCCAAGCCCCCTACCCAGGCAGGAGCCCGGCACAGACCAGTGCGTTTAAAGCTTCTCCTGGAGGAGCCCGTGCAGCCCGAGTCGTTGAAGAGGGCGGTAGCTGGGAGCCTTGTGGAGGGTGTCCTGAGGAGGTGTGCGGCTCCAGGGCCACAGAGCCCCCGGGGAAGCTCCCCCAGGCAGAGAATAAAGAGTTTGCTCCCAAGGGCTTGCTTGTGCCTACCTTTATTGATGCCAGGCCATACTGTGTCTGGGCGTTTTCCCTGCAAAGTTTTCCCTCGTCTTCCTCCCTCCCACAGCCTCGGTCAGGCCAAGACCCGGTTCTACAGGGAATCTTAAGTAGGGACGAGAAAAGTAGTCAATGTTTTTGCCTTGTTTAGAAAGCTTTGTGGCTGGGCTATTGGAGGGGCTGGTCCAGCTCTGTAAAGCTGTACTCCTGCCTTCTGTGAGTCCCATAGGTGGGCGCTGTTGAAGGCTGCGCCTTGTTCTGTGCGTTTATTCTCTCGTCCCCTCACGACCTCCTGATGGGCCTTTGGGTTCCCACCCAGGGCCGTTGGTGGTCCTGTCTGTGTCGCAGCAAGGGACTGGCCTTCAAAATGAGGCTTTGGACCATAAAAAGGAGGCTTTCAATGCTAGAATCAAAGCTCTGGACTCTAAAAATGAGGCTTTGGGCCCTAAAAGAGGGGTTCGGAGCATAAAAATGAGGGATTGGAAACTCAGGATGCGGCTTGGACCCTGAAAACGACTGGCCGGATCCTAAAAATGAGGCTTTGGAGTCTGAAAATGCGAGTTCGGCAACTTAAAACGTGGCTTGGGGCTCTGAAGAGGAGACTTTGCCAACTGCAACGGAGCCTGTGGACCCTCAAAATGAGGGTTTGGAGCCTCAAATGGGGCTCTGGAAGCCAAAACTGAGACTTTGGGAAGGGAAAGCGAGGCTTTCTGCCCTATAAGTGTAAATTTGGACCCTAAAAGAGTGGCTTTCTGCCTTAAAGCTGAGGGTTTAAACCCTCCAGATGAAACTGTGGGCCCTCAGAAAAGGGCATGGGTCATAAAAGGCCAGAAGGTTTGGACCAGAACAATGAGGACTTTGGCCCTCCAAATGAGGCTTTGGGCACTAAAAATGGTGGGGGAGATGCTACGCGTGACCCTTGGGGCTCTGCAAAGGAGGGGAACCTCTTGGTCTCGATAGGGCCCCAAGACATGAGGCTTTGGCCCCAAAGAGAGGGCTTGGGTCACTCCGGGGGAGGCCCTCAGCTGTAAAAGAGGCCTTTGGACCCTCCTGTGGAGGGTTTGGGCCCTAAGAATGGGGCTTTGGAAATGAAACTGAGGCTTTGAACCCTGCATTAGGCTTTGTGCCTTCAAGGGATGCTTCGGTACCAAAACCGGAGGCTTTGCGCCCTAGAAATGGGTCTTTGGAGGCTCCAAATGAGGGGTTGTACGTTAAAGAAGAGACGCCTTGCACCCTAAACGAGGAGCTTGGCCTCCAAAATGAGGCTTTGGGCCCTCCAATTGAGTATTTGGACCCTCAAAATGAGGCCTTGGGCTCTCCTAGTTGCAGACCGGATCCTAAAAATGCGCCTATGGTCCCTGAAAAGGAGGCTTTGGCAGTTAAAGAATGAGGCTTGGGGCTCTAACGGTGGGGCGTGTGCTGTAAAAGGAAGGTTTGGACCTTAAAGATGGGTGTTTGGGCCCTTGCAGTGAGGCTTCAGGACCCTAAAAATGAAGGGCTGGATTGTGGAAACGATTCTTTGGACCCTGAAAATGAGGCATTGGGCCCTAAAAATGAGGTTCGGAGCCTCAAAATTTGAGTTTAGAAACAAGGTTGTGGAGCCTGAAGTGAGGCTCTGGAGTTTATAAATGAAGCTTTGGACCGTCAAGATGAGGATTTGTTCAGAAAAATAAGGGTTGGGACGCTCTAAGGAGTATTTGGACAGTCAAAAGGAGGCTTCGGGAGAGAAAGATGTGTACTTGGGCCTTATAAAGGAAGCTGCGTACTCTAAAAAGTGGCTTTCTGTCCTAGAAATGAAGGTTTGAAAGGTAAAAATGAGGCATGTTAGCCTAAAAGAGCGATTAAAACCCTCAAAATGCGTCCCCGGGCCCAAAAAGCGAGGGTTTGGACCCCCAAAAGGAGGCTTTCAACCCTAGAATCCCAGGTTTGGAGGGTAAAAAATGAGGCTTTGGGCCCTAGAAGAGGGGTTTGGAGCATGAAAATGAGGGTTTGCAAACTCAGGATGCAGCGTGGGCCCTCAAACCAACTGGCCGGATCCTTTGGAGCTTGACAAGGTGGCTTTGGGCTCCAAAAAGGAGCCTTTGCCAACTGCAACGGAGCCTGCGGCCCATCCGACTGGGGCTCTGGAAGCCAAAACTAAGACTTTGGGACGGGAAAAGGAGGCTTTGGACCCTGAGAAGAGGCTTTCTGCCCTAAAACTGAGGGCTTAAACCCCCCAAGCGAAACTGTGGGCCCTAAAGAAATTGTTAGGGGTTTGTGTGGGGCGGTTTTTCTGGGGCCGCAGGGGTGGCTCCTGAGAGAAGCTGCTGGAAGGTTCCCGGGCTCCCAGTTGGACCCGCCCCTTGGAAGGCCGAGCCAATCAGCGCCGGCGGTAGCGCCTCTGGCAGAACATCCTGAAGAGGGGGAGCCTGCAGTGAGGAGGGGGATGGGAATGGGAGAGGAGCAGCTCTGCAGATCCCGAGGTCGGTGAGGAAGAAGAAGGAGGGGGAGGAGGTGGTGAGGCGGCAGGCTGTCCCCCTGCAGCCCATGGAGGTGAGCGGGGGAGCGGAGGCCCCCCCAAATGGCCGTGACTGCGTGGGAAAGCCCGCGCTGGAGCAGTGTGTGACTGAAGACCGGCCCGTGGAAAGGCCTCACGCCAGGGAAGTTCGTGAGGAACTGCAGCCCGCAGAAAGGACTCCCGTGGGAGCAGTTGGTGAAGGACTGTCTCCCGTGGGAGGGACCCCACGGTGGAGCAGGGGACGAGTGAGGAGTCCTCCCCCCCTGAGGAGGACGGAGCGGCAGAGACGAGGTGTGGTGAGCTGACCCCAACCCCCGTCGCCTGTTCCCCTGCGCCGCCGGGGGGAGGAGGTAGAGAGAGCCGGGAGTGGAGTTGAGGCGGGAAGGAGGGAGGGCTGGGGGGAAGGTGTTCGGAGGGGGGCTTTTACTTCTCCTTAGCCTTGTTTTGATTGGATCGGCAGTAAATCAAATGGCTTTTGTTTCTTCCCCAAGTTGAGCCTGTCTTTTGCCCGTGGCCGTAAGTGGGGCAGTCCTTGTCTCGACCCACGAGCCTTTCTTTGTATTTTCTCCTCCTCCCAGCGTGGCCACGGGGAGGGAGGAGTGAGCGTGCGGCTGCGTGGTGCTTTGCTGCCGGCTGGGCTGAAACCACGACGTGAGGCCGAAGGAGGAAGAGGAAGAGGAGAAGGAGGAGGAGAGAGGAGGCAGCAGGAGGCAAGAGCAGAAGCGTGAAGCAAGTTGAGGAGGAGGCAGCAATAAAAGGCAAGAGGAGGCCCGGGAAGGACAAAGACGCCTTTTCCTTTTGCCTCCTCCCTCATCACGTTGCTTCCTATTTCTCCTGTTGCCTCCACCGATTCCTACATCCTCCTCATCCTCCTCCATTACCTGTTTTATCCTGCTTCCTCTTCATGCATCTTATGGCATGCTGTTGCCTCCTCCTCTTTTGCTCCCTTCTTTTGCCTCCTCCTAGGTTACCCCTGGTGTCCTCCCGCGTTCCCTGGTGCCTCATCTTTTTCTTACTCCTGTTGCCTCCTGTTGTTTCCGGTGGCACCCTGATGCCTCCTCCTCCTTCTCCTATTGATTCTTGTTGCTTCTTCCTTTACCTCCTGCATGCTGCTGTGTCCTCCTCTTGCCTCCACTATTTCTCCTCCCGCTGTGTCTTCCTGTTGCCTCCTCCTTCTCTCTTTGTTAGTGTTGCCTTCTGTTGCATCCTGTTGTCTCCTCCTTTCTCTCTTTGTCTTGCCTCCCGTTGCGTCCTCCTTCTTTTGTCTCTTGTGTCCTGCTACGTCCTCCTCTTGCCTCCTTTTTTTCCTTCTCCTGCGGCTGTCTGTTGCCTCGTCCTCCGCTTGCCTCCTGTTGCCTCATCTGGCATCCCGTGGTCTCCTCCTTTTTCGCTTTCTGTTGCCTCCTCCTCCTCCTTTTCCTGCTACCGCCTTTTGCCTCCTCCTGCTTTACCTCCTGTGTCCTGCTGTGTCCTCGTGTTGCCTCCTCGTCCTCCTCTTGCCGAGACAAAGGTGACCTTTGTCTCGTGGTACCTCTTCCTCCTAAGCCCCTCTTGCCTTCTCTTGTCTGGAACCTTCCTTGTGGGAGAACTAGCTGGCTGTTTCCAGTTGTGGAAGTAGGTTTTGCAGAGAACGAGAATAACGAGATGTTCAGTTCACCGAGCAAGCGCAGATCCCCAGTGCTGCGGAGCTTGTGAATAGGCTGCAAAGGGACAGTGAGGGCCAGGAACAGCTTTCAGTCCTGGCACCTTCCTTGTGGGCGAACCAGCTGGACGTTTTCTATATTGGAAGCGGGCTGTACAGGGAATGAGAGCGATGAGCTGTTTAGATCGCTAAGGAAGCGCAGATCCCCAGTGGTGTTAGGCCTCCGACCAGGCTGCAGAGAGAAGTTGAGGGCCAGCAACAGCGTTCTGTGCTGGCACCTTCCTTGTGGGAGAACTAGCTGGACGTTTTCAATTTGGGAAATAGGCTGTGCAGAGAATGAGAATAACGAGATGTTTGGGTGCTGGGGAGAGTGCTGCGGCTGAGCCTGCCCCGAGGGAGAAGGTGAGCGGGGGCCGGGCGATGGACCGATGGACCGGCAGGTCCCGGAGAAAGCCCCGAGGAGGGCGATGGCGCCTGCGGGGGGGCGGCGGTGTCCGTGTCGGAGGCACGGAGCGGTGGTGTGGGGGGGCCGCGCCGTGTCGGAGCCGACGGGGGCAGGCGGCAGCAGTTGCTCAGGGAAAGACTGAGAAACGAAGCGTGTGTGGGGTGAGCCGCCTTCTGGTTTTGGACTTTGTGTGTCTGGGAGTCATTGCTACGGAATTCTTGAAGCAGCTGTTGTTTTTCTAAGACTAGAGTACATCGATAGATAGCAATGAGCGGTGTTGGAGATGTTTCTTGTTGGTAAGAGTTGTCTCTGTACTTCAGGTTTTTTCATGAAAAGGTAGTGGGATACTAGTTAAAGAAAAAATTGTCTGTAGGGGAGTGTGCGTATACATACACATATACACACACACATAGACGTGGGTGCGTACTCACCCCCCACTACAAGCATGTTTTCCTTTCCTGTCCGTATCTGTGTGTATGTGTATACACGTCCCTACAATTTCTATTCTTTCAAAAATATCCTACTACCTAGTCTGTGCTTGTGTGCGTATATGTGTATACATACGTACGTGTGTGTATATATATATATGTGTGTATATATGTTTAAAATAGGGGTTGTTTTGAAACGACTTGGAACTCCCTTGGCTATTGAAACCCTTCTTGGTCTTAGTGCGGTGCTTCCCTTTGTTTTGTTTGTAGGGCCCTGGTCTAGGTTTGATTTTTCTAGTATGAGACAGAATATTCCTGTCTTTCCAGTAGGTGTTGCCACGAGAGGATCTCCAAACAGAAAGAGTTACAGGGAAGGATTCCAGACAAGAAGACTAATTTCAAGAGGGTTATCAGTTAATAACTTTGGAATACAGCCGAGCAATGTTGGTTTCCTGAAATCCTGTTGAAAGACTCATTAATGAAAACTCAGTTTGTTTTGTCCAGCTCTCAGTACGGCTGTGGGTGTATGTAAATGTGAGTGTGTGTCTATGCATCTGCCAATATACTATGGCAGTTTCTGCAGAAGGCTGTAATAGAAGAGGCGAGGTACTGACTTTTTAGTAACTAGTTGGATAATCAGTGTAACTTTCTAAAGTATTGCTTACTTAGATAAAGGCAGCAGTACTAATATGCTGTTGCATTCGTTTAGTAGTTGACTGTCTTTCTGTGCTGACAGGGTTTAGTATTCTGTACAAGGAGGAGGTGTCAGAGTGCGGGTGACAGAAAATCGTAACAGTCTCATGTAAAAATCGAATATCTGAATTGTTAGCTCAGTAAGATTTTGTGGTTTGTTTTTTTAAAACCCGAAAAGCTAATCCTGGAATTTGGTTTTGAATTTAATGTGACAGTTGATCCTTGTGAAAGTTATTTTTGGTTATTTACTCTTATATTAGTTCTTTGAGTAGCTGGCACCTTTGTGCTGTCTTGCGTTCTATCAAGGTCAGTATAAAATGAATCTTGACCTTGATAAGCACGTAGAGGATTAGGGATGAGTTCAATGCAGAGTATGCAGCCTGCCTAGTAGAGAGTGTGAGTTTGTAAGGACACCTCTGCTGTAGAAACTAAGTCTCTTACTCTTTTATTTAATAGGAGCGGTGAGCTGTGTCCCTAGATGGGTATTTTCATCTTTGGAAAGCAGAGCAGCTGCTTCTGCAGAAGGTGCAGAAGCTGCTGCTTGATGCAGAAAAGCATCAAAGGTGCTTCTCTGTTTGTAGGCGTTAAATTTCAAAGATTGCCTAGCAGTTAAGGCTGTTTGCTATTCTTCGTCTGCTTCAAATGCTTGAAGAAAGAGCAGCAGTGTTTGTAAAACACTTCAAAGCTTTTATGCCAGATGAAATGTGCTGAAACTTAGAGCTTGAGGGAACTCCCCACTCCCCTCATTTTGGAGGGTGGGAAGTGCTCTGAACTTTCTGCCAGTTCAGGGTTAGCTGAGGTGAACCGTTGCGTAGAGAAGGAGGGCTACTTGATGAGCAGAATCCGTAAAGGAAGTTGCCCTTCCTGAGGTGTAATTGCAGGTCAAACCCAGACGTATCTGTGCTAGTGCATGAGGTAAGCTTTTATAGGTGAGAGCTGCTGTCTGTGTACAGCTGCTGAAGAAGTACCAGCAGCTTAGGAAGATGTAAACCAATTGACCACAACGTGCATTGTTCTTTGCGTAATACTTGGCTTCAGCCTTTCTCATCTCAGCTTGGTTCAGAGAAGGCATCCCATCTCCTTCAGTTTTTTTTCTCTGGGTCAGGTCGTTGCTTTTCTCTTCAAGGTCTGTTTTTGTGGTGAAGTTACTTTTTAGCTGAGTCCTTGTTTTTTTCACTGCAGCTTCCTTGACCCCAGCTTACAGAAGTGTTCTATGACAGTGTTCCTTGAGCAACCAAGAAACCAAACGCGAAAGCAAGTCTGAAATCTAACGGTAGCCAACATGAGTGCCTTTATGATCAACTAAATTGTACGTTATCCAAATATTTCTGAACTTTGAGAAGTGTGCCTTTTGCTTCTACTTCTTTTTGTACTGCGTCTTACTCTGTTTGACTTCATCTCAAAGCAAATCCAGTCTGTGCTGTGAGTGAATGGTTGCTTTGTAATTTTAAATCCATGAATGAGACTCTTCATTTTCAGTGTGTATTTATTTGCTTCAAACATCCAAAAGCTCACTCTTCTCATAAACAAAAAAACCCCCCAAAACCAAAACCAAACCAAACCAAACCAAAAAACAGTTTGCAGATTTGTGTGCTATTTTCCTTTTCTGGTGTGGATGCAGTATGTGTAATGGAACTTGACAGCAGGGCCAAGTGTGAGGGCTTGCAGGGTGGGTGGTCCCCTAAAGTTCTTCCCAGACTCTTAATCTGAGGTACTTCAGCCCCTTAGGAGGCAGTTTGAAGTGGTGTGAGCTATCTTGTGTGGATGCTGAAGGCTTTTCTTTTGTAATGGCTTGTTAATGTGTCTGTGTTTTGATTGTCCAGGCCAAGCTCCTCCAAAGATGCCCCGAGGTGTACCGCCCTTGTTGTCTAACCAGTATCTTGTGGGACCTGGAGGACTTCTGCCTGCCTACCCAGTAAGCAGTTTAATTGTTGCTGTCCTGGGTTGCTTACCCCTTGGTGCAAATGGGCCCTCGCGAGCTGCTGCTGTCTATGCCAAGGCATTTCTGTTGGCACGTGTTGCATGTGGAATTCTTGTTCCAAGTGCTGAAGAACCTATGCTACTGGTCCTTAACGGTGTGGTTCTTGTAAACCAAGGGGAGAATGCTACTGTGTTCCTGAATGCAGGCTGGAATGTCAGGTGTGCTGGGATTTGTCTTTGAATGCCACTTTTTAACTTGCTGCAGCTACTTCCTCAGTTCCAGCATTGAAGGCAGAGCCTTTTTGCTCACTGCCTTCCGCTGGCTCTCTGCCTAGCGTGGTATCCCCCACGGCTTCGCTTCTGCCTTCAGCCATCGCGGCACGCGGCAACGTTGCCCAGCTTGCCTCAGTCCGGTGATTTGGCCAGCAGGTGCCTTTGCCAGTGAAGCAGGTACGGTAGGAGTTGTGATAAACTGAAAGGGGTTCCATTTGGGGGAAAGGGCAACCGTGAGGGTGATTGTGTCTGGGGGCTGTCAGACCTTAGGGTCCCCTTTTCTGACCCAAACTAGAACGAGGAGAGAGATTCAGAAGAGAACAGGATGTTTCTGGTTGCACAGGATGAGCTCTGGGCTGCCTCTTCATGATAGAGCAGCTGCTGCCCTCAAGTTTTTGTGGTATATAAAGACCTTTGTGTGTCAGGGGGCTCTTGCTTCAATCATGCCAGCTCAATTAGCCCAATTGATTCCCCCCCCCGTTTGTTTTTCCTGCTTTGTCCAGAGTGCCTGCTGTTTGTTTAGTGCCATTCCCTAACAGTTTGCTTCCTGGCTAATTTTGAAATACTGTAGTTTCATTTGTGCATGTATTTCCTAAAGTTAAAAACGAGAAGTAACTGCACAGGGCAAGTGTGTGTTTTTTCTTTTTCTAAGGGACCGAATTCTCAGAGTCTGCTCCTTAAGATGCTTTGAGATATCGGATTGGTGTTCCTGGAAGTGCACTCAGCACAGCTTAACTCATTTGCGCTATGTGTCTGATTGTCTCAGTGCCTGTTAGTTGAGCGACGTCCTGAGGCTGTACGGGTTGAGTTCTATTTTCATACTCTCCTTTGTACTGTACTTGTTGAAGTGAGAAACTAATTGGATGGGATATCAGGTGTTTGGGGTTTTTTTCCTGTTTCACAGCTAGGACGTGGTTGATTCTCTTTTAATACCCTAGTGTTTTCTGTTGAATAAAAAGGTGACTGTGTCAAGTAACAGGAATTACTCCATTCACGTTAGAAACATCCTCTCCCCACATTTGTTTGTTGGAAAGCTGTGTACGTGGTTCGAAATTTTGGTTGGAGGGTTGCTGCTGTTGGGCGGGTAGCAAGCGCCATGAAAAGAGGATGCCTGAATTCCAAGCACGTCTGACTTGGTTGTGCTGGTGGCTCTTGTGTGTGTCTCTGCCCTAGGTCAGATGGTGAATTCGGGCTTCTTAGAAGAGCTGGGGAGAGTGGGCGAGGGCGTGGTTTAAAACTGTATGTTGGAGTGAAGTATTTCTTGCCTTGCTCCCTGAAGTGGTGTCCCGGTCATTCCTGCAGATGGGGAACAGTTTTGAAGAATGGAGAAGTAAAATTAATCCGTGAAACTGCCCGGATTTCTTCTGGTCCCACCCCTCCAAGAGCTGCCAGAAGTGGTTGCCCTTAAATGAGGGCATCTAATTTAGCTGGCAGCTTTGTTATGAAAACGGCTGTATTTTCTGGTGGCTATTTCTATAGAGAATAGTAAAATACTTGATAGGGTTAGGCTCTCTCTTGCTTCTGATTTTGCACGAGGAGGGGCTTTTTGAGCACCAAAGCATCCCCGTTTTTTATGGCTTTGTTTTGTTTGCCTTTGTTCAATGTTCATTCTGTTGGTTCCGTGCTGTACTGTCAGTTATGTTGTCGGCCTCGACCGTAAGGTATAACTTTCATCAGTGTAAATGTAGAAGAAGCAGTTTCAGTCCCCTTTCAGGGAGACATGTAAGGATCTTTGGATTACGGATGGGTGTGAGGGTGCTCGTGTTCCTGCCAATAGTTGACAGGCCTGGTCAGCTAGGGAAAAAAAGTGTCATTTACAGTTTATATGAACAGTTTTCCTTCAATGTTTTGTTCCTTTCAAAGATTTACAGGTGACGTTTTGCTATTTTCGTATCAGAATTTAGGGATTTTTAACGCAAAGCTCTCCACTGAAATGTAAAAGGAGTGACCGATGTGTCCTGGAAAGAAGTCCAATTACGTAGACTGGCTAGTTCTACTCTTGTAGTTTACAGTTCTACATAAAACACAGGTGTGTGTTTTCTCACTTGGGCTGTGCAGTGGTAAGAAGACGCCACAGACAGAGAAAAAAACCCTCCCCTGGAACTTCCTCTGAAATTAGAGGTGGGTGAGACATATCATATTTTCTGCTTCTTCCGCTATCCTGCTTTCTCTTAAACTTGTTTGTATCACTATCATAAATTCCTTGCTTACGCTAGAGCCAAGACAATGTAAGGTTTTTGGTTTTTTTTCTTTTTTTTCTCAGGCCGGTCACCTCCTGTCAGGCAGAGATAGCCATGTAGATGTGGTCGGTCACAGAGACAGGACGACTAACAGGTGGCTGCGTGGTTAGTGATGGTTCTCCCTTTTCAACAGTACTGTCAGTCACATCAGGGAATGATGTGTCGGTGGGGTTTCAGATTGGTGGTAATTACAGAATAGTGATGTGATTATTACTGCAGTAGGCTGAGGGTATGAGAAGGACAAAGATTTGGGGAGGAGAGGGTAATTTTAATCAGCTGTAAGATTTTTTACAAGGCAGCTTTTGTGGGTCAGCGATGACGATGATGGAGGTGGTGGCTGAGATTCTGTAATGGATATTGTTTTGTTCTGGAATTGAATCCCAAATCACCCTCTGAGAGTCTTAGTCAGCCTACTGAGTCTGGGAGCATACAGTTTGTTTTCTTAAAACGGCAGGTAGTTGGAGGGAGAGCCTGTTTGGAAGTTTTAGCGGTTTGGGGACAGAGGCCAGTTGGGGGCTGGGGCCCTCGGGGGAGGGGGCTGTTTGTGCCCCGTGCCCGTGGGCTGGCGCTCACAGCTGGGAGCGGGCTTTCCAAAATCCTGTTGGAATGGAAGGAGCCAGACGTGGGACCTGTGGCCGAGCTGGGGGACAGGGAGCAGCCCTGGACCAGCCGGCCTCAGGACCTGCAGCAAACTTGCCTTCAGATCGGCTCTCCCAGCAGGACACTGCCCAGGAGTCGCTTTGATTGTTGCTGTTCTCCTTCAGGAAGCACGGTACGCACCAAGCACACCCAGAGCTGCGCCCGTGCCAGGAGAAGACTTGGAGTGGAGTGCAGCCGGGGCTGATGGCGACAGTTCCCACCAGCTCAGGAAGATGCAGGTAAGATGCCAGAGAGGGGAGAGCAAGTGGCTGTCACTTCTCTTGCAGGAGCAGGATTTAACAGCAGAAGGGAGGCAGGCTGAAAGGGCTTTGGAGGTCCAAAAGTGCCTCAGGCAGCTGGAGCAGTCATGTGACAGCAGAGGAAGAAGAGCAGGAGATGCAGGTGACGCGTCTGGGACGATGTTTCCGAGGTACCATCTGCCACACAAACACAGAGAAAGACAGAGGCGTTGGGAGGTCACGGAATGGGTGGGAAAGGTGCGTGGGCGAGAGGAGAGCACGGGGAGATGGGAGGCAGTGCTGGAGATGGAGGGGAAAAATCCAGGGTGTTGGAAGTGAGGATGCTTCTGCTGTGCAGAGGCCTTCTGTAAAAGCTGCGAATTCATCTCCTGGCTTTGGTTTTCCCAGGCTGTGCTTTGCTGAGCCTCAAACGGGGCTGCTGTTCTCGTCCAGATTTTTGCTCTGAAACCATTCAAGTGCTGAGGGCTGGGATTTTTCAAGAGCATCCTATTTCTCTTTGGGCTTCCTGGGGAGGGATTGCAGTCACGCAAGACCTGTTGGGGAGCTCAGTCTTCTGTTGGGATGCTCCCTGTGGGACAGGAGGGCAATTGCTTTGAGCTGCCTCTATTTCGGGAGGGATTACCTACATTTGCCTTCCATCTGAAATACTGCTTAGTGCAACATGTTGGGTTTTTTTTTTTGTAAAAGTGGGGAAGTGTGTGTGAACGGCTGAGTGCTAGTATACGGTGAATTACCTTCCCCTGCTGAGAGTAAATGGGTTTAGGGATAAAAATACCCGTCTTGTGTTACAAAACTTGGTTCCCTTGAAGATGCAAGTGCTAACTGATGGACTCCTGGCTGACAAAATCTCTTCCCAGCTTGCTTAAACATTAAACAGCCTTCAAAGTGGCGTTCAGATGATCTCGTGTGATTTCTTGCAATTAATCAGGGTTGTCTGAAGCGTACCACTAAAGCGTACTAAAGTGTTTTGGTTGTTAAAAAGTAGGTTTAAAAAGTAGTTCATAGAGACATCTTCTGTGTCGGGTTTCAAAGAGTTCAAGCTCTTGTTGTGTCCGGTTGAGAGTTTCTGATGTTATTTTTCCCTTGTTCGGAGGGAGATTGTCATGGTTTAACCCCAGCCAGCAACTTGAGCACCACGCAGCCGCTCACTCACTCCCCTCCACCCAGTGGGATGGGGGAGCAAATCGGGAAAAGAAGTAAAACTCATGAGTTGAGATAGGAGTGGTTTAATAGAACCGAAAAGAAGGAACTAATAACGATAATGATAACACTAATAAAATGACAACAGCAATAATGAAAGGATCGGAATGTACAAATGATGCGCAGTGCAATCGCTCACCACCCGCCGATCGATCGACACCCAGCTAGTCCCCGAGCGGCGATCCCCCGCCCCCGCTCCCCCCAGTTCCTATACTAGATGTGACTTCACATGGTATGGGATACCCTGTTGGCCAGTTTGGGTCAGCTGCCCTGGCTCCGTCCCCTCCCAACTTCTTGTGCCCCTCCCGCTTTCTCACTGGCTGGGGATGAGAAGCTGAAAAATCCTTGACTTTAGACTAAACACTACTTAGCAACAACTGAAACCATCAGTGTTATCAACATTCTTTGCATACTGAGCTCAAAGCACAGCACTGTACCAGCTACTAGGAAGACAATTAAGTCTGTCCCGGCTGAAATCAGGACACTGGTTCATGCTTCTTTGGCAATCTTCGGGGGCCTTCTGGAGCAGGATGTTTCCTTTTTATCAGTCTTTAGTTCCTTCTTCAAGGGTGGGGTCCTCAGCAAAGCATGCATAGTTTATACAAAGTAATCAGGCTTGCCTAGTGAAGCTATGGAGTAATGGTCCTCCTTAAAGGACAAGGTCTCATGTTGAACCCTGAGCTGAGCAGTATCACCATGGCTAGGCCATAACTCACACGTATGACTACACATGGACTAAGCCCCAGATGAGAGCAGAAATTGTTGTTGCTAAGCCTGGGTGACAGAGGGCTGCTCCTGCTCTCTCCTCCCTGGTGTGAGCCGAGCGCATGAGTGCCCTGCCTGCTCCTGCCTTGGTGCTTTGGGAACTGGGGTGAAAAGGAAAGACAGACTGGTGTAGTTGCGGGACCTCTTGAGGTGTCCTGGGTTTGCTTTGCTAATTGCTCGTGTAACGTTTCCTCGGCTGTTCACTAGATACGTGCATAGAGAGGCAAACCAGGCCATGAACTGGCTTTCCAATTGAAGGTTTCCTCTTGCAATAAAACGTGCTTCCGTTTTCTCATGGGTAACAGCCTGAAAGATAGAAGCGGAAGCAGCGTGTGCCTCTTGTGCAAATAGGTAACAACAGATGGTTGTATTTGGTTGATCCTTAGTTGCTTCCTGCGTAGGAAATCTGTACATTAATTTAATCTTTGTGTTTAGGCAGGGCCTTGCTAATGTTACTGGGTAGGCAGCAAGTATGTGGATGTCCGGTCTCGTGCATGTTTGTGACTGATCTTTGCTTGCTGTGTACTCCCGAGGAATGAGAGCAATGCAAAGAACTGATGAAGAAAGAGCTGCCGGTCCAGATGGGAGTGTTAGGTTTTAAATTTTCTCGACTGTGTTCTAGCCAAAAGCCTTGTCTTAAACAATTGAAGCGAGCTGGACCACTGGGTATTTGTCATCCCTGCGCAATTCTGTATCGCTACGGCCTTTACCAGCCGTGGTGGTGGACTGGGGACCTGTCCTGTAGTGAGGTCAAAGAGGGTATTCAGGAAAAAAGGGGTACTTTTCCAAAACGCTTACAAGACAGAAGGCAACAGCTGCTGTAGACAGGTGGGAATACACAGGACCAGGCGGTCTCGCTCAGAATGAGGAACAGTGATCTGGGTACAGCTGTAGCGTGACAGTTTTCAGGGCCTTGAGCAGCACAGGAGGAATTTTGAGGCAGCATGGCCCGGGCAGGGGTGTGTGAACAGCTCCTCCGGAGCGTGGAGATGGGCAGGGGAGAGCACAGTGCTGTTTGTGTTGGTGCGCAGCAGGGGACAGTCGGTGGAGGCTGCTCTCGGGACGTACAATTAAGAGCTGTCGTCTTGGTACTCAGTGGGAAATAACACGTTCCCAAAATAACGAGACATGCCTTGTGGTGCGCATGCGTTCGTGATTTCCAAGGAGTCAGGGAACGATAAGAGCAATACCCAATTAGCAGTCGACAGAAAAGGCAAGGCTTCCTCTTCATAACGGTGTTTATTTATAATAATAGAATTTTATTTCTGATAAAAAACTGTCACCATCCTAATAATAATTATCCACCTTTACAGTAATGCTTACTCACCGTTCATCAGCCTTCTCCATTTCTTTTTTCAGTCTTTACTTACACCAAACTGGATATAAACCGTAAACGCTGAAAAGTGCAGAAAATCCTGGACAGCCTTCAGCTTGTCCCAAGGCTCTCTTTCTCTGCAAGCCCAATAAAACAATGTCTAATTAGACTAGTGCATGCTAGGGCAGCAGGAGAGGATTAGTTTGGCCCATCGCTTCTTCACAGGAACATGGGGGCGGGGGTGTTTGTTTTTCATCCACAGGGACTGGAGGGGCTGGAGAATGCAAATACTGGTGTCCTTGATTTTGTGTGGATTGATGAGTTGTACATTGTGGTCACTCTTCCAAGTCCAGGTCAAAGACGTACCAACAAGAGGCTGAATTTTGACACGCAGCATTGTCTCGAAAGGCACCTTGCGAACGCCAGCCGATGCAAACGCTGCAGAAACAGGAGGACCCCTCCGAGAAAGCTGCAGCTGGGGCATTTGCTCAGCGTTTCATGGTTGATCTTGTTGACTCTGTCTGGAGCAATCTTTGTGAGAGTGGCTATTCCTCTGACCCACTTTAGAGAGGTTTATAAGGGTTTTTTTTCCTCTGTGTGTCTGTGAACATGGCAATGTAACGGGCCCAATAACCGTGAAACGCAACTGAACGTCTTGTTTCTTGATGTTATGTACTAAAAGCACACCTTTGCGTTTGTGGCTGGGCAGAGTGTTTCTGTTTTCAAACAATGCCAGTTTGAAAGCTGACGCTTCTGGTCATCTGTAGTGGGTTTTGGGTTTGGTTATGGTTGTTGTTGTTTTTTTTTTTCCTGAGAAGAGCTGCTTTCATATGCCTGTGAATTAAGTGGCTGGTTAGCACAAATAGACCATGTAGGAGGAATCTGTATTGTAATCAATGTATTTGGGCCGGCCAGACAAAGAGGTCACAGTTCTGAGAGTCTTTCTGCATCCTTCCCGAGGATTACGAGAGCAAGGCAGAAATGAGTAGACATGAGAAACTCAGGGTTACTGTTGCTTAACTCCAAAAAGCGATGTCTGATGTGGAGGGGGCCCTGGCCCAGCTCCAAAAGGTGAGGAAAGTCAGAAAATAGTCAAGAGTTAGAACTAGAAGCTAACTTCCCCTGAGAGATGCCACCTGGTTCTTGCAAAGGGAATCTCTCTTATAGCAAGGACGGACATCCCTAATGACTGTAACAAAAGGAAAATGACTGCCGAGTTCCTGCCCTTCCTCCTTAGTACGGGAACACGTTTTCTTGCTTTCTTCTGGTCAAATTACTGAAGCTATCGAGACAGACTTCCTTCTGTGGCTGAGGGCAGGAGGAGATGGTGGAGAAGATGGAGATGATGGTTCTGGGGGGCACAGAGCTTGGATGCAAGTTACAGAATCTTGGACTATAAAAAGTTTGGCATAACGGTATGTGTGCAATGTTAACTGCAACAGTATCTTCATCTGCAGTGGTGCCTGCCTCTGCAGTGGTGCCTGCATCTGCAGCGGCCTTTGCCTCTGCCATGGTATCTTAATCTGTAACGGTATCTGCCTCTGAGCTGGTAGTTGCAATGGTGTCTGCATTTGCAGTGGCATCTGCGTCGGTCTGCAGGTTCCAAGTTACAAAATCCTGGAAGATACGCTGTTCTGCCTAATATTCTTGGCTTCTTTAAATTAGTTTTTTTTCTTTTTTTATGCTGCCTTGCCAGGACAAAAAAACCATGGACAGGGTCTTTGTGGATTCCGAGAGGAGGTGTCATTTTGACTAGAACTTCAGATTGCCCAGCAGGACACGCTGACCAGTAACACTGGCTTGCCCCTGCTTTTACTGTTTTATATATTGCCAGGCTCACACCCGTCCCCCCGCTGCTGAGGAAGCGGTGTCTCTGCAGAAAGCAAGTGCCGAGTGTGTTCCCCAGCGGGGTCTGGAGATGCAGAGGCTGCGGTTGTTGGTGGCTCCTTATCCCCTTCTGCAAGAGGGTCGGGAAAACACTAGTCAGGTCCATGCTAAAACCGTTTGAGTGTCAGAGGCAATGAATGGATCTTTTTGGTCCCTCTCCAATAAGTGCAGCGTGGGCTGTGAGCGAGCGTGTTGCAGTGATCAGGAGGGTATTTTCTTCCTGACAGAGGTGACAGTGCCTCCTTTCCATGGGGGACTCAACCCGTGAATCACCAGCGGCAGGTTTCTGTAGCAGCGCTGTGCCCACTTTCCCCCAGCTCTGAGCTCCTCAGCCCCTTGGGGAAGCAGGAGGAGGGCAGGGACTGTGAGAACCAGAGGCAGAGGAGAGAGGCAAGCAAGAGGGTGGTGCGGTGGCAGGTGACATTGCTGGGGTGCGGTGAGGTCACTGGTGTGGGAGGAAGCTGATGGGTCAGAAGCAGCAGGCGGCACTGAGGTGCTCCCTGCACCGATGCAGAACGTCCTGCGCCGCCCGTCACCTCCCGGGAGGCACTGGGAGGGTGTCACAGAGGGTGACGCGCAGCAGAAACGAGGGCAGGGGAGACTGAGGAGGGGACAGAGAGGTGTCTGGGCTGAAGGGGAGGAGAGGGGCTTCCTGCATCCTTCGTTTGTCCTCTGTGTTTCTCAAGACGCAAATCAGGAAGGAGATGTTGAGGGCAGTGGGCCAAAAATGTAATTCAGTGCAATTCCCCAAGTTGAGGCTGCTTTGCCCGTGACAGGGAAGTGGTCTAAAACTGGTCTACCAAATCCAGTGCAGCAGCAGCAGCAGCAGCCGCCCGCGGGCGGCCCAGCTCCAGCCCTGCCATCTGAAGGCCAAAGCTGGGAAAAAGAGGTAGAAGGAGGAAGAAGGGGCAGCAGGTCAGCACCGAGTGGAGGCCCCCTGCTCAAAGCAGGGTCAGCGAGAGCGGGTGGCCCTCATGCGTGTCCAGACGGGCCTGCAGGTGGGCCCTGGGGCGGCTGGGCGGCGGCGTGGCAAGACGATGATGCAACAATGCGGTGGTGCAGCAACGTGATGATGCAGCAATGCAATGATGCAACAATGTGCAACTGCTCTATATAGGCGCTTGCTGGAAGACCGGCTGTGGTGGCCACAGCTGGGTGCCTCTGGAGCGAGAGGTGCCAGCGCAGGGTCGCAGCTCCAGGAGAGCTCTTGGAAGGAGCCATGGAGCACCGTGTCACTGCTGGCGTCCGAAACGTGGACGCACTGCTGAGCGTAGTGGGGAAGGGGGGAAAGGTGAGCAATGGGCCGATGGAGAGGGCTCAGCGCGGGAGCCTGGGACATGGCCGGGGAGCTGGGAGGGATCCCAAGGTGGTCGGGCTGGGGAGAGTTTGCAGGGAGTCCTGCCTCTCTGCCCAGCCTGGCTTACGGCTAAGCAGGTGGGAGGGCTTGCTGCGAAAGGACGCGGACGTGGGTTGAGGGAGGGTCGGGAGTTGTGGGGACAGGGGCGAGGAAGGAGAGAGCAGCTTTTGCCTGGGCCGCTCTGGGCGCTCCCCTTGGTTGGAGTCTTCCGAGAGCCTTTCTCGCAACTGCCGTGCAGGAGGCTTATGGAGATAGTGCCTGAGTGCCCATGAGTGTCTCCCTCTTTCTAGCTCGGGAACAGGAGACAGCCACTGGCAGAAGGAGGTACTGGGCTGCTGGACCTCCCACTTGGGGTCAAGATCCCTGTGCATGCGGGCTCCAAGCCTGTCTTCTGCAGGACAAAGCTGGGGGAAAAGGTAAAGGAAGTAGAAAGGGGTAGAAGAGCTCTCCTCTTTTACGGGGTCCCCGTCATTCAGAGAAGTCCTTGTGGCCGCCTGTTCTACAGCGGGCGCCGCAGCCCCTCAATCTGGCAGCGCTGGGCAGTAGAGGGAAGCTCCTGGCTCCCTGGTGCAGAGACAAAGAGGAGGACTGGCAAGGTCTGCAGTTCTTCCTGCTGGCCTAAGATGCCTACTTTGCTGGTGGGCTTTGTCTTCTCTCCCCCAGCCCAGCCTAGCCCAGCCCAGCCTGACCCCGCAGCCCGGCTGTGGTGTCCTCTGTGGCTTCAGAAGGATGGAGAAGAGTGTTGGTCCTCAGAGGACCTTTACCTTTTCACAAGTACCGCTTGGCACCCCTTTGCTGCTCTCTCCTTCCTCCTTCATAGTCTGCAAAATCTCTCTCACAGCTTCACCAGCCCTCTGGCTGTTTCAATCTGGGAGATCCATACTGCCGCCTGCTGAGCACCGACTACAACAGCCTGCATGACCCGCATCTGCGGGCCTACCACAAACGCAAGGACAACCTGCAGAGGCTGAAGAGGGAGGGTTACGTCACCAGTGACGGCAGAGTAGGTTTGGGCATGGGGCTGATAAAAACAGTCCTCATCAAGCGGGGTTCCCAGAGCGCTTGCTGCAGCCGCCTGTTGCTGGCGGAGGGCACAGGGCTGTGGGGCTGCTTGCCCTGGGAGCAGAAGTAGCGCCAGCGTCCCTCTGGCAATTCCCACTCCTGCTCTTCTCCGGCTGCCCCGCGCTGCCTGAGCGTCGAGGAGGCAGCCGGTGCGAGGCCTGGTGCTGAGGCGAGGAGCACCGCTCGGCCCTGGCTGGGGGGGAGTCAGGGGCCCCGCCACTGGGGAGGGGAGGGGAGCGAAGCGGAGGGGAGGGGAGGGTGTGCAGAGGAGCAGCTCCCCTCCCGCCGCTGGGTTTGGGCCGTTTTGGGGAAGGCAGCCTACGGAGCCGGCTTGAGAGTTCTCGGGGGATTTCTCCCCTCGTCTCTCCATAGGTGGTTTGCACTCTGAAGGAGTTCAATGAGTACAGGCAGTATCTGACCACGCTCAAGCTGGAGGCAGAGAAAACGTTCCTGCGAGAGGAGGTAGGCAAAGCGGAGTGTTCGTGGACACCGGTCAGCGGCACGGTGCCGAGGGCTGGGGCTTTACTTGCAGCATGTTGGGGAGGGGAGGCGGTCAGTGCCGAAGAGGTGAGGGCTGTGCTGCTGGGCCGGGTCTTGTGTCAGGGAGAGGAGTACCGGGCTGCGAGCTGAGCTAGTGCAGGGTGCAGGGGTGGGCACGGGCAGGAAAGTCACGTGCAAGCACGCGGAGTCCCGGGGGAAGCATTTCTTTTCTGCCCTCGTCGCGTGGCTGAAGCAGATCGCTGTCCTGGGTGCGCGGGGTGCCTCAGCATGCAGGGGCGTGAGCGCTTGTCCAGGCAACAGCAAGCCACAACCCGATGTCACCTTTCAGAAAAAGCTTCAGCAAGACCTGGCCCAATCAGAGGATGCCTCCAAACTGCCGGGAGGGACTGACGCTTCTCACCCGCAAGAGTGGCTGCCGCAGGAGCAAAGACAGAGTTTGCCAGGTGGAAAGAGGAAGAGGAGGCAGAGGTAAGAAAAGGCCAAGTAACGCTTGCTCTTGAAGGGGGCCCCTGGTCCCTGAGAGAAGTGCTGGAGCCTCCTGTTCCAGTAAACAAACAAAGGCCAGTGGTGGAAGGAGCCGGTGCGGGCTGCAGTCACGTTGGCGCGGTCTGTGTTTGGAGCCTTGGACAGGCAGGGGGACTACTGGAGCAAAGTAACCAGGAGCAGGGTGATGGGAGCGGCCGAGCAGAAAATGGCCTGGGCAAGAGGGACAGAGCTGCTCCTTCTCAGCTGCCTTCCTTTCTCTTGACAGGCATCTGACTGTGACCAAGAAGCAGATGGAAAGACTGGAGGCTCTTGAAAAAGACCAACGCCTCCTCCAGCAGGCCAAGTGCCAGCAGCAGCAGCAGCTGGGCAAGAGAAGGCAGCCAGGCAATGAGAGCAGCTCCGAAAAGTCCGCTCTCAAAGGAAGGCCGGTGAGTAGGAGCCGGGTGGATGCTGGGGGCTGCCTCTGCTGTGCGGCAGCACGTTGGTACCTGGGACTCGGGAGAGGACGCTGCCACACACGCACACAGCTGCTCAGGGCTTGCGAAGGGTGCTTGGTCGCTGAGGAGGTGGTGCCTGGCCGGTGTGCGACGTGTCCTTGTTTGAGGGTGGCTGTCAGAGACCAAGAAGCGGTTGCTTGCCTTCCTGTGTCTCTGAGACACGAGGCACTAGCCCTTTCTGACACAGAAGTGTGCCTGGGCACTCTCAGTGGCCACTTCTGAGCAGGGACTCGCACATTTAGCACGAACCTGCTGCACTAAGTGGCCGCACGGTCCATGGTGCTGTTTTCGCGCCTGGTTGAAAAACTCTTGGTTTCATCCAAAGACTTCTGCATCCGAAGATGCAGTGTCCCTGAACCTGACAGTGCCGGTGCTTGGCCATTCGTGGGTTGGTTTTCTCTTCCAGGAGGTCTTTGATTAGCTTAGCGGAGAGCCTGCTGTTGCCCGGTTCTCGTTAGCGGGGGTCCCGTTAAACGTTGCCCGGCTCCATCCCTTGCAACAGCCTCTTGGGAAGCATTTCTGGATAGTGTGGGGTGCTGTCTACGCCGGGGTGAAGGGTTAAGCTCCTTCTGCCGTGGCACTCAGGCTGTCAAGCCGCAAAAGAGCAAATGTCAGTTTCCGGCTGCTGCCTGGCTCTGTGCTTGACTCGCAATTTCTTCCCCACTTTGCACGAGGCCGGCAGCCCGCGGTGGACCTTCAGGCTGCCTCCTGTCCCGAGGACGTTTCCTTGGGCTGGCAGACAACAGCCAGGTGCCTCAAGAAGAAGGATCGTTTTCTTTTCTGCTCTCAGAACAGCCATTCCTGGCATTCGGCCCTGAAAAGGGGCAAACAGGGCACCCTGATAGAGGGCAGCAGTGCCCCAAGAGCAGCTGGGACCCGCGGCAGAAGGGCCTGGTCCAGTACCTTCGACAGCTTTCCCTCCGCTATTGGTTCACCGTGCTGAGGTCCAGGGGGGCTACAGTGCCCTTTGCTCTAAGCAAAATGGCACCTGCTTGATTCTGAGAGGTGCCCATAACACTTGGCTCCTGGCCGCAGGAGACCAGAAACCTCCGTGTGCCAGGTGGCCTACAGAGAAACCAGAGTTTTTCCAGCTTGACTGCTAGGGGCTCATCTGGGCAGGGGTCCCGTGAGGAGGAAGAGGAAAGCAAAGGGAGGTGAAGGAACCCATTCACTCATTAACTGCTCCTCCTTTTAGTCTGCAGCATGTGCCAGAGAAGAAGCGCCTAACAGCATACAGCCTACGGTGCTGCGGGCTACGCTGGCAGAAGACCAGGAGCTTAAAGAGGTGGCTGAGACCGTGGTCCAGGCAGTGCTGGAGCGGGTGAAGGCGCTGGGTCAGTCCGTCCGCGTCTTAAGGAGGGCTCCCCATGAGGTCCGTGGAAGGTTGTTTGCCAGCGCCAGAAGGCCAGAGCCTTTGGACACTTCTGCGGATCGCCGGGACAAGATCAGACTGGTGGCTCAAGAGATTGTGGCGAGCGTGTTGGAGAGCTTTGGGGAGCACTTGGTACCCAGCCCGTCTGATGCAGCCGAGCCTGGGCCAGCAGGCAGGCAGAAGCTCTCAGAGCTTGTTGTGGGAAGCACCAGCAGAGCAGGCAAATCCGGAGAAGAGAGATGGAGGGAGGCGGAACTAGCAGCTTCCGACAGAGCATCTTCACAGTCTTCTGTCGACAAAAGGACCAAAGAGGCTGTTGAACGTGTTAGCTCCACCTTGTCATCCTTTGTAGCGTCTCAGTTTGAACAGGACTTCCGCTGTCAGTTTTCCGAGATCCTGAAGATTCAAGGCGTGACAGAAGGACAAGGACCAGCCGGAGCATCGGAACGGCAGATCCCAGAAGCAGGCAAGAGAGCAAAGGTGCCCGTGTTGCAACCACTGCAAAACGCTGCTGATGTCTCACGAGTGAGCCGTGAGATTGCCAAGGAGAGCATCCAAAACGCCATCTCCAGAGTTCAGCAGCTGGATGCTGAATTGATCGGGTATGCCAAAACCATTGTCCTTGAAATTCTGGAAACGGTGAGGAAGAAGTTAGAGGAGGAAAGGAAGTCCAAGCAAAAATCAGAGAAGCTTCAACCAAGGGAAGTCTTGCCACCTCTCAGCCTCCCTGCAATAGTCACGCCTTCAGAGGAAGCGGGACAACTCAAAGAGGAGAGCTCACGTACTCTCCTCCCATCTCTCCGCCGAGGCGCCGCGCAAGGTGCTCGCCGGCCAACAGAAGGCCTTCAGGAGTCCAGGGATTCCACCTCCGGAGCCACAGCAAGGTCTTCAGTGCCCGCACGGGAAACTCTGCGTATACTCCGGCCAGGGAGCACCGCAGACACCCTTCCCTCCATGGGCCCCCAGTTTCCAAGAGAGCCCATGCCTCCAGCGGGTCCCAAGCCCCCTACCCAGGCAGGAGCCCGGCACAGACCAGTGCGTTTAAAGCTTCTCCTGGAGGAGCCCGTGCAGCCCGAGTCGTTGAAGAGGGCGGTAGCTGGGAGCCTTGTGGAGGGTGTCCTGAGGAGGTGTGCGGCTCCAGGGCCACAGAGCCCCCGGGCAGCTCCCCCAGGCAGAGAATAAAGAGTTTGCTCCCAAGGGCTTGCTTGTGCCTACCTTTATTGATGCCAGGCCATACTGTGTCTGGGCGTTTTCCCTGCAAAGTTTTCCCTCGTCTTCCTCCCTCCCACAGCCTCGGTCAGGCCAAGACCCGGTTCTACAGGGAATCTTAAGTAGGGACGAGAAAAGTAGTCAATGTTTTTGCCTTGTTTAGAAAGCTTTGTGGCTGGGCTATTGGAGGGGCTGGTCCAGCTCTGTAAAGCTGTACTCCTGCCTTCTGTGAGTCCCATAGGTGGGCGCTGTTGAAGGCTGCGCCTTGTTCTGTGCGTTTATTCTCTCGTCCCCTCACGACCTCCTGATGGGCCTTTGGGTTCCCACCCAGGGCCGTTGGTGGTCCTGTCTGTGTCGCAGCAAGGGACTGGCCTTCAAAATGAGGCTTTGGACCATAAAAAGGAGGCTTTCAATGCTAGAATCAAAGCTCTGGACTCTAAAAATGAGGCTTTGGGCCCTAAAAGAGGGGTTCGGAGCATAAAAATGAGGGATTGGAAACTCAGGATGCGGCTTGGACCCTGAAAACGACTGGCCGGATCCTAAAAATGAGGCTTTGGAGTCTGAAAATGCGAGTTCGGCAACTTAAAACGTGGCTTGGGGCTCTGAAGAGGAGACTTTGCCAACTGCAACGGAGCCTGTGGACCCTCAAAATGAGGGTTTGGAGCCTCAAATGGGGCTCTGGAAGCCAAAACTGAGACTTTGGGAAGGGAAAGCGAGGCTTTCTGCCCTATAAGTGTAAATTTGGACCCTAAAAGAGTGGCTTTCTGCCTTAAAGCTGAGGGTTTAAACCCTCCAGATGAAACTGTGGGCCCTCAAAAAAGGGCATGGGTCATAAAAGGCCAGAAGGTTTGGACCAGAACAATGAGGACTTTGGCCCTCCAAATGAGGCTTTGGGCACTAAAAATGGTGGGGGAGATGCTACGCGTGACCCTTAGGGCTCTGCAAAGGAGGGGAACCTCTTGGTCTCGATAGGGCCCCAAGACATGAGGCTTTGGCCCCAAAGAGAGGGCTTGGGTCACTCCGGGGGAGGCCCTCAGCTGTAAAAGAGGCCTTTGGACCCTCCTGTGGAGGGTTTGGGCCCTAAGAACGGGGCTTTGGAAATGAAACTGAGGCTTTGAACCCTGCATTAGGCTTTGTGCCTTCAAGGGATGCTTCGGTACCAAAACCGGAGGCTTTGCGCCCTAGAAATGGGTCTTTGGAGGCTCCAAATGAGGGGTTGTACGTTAAAGAAGAGACGCCTTGCACCCTAAACGAGGAGCTTGGCCTCCAAAATGAGGCTTTGGGCCCTCCAATTGAGTATTTGGACCCTCAAAATGAGGCCTTGGGCTCTCCTAGTTGCAGACCGGATCCTAAAAATGAGCCTATGGTCCCTGAAAAGGAGGCTTTGGCAGGTAAAGAATGAGGCTTGGGGCTCTAACGGTGGGGCGTGTGCTGTAAAAGGAAGGTTTGGACCTTCAAGATGGGTGTTTGGGCCCTTGCAGTGAGGCTTCAGGACCCTAAAAATGAAGGGCTGGATTGTGGAAACGATTCTTTGGACCCTGAAAATGAGGCATTGGGCCCTAAAAATGAGGTTCGGAGCCTCAAAATTTGAGTTTAGAAACAAGGTTGTGGAGCCTGAAGTGAGGCTCTGGAGTTTATAAATGAAGCTTTGGACCGTCAAGATGAGGATTTGTTCAGAAAAATAAGGGTTGGGACGCTCTAAGGAGTATTTGGACAGTCAAAAGGAGGCTTCGGGAGAGAAAGATGTGTACTTGGGCCTTATAAAGGAAGCTGCGTACTCTAAAAAGTGGCTTTCTGTCCTAAAAATGAAGGTTTGAAAGGTAAAAATGAGGCATGTTAGCCTAAAAGAGCGATTAAAACCCTCAAAATGCGTCCCCGGGCCCAAAAAGCGAGGGTTTGGACCCCCAAAAGGAGGCTTTCAACCCTAGAATCCCAGGTTTGGAGGGTAAAAAATGAGGCTTTGGGCCCTAGAAGAGGGGTTTGGAGCATGAAAATGAGGGTTTGCAAACTCAGGATGCAGCGTGGGCCCTCAAACCAACTGGCCGGATCCTTTGGAGCTTGACAAGGTGGCTTTGGGCTCCAAAAAGGAGCCTTTGCCAACTGCAACGGAGCCTGCGGCCCATCCGACTGGGGCTCTGGAAGCCAAAACTAAGACTTTGGGACGGGAAAAGGAGGCTTTGGACCCTGAGAAGAGGCTTTCTGCCCTAAAACTGAGGGCTTAAACCCCCCAAGCGAAACTGTGGGCCCTAAAGAAATTGTTAGGGGTTTGTGTGGGGCGGTTTTTCTGGGGCCGCAGGGGTGGCTCCTGAGAGAAGCTGCTGGAAGGTTCCCGGGCTCCCAGTTGGACCCGCCCCTTGGAAGGCCGAGCCAATCAGCGCCGGCGGTAGCGCCTCTGGCAGAACATCCTGAAGAGGGGGAGCCTGCAGTGAGGAGGGGGATGGGAATGGGAGAGGAGCAGCTCTGCAGATCCCGAGGTCGGTGAGGAAGAAGAAGGAGGGGGAGGAGGTGGTGAGGCGGCAGGCTGTCCCCCTGCAGCCCATGGAGGTGAGCGGGGGAGCGGAGGCCCCCCCAAATGGCCGTGACTGCGTGGGAAAGCCCGCGCTGGAGCAGTGTGTGACTGAAGACCGGCCCGTGGAAAGGCCTCACGCCAGGGAAGTTCGTGAGGAACTGCAGCCCGCAGAAAGGACTCCCGTGGGAGCAGTTGGTGAAGGACTGTCTCCCGTGGGAGGGACCCCACGGTGGAGCAGGGGACGAGTGAGGAGTCCTCCCCCCCTGAGGAGGACGGAGCGGCAGAGACGAGGTGTGGTGAGCTGACCCCAACCCCCGTCGCCTGTTCCCCTGCGCCGCCGGGGGGAGGAGGTAGAGAGAGCCGGGAGTGGAGTTGAGGCGGGAAGGAGGGAGGGCTGGGGGGAAGGTGTTCGGAGGGGGGCTTTTACTTCTCCTTAGCCTTGTTTTGATTGGATCGGCAGTAAATCAAATGGCTTTTGTTTCTTCCCCAAGTTGAGCCTGTCTTTTGCCCGTGGCCGTAAGTGGGGCAGTCCTTGTCTCGACCCACGAGCCTTTCTTTGTATTTTCTCCTCCTCCCAGCGTGGCCACGGGGAGGGAGGAGTGAGCGTGCGGCTGCGTGGTGCTTTGCTGCCGGCTGGGCTGAAACCACGACGTGAGGCCGAAGGAGGAAGAGGAAGAGGAGAAGGAGGAGGAGAGAGGAGGCAGCAGGAGGCAAGAGCAGAAGCGTGAAGCAAGTTGAGGAGGAGGCAGCAATAAAAGGCAAGAGGAGGCCCGGGAAGGACAAAGACGCCTTTTCCTTTTGCCTCCTTTTTGCCTCCTCCCTCATCACGTTGCTTCCTATTTCTCCTGTTGCCTCCACCGATTCCTACATCCTCCTCATCCTCCTCCATTACCTGTTTTATCCTGCTTCCTCTTCATGCATCTTATGGCATGCTGTTGCCTCCTCCTCTTTTGCTCCCTTTTGCCTCCTCCTAGGTTACCCCTGGTGTCCTCCCGCGTTCCCTGGTGCCTCATCTTTTTCTTACTCCTCTTGCCTCCTGTTGTTTCCGGTGGCACCCTGATGCCTCCTCCTCCTTCTCCTATTGATTCTTGTTGCTTCTTCCTTTACCTCCTGCATGCTGCTGTGTCCTCCTCTTGCCTCCACTATTTCTCCTCCCGCTGTGTCTTCCTGTTGCCTCCTCCTTCTCTCTTTGTTAGTGTTGCCTTCTGTTGCATCCTGTTGTCTCCTCCTTTCTCTCTTTGTCTTGCCTCCCGTTGCGTCCTCCTTCTTTTGTCTCTTGTGTCCTGCTACGTCCTCCTCTTGCCTCCTTTTTTTCCTTCTCCTGCGGCTGTCTGTTGCCTCGTCCTCCGCTTGCCTCCTGTTGCCTCATCTGGCATCCCGTGGTCTCCTCCTTTTTCGCTTTCTGTTGCCTCCTCCTCCTCCTTTTCCTGCTACCGCCTTTTGCCTCCTCCTGCTTTACCTCCTGTGTCCTGCTGTGTCCTCGTGTTGCCTCCTCGTCCTCCTCTTGCCGAGACAAAGGTGACCTTTGTCTCGTGGTACCTCTTCCTCCTAAGCCCCTCTTGCCTTCTCTTGTGTGGAACCTTCCTTGTGGGAGAACTAGCTGGCTGTTTCCAGTTGTGGAAGTAGGTTTTGCAGAGAACGAGAATAACGAGATGTTCAGTTCACCGAGCAAGCGCAGATCCCCAGTGCTGCGGAGCTTGTGAATAGGCTGCAAAGGGACAGTGAGGGCCAGGAACAGCTTTCAGTCCTGGCACCTTCCTTGTGGGCGAACCAGCTGGACGTTTTCTATATTGGAAGCGGGCTGTACAGGGAATGAGAGCGATGAGCTGTTTAGATCGCTAAGGAAGCGCAGATCCCCAGTGGTGTTAGGCCTCCGACCAGGCTGCAGAGAGAAGTTGAGGGCCAGCAACAGCGTTCTGTGCTGGCACCTTCCTTGTGGGAGAACTAGCTGGACGTTTTCAATTTTGGAAATAGGCTGTGCAGAGAATGAGAATAACGAGATGTTTGGGTGCTGGGGAGAGTGCTGCGGCTGAGCCTGCCCCGAGGGAGAAGGTGAGCGGGGGCCGGGCGATGGACCGATGGACCGGCAGGTCCCGGAGAAAGCCCCGAGGAGGGCGATGGCGCCTGCGGGGGGGCGGCGGTGTCCGTGTCGGAGGCACGGAGCGGTGGTGTGGGGGGGCCGCGCCGTGTCGGAGCCGACGGGGGCAGGCGGCAGCAGTTGCTCAGGGAAAGACTGAGAAACGAAGCGTGTGTGGGGTGAGCCGCCTTCTGGTTTTGGACTTTGTGTGTCTGGGAGTCATTGCTACGGAATTCTTGAAGCAGCTGTTGTTTTTCTAAGACTAGAGTACATCGATAGATAGCAATGAGCGGTGTTGGAGATGCTTCTTGTTGGTAAGAGTTGTCTCTGTACTTCAGGTTTTTTCATGAAAAGGTAGTGGGATACTAGTTAAAGAAAAAATTGTCTGTAGGGGAGTGTGCGTATACATACACATATACACACACACATAGACGTGGGTGCGTACTCACCCCCCACTACAAGCATGTTTTCCTTTCCTGTCCGTATCTGTGTGTATGTGTATACACGTCCCTACAATTTCTATTCTTTCAAAAATATCCTACTACCTAGTCTGTGCTTGTGTGCGTATATGTGTATACATACGTACGTGTGTATATATATATGTGTGTGTATATATGTTTAAAATAGGGGTTGTTTTGAAACGACTTGGAACTCCCTTGGCTATTGAAACCCTTCTTGGTCTTAGTGC
Organism: Buteo buteo; assembly: GCF_964188355.1. NCBI lineage: Eukaryota > Metazoa > Chordata > Aves > Accipitriformes > Accipitridae > Buteo > Buteo buteo. Next base: position 2,562,475 of record NC_134200.1, read on the forward strand.
GGTGCTTCCCTTTGTTTTGTTTGTAGGGCCCTGGTCTAGGTTTGATTTTTCTAGTATGAGACAGAATATTCCTGTCTTTCCAGTAGGTGTTGCCACGAGAGGATCTCCAAACAGAAAGAGTTACAGGGAAGGATTCCAGACAAGAAGACTAATTTCAAGAGGGTTATCAGTTAATAACTTTGGAATACAGCCGAGCAATGTTGGTTTCCTGAAATCCTGTTGAAAGACTCATTAATGAAAACTCAGTTTGTTTTGTCCAGCTCTCAGTACGGCTGTGGGTGTATGTAAATGTGAGTGTGTGTCTATGCATCTGCCAATATACTATGGCAGTTTCTGCAGAAGGCTGTAATAGAAGAGGCGAGGTACTGACTTTTTAGTAACTAGTTGGATAATCAGTGTAACTTTCTAAAGTATTGCTTACTTAGATAAAGGCAGCAGTACTAATATGCTGTTGCATTCGTTTAGTAGTTGACTGTCTTTCTGTGCTGACAGGGTTTAGTATTCTGTACAAGGAGGAGGTGTCAGAGTGCGGGTGACAGAAAATCGTAACAGTCTCATGTAAAAATCGAATATCTGAATTGTTAGCTCAGTAAGATTTTGTGGTTTGTTTTTTTAAAACCCGAAAAGCTAATCCTGGAATTTGGTTTTGAATTTAATGTGACAGTTGATCCTTGTGAAAGTTATTTTTGGTTATTTACTCTTATATTAGTTCTTTGAGTAGCTGGCACCTTTGTGCTGTCTTGCGTTCTATCAAGGTCAGTATAAAATGAATCTTGACCTTGATAAGCACGTAGAGGATTAGGGATGAGTTCAATGCAGAGTATGCAGCCTGCCTAGTAGAGAGTGTGAGTTTGTAAGGACACCTCTGCTGTAGAAACTAAGTCTCTTACTCTTTTATTTAATAGGAGCGGTGAGCTGTGTCCCTAGATGGGTATTTTCATCTTTGGAAAGCAGAGCAGCTGCTTCTGCAGAAGGTGCAGAAGCTGCTGCTTGATGCAGAAAAGCATCAAAGGTGCTTCTCTGTTTGTAGGCGTTAAATTTCCAAGATTGCCTAGCAGTTAAGGCTGTTTGCTATTCTTCGTCTGCTTCAAATGCTTGAAGAAAGAGCAGCAGTGTTTGTAAAACACTTCAAAGCTTTTATGCCAGATGAAATGTGCTGAAACTTAGAGCTTGAGGGAACTCCCCACTCCCCTCATTTTGGAGGGTGGGAAGTGCTCTGAACTTTCTGCCAGTTCTGGGTTAGCTGAGGTGAACCGTTGCGTAGAGAAGGAGGGCTACTTGATGAGCAGAATCCGTAAAGGAAGTTGCCCTTCCTGAGGTGTAATTGCAGGTCAAACCCAGACGTATCTGTGCTAGTGCATGAGGTAAGCTTTTATAGGTGAGAGCTGCTGTCTGTGTACAGCTGCTGAAGAAGTACCAGCAGCTTAGGAAGATGTAAACCAATTGACCACAACGTGCATTGTTCTTTGCGTAATACTTGGCTTCAGCCTTTCTCATCTCAGCTTGGTTCAGAGAAGGCATCCCATCTCCTTCAGTTTTTTTTCTCTGGGTCAGGTCGTTGCTTTTCTCTTCAAGGTCTGTTTTTGTGGTGAAGTTACTTTTTAGCTGAGTCCTTGTTTTTTTCACTGCAGCTTCCTTGACCCCAGCTTACAGAAGTGTTCTATGACAGTGTTCCTTGAGCAACCAAGAAACCAAACGCGAAAGCAAGTCTGAAATCTAACGGTAGCCAACATGAGTGCCTTTATGATCAACTAAATTGTACGTTATCCAAATATTTCTGAACTTTGAGAAGTGTGCCTTTTGCTTCTACTTCTTTTTGTACTGCGTCTTACTCTGTTTGACTTCATCTCAAAGCAAATCCAGTCTGTGCTGTGAGTGAATGGTTGCTTTGTAATTTTAAATCCATGAATGAGACTCTTCATTTTCAGTGTGTATTTATTTGCTTCAAACATCCAAAAGCTCACTCTTCTCATAAACAAAAAAACCCCCCAAAACCAAACCCAAACCAAACCAAACCAAAAAACAGTTTGCAGATTTGTGTGCTATTTTCCTTTTCTGGTGTGGATGCAGTATGTGTAATGGAACTTGACAGCAGGGCCAAGTGTGAGGGCTTGCAGGGTGGGTGGTCCCCTAAAGTTCTTCCCAGACTCTTAATCTGAGGTACTTCAGCCCCTTAGGAGGCAGTTTGAAGTGGTGTGAGCTATCTTGTGTGGATGCTGAAGGCTTTTCTTTTGTAATGGCTTGTTAATGTGTCTGTGTTTTGATTGTCCAGGCCAAGCTCCTCCAAAGATGCCCCGAGGTGTACCGCCCTTGTTGTCTAACCAGTATCTTGTGGGACCTGGAGGACTTCTGCCTGCCTACCCAGTAAGCAGTTTAATTGTTGCTGTCCTGGGTTGCTTACCCCTTGGTGCAAATGGGCCCTCGCGAGCTGCTGCTGTCTATGCCAAGGCATTTCTGTTGGCACGTGTTGCATGTGGAATTCTTGTTCCAAGTGCTGAAGAACCTATGCTACTGGTCCTTAACGGTGTGGTTCTTGTAAACCAAGGGGAGAATGCTACTGTGTTCCTGAATGCAGGCTGGAATGTCAGGTGTGCTGGGATTTGTCTTTGAATGCCACTTTTTAACTTGCTGCAGCTACTTCCTCAGTTCCAGCATTGAAGGCAGAGCCTTTTTGCTCACTGCCTTCCGCTGGCTCTCTGCCTAGCGTGGTATCCCCCACGGCTTCGCTTCTGCCTTCAGCCATCGCGGCACGCGGCAACGTTGCCCAGCTTGCCTCAGTCCGGTGATTTGGCCAGCAGGTGCCTTTGCCAGTGAAGCAGGTACGGTAGGAGTTGTGATAAACTGAAAGGGGTTCCATTTGGGGGAAAGGGCAACCGTGAGGGTGATTGTGTCTGGGGGCTGTCAGACCTTAGGGTCCCCTTTTCTGACCCAAACTAGAACGAGGAGAGAGATTCAGAAGAGAACAGGATGTTTCTGGTTGCACAGGATGAGCTCTGGGCTGCCTCTTCATGATAGAGCAGCTGCTGCCCTCAAGTTTTTGTGGTATATAAAGACCTTTGTGTGTCAGGGGGCTCTTGCTTCAATCATGCCAGCTCAATTAGCCCAGTTGATTCCCCCCCGTTTGTTTTTCCTGCTTTGTCCAGAGTGCCTGCTGTTTGTTTAGTGCCATTCCCTAACAGTTTGCTTCCTGGCTAATTTTGAAATACTGTAGTTTCATTTGTGCATGTATTTCCTAAAGTTAAAAACGAGAAGTAACTGCACAGGGCAAGTGTGTGTTTTTTCTTTTTCTAAGGGACCGAATTCTCAGAGTCTGCTCCTTAAGATGCTTTGAGATATCGGATTGGTGTTCCTGGAAGTGCACTCAGCACAGCTTAACTCATTTGCGCTATGTGTCTGATTGTCTCAGTGCCTGTTAGTTGAGCGACGTCCTGAGGCTGTACGGGTTGAGTTCTATTTTCATACTCTCCTTTGTACTGTACTTGTTGAAGTGAGAAACTAATTGGATGGGATATCAGGTGTTTGGGGTTTTTTTCCTGTTTCACAGCTAGGACGTGGTTGATTCTCTTTTAATACCCTAGTGTTTTCTGTTGAATAAAAAGGTGACTGTGTCAAGTAACAGGAATTACTCCATTCACGTTAGAAACATCCTCTCCCCACATTTGTTTGTTGGAAAGCTGTGTACGTGGTTCGAAATTTTGGTTGGAGGGTTGCTGCTGTTGGGCGGGTAGCAAGCGCCATGAAAAGAGGATGCCTGAATTCCAAGCACGTCTGACTTGGTTGTGCTGGTGGCTCTTGTGTGTGTCTCTGCCCTAGGTCAGATGGTGAATTCGGGCTTCTTAGAAGAGCTGGGGAGAGTGGGCGAGGGCGTGGTTTAAAACTGTATGTTGGAGTGAAGTATTTCTTGCCTTGCTCCCTGAAGTGGTGTCCCGGTCATTCCTGCAGATGGGGAACAGTTTTGAAGAATGGAGAAGTAAAATTAATCCGTGAAACTGCCCGGATTTCTTCTGGTCCCACCCCTCCAAGAGCTGCCAGAAGTGGTTGCCCTTAAATGAGGGCATCTAATTTAGCTGGCAGCTTTGTTATGAAAACGGCTGTATTTTCTGGTGGCTATTTCTATAGAGAATAGTAAAATACTTGATAGGGTTAGGCTCTCTCTTGCTTCTGATTTTGCACGAGGAGGGGCTTTTTGAGCACCAAAGCATCCCCGTTTTTTATGGCTTTGTTTTGTTTGCCTTTGTTCAATGTTCATTCTGTTGGTTCCGTGCTGTACTGTCAGTTATGTTGTCGGCCTCGACCGTAAGGTATAACTTTCATCAGTGTAAATGTAGAAGAAGCAGTTTCAGTCCCCTTTCAGGGAGACATGTAAGGATCTTTGGATTACGGATGGGTGTGAGGGTGCTCGTGTTCCTGCCAATAGTTGACAGGCCTGGTCAGCTAGGGAAAAAAAGTGTCATTTACAGTTTATATGAACAGTTTTCCTTCAATGTTTTGTTCCTTTCAAAGATTTACAGGTGACGTTTTGCTATTTTCGTATCAGAATTTAGGGATTTTTAACGCAAAGCTCTCCACTGAAATGTAAAAGGAGTGACCGATGTGTCCTGGAAAGAAGTCCAATTACGTAGACTGGCTAGTTCTACTCTTGTAGTTTACAGTTCTACATAAAACACAGGTGTGTGTTTTCTCACTTGGGCTGTGCAGTGGTAAGAAGACGCCACAGACAGAGAAAAAAACCCTCCCCTGGAACTTCCTCTGAAATTAGAGGTGGGTGAGACATACCATATTTTCTGCTTCTTCCGCTATCCTGCTTTCTCTTAAACTTGTTTGTATCACTATCATAAATTCCTTGCTTACGCTAGAGCCAAGACAATGTAAGGTTTTTGTTTTTTTTTCTTTTTTTTCTCAGGCCGGTCACCTCCTGTCAGGCAGAGATAGCCATGTAGATGTGGTCGGTCACAGAGACAGGACGACTAACAGGTGGGTGCGTGGTTAGTGATGGTTCTCCCTTTTCAACAGTACTGTCAGTCACATCAGGGAATGATGTGTCGGAGGGGTTTCAGATTGGTGGTAATTACAGAATAGTGATGTGATTATTACTGCAGTAGGCTGAGGGTATGAGAAGGACAAAGATTTGGGGAGGAGAGGGTAATTTTAATCAGCTGTAAGATTTTTTACAAGGCAGCTTTTGTGGGTCAGCGATGACGATGATGGAGGTGGTGGCTGAGATTCTGTAATGGATATTGTTTTGTTCTGGAATTGAATCCCAAATCACCCTCTGAGAGTCTTAGTCAGCCTACTGAGTCTGGGAGCATACAGTTTGTTTTCTTAAAACGGCAGGTAGTTGGAGGGAGAGCCTGTTTGGAAGTTTTAGCGGTTTGGGGACAGAGGCCAGTTGGGGGCTGGGGCCCTCGGGGGAGGGGGCTGTTTGTGCCCCGTGCCCGTGGGCTGGCGCTCACAGCTGGGAGCGGGCTTTCCAAAATCCTGTTGGAATGGAAGGAGCCAGACGTGGGACCTGTGGCCGAGCTGGGGGACAGGGAGCAGCCCTGGACCAGCCGGCCTCAGGACCTGCAGCAAACTTGCCTTCAGATCGGCTCTCCCAGCAGGACACTGCCCAGGAGTCGCTTTGATTGTTGCTGTTCTCCTTCAGGAAGCACGGTACGCACCAAGCACACCCAGAGCTGCGCCCGTGCCAGGAGAAGACTTGGAGTGGAGTGCAGCCGGGGCTGATGGCGACAGTTCCCACCAGCTCAGGAAGATGCAGGTAAGATGCCAGAGAGGGGAGAGCAAGTGGCTGTCAATTCTCTTGCAGGAGCAGGATTTAACAGCAGAAGGGAGGCAGGCTGAAAGGGCTTTGGAGGTCCAAAAGTGCCTCAGGCAGCTGGAGCAGTCATGTGACAGCAGAGGAAGAAGAGCAGGAGATGCAGGTGACGCGTCTGGGACGATGTTTCCGAGGTACCATCTGCCACACAAACACAGAGAAAGACAGAGGCGTTGGGAGGTCACGGAATGGGTGGGAAAGGTGCGTGGGCGAGAGGAGAGCACGGGGAGATGGGAGGCAGTGCTGGAGATGGAGGGGAAAAATCCAGGGTGTTGGAAGTGAGGATGCTTCTGCTGTGCAGAGGCCTTCTGTAAAAGCTGCGAATTCATCTCCTGGCTTTGGTTTTCCCAGGCTGTGCTTTGCTGAGCCTCAAACGGGGCTGCTGTTCTCGTCCAGATTTTTGCTCTGAAACCATTCAAGTGCTGAGGGCTGGGATTTTTCAAGAGCATCCTATTTCTCTTTGGGCTTCCTGGGGAGGGATTGCAGTCACGCAAGACCTGTTGGGGAGCTCAGTCTTCTGTTGGGATGCTCCCTGTGGGACAGGAGGGCAATTGCTTTGAGCTGCCTCTATTTCGGGAGGGATTACCTACATTTGCCTTCCATCTGAAATACTGCTTAGTGCAACATGTTGGGGTTTTTTTTTTGTAAAAGTGGGGAAGTGTGTGTGAACGGCTGAGTGCTAGTATACGGTGAATTACCTTCCCCTGCTGAGAGTAAATGGGTTTAGGGATAAAAATACCCGTCTTGTGTTACAAAACTTGGTTCCCTTGAAGATGCAAGTGCTAACTGATGGACTCCTGGCTGACAAAATCTCTTCCCAACTTGCTTAAACATTAAACAGCCTTCAAAGTGGCGTTCAGATGATCTCGTGTGATTTCTTGCAATTAATCAGGGTTGTCTGAAGCGTACCACTAAAGCGTACTAAAGTGTTTTGGTTGTTAAAAAGTAGGTTTAAAAAGTAGTTCATAGAGACATCTTCTGTGTCGGGTTTCAATGAGTTCAAGCTCTTGTTGTGTCCGGTTGAGAGTTTCTGATGTTATTTTTCCCTTGTTCGGAGGGAGATTGTCATGGTTTAACCCCAGCCAGCAACTTGAGCACCACGCAGCCGCTCACTCACTCCCCTCCACCCAGTGGGATGGGGGAGCAAATCGGGAAAAGAAGTAAAACTCATGAGTTGAGATAGGCGTGGTTTAATAGAACCGAAAAGAAGGAACTAATAACGATAATGATAACACTAATAAAATGACAACAGCAATAATGAAAGGATCGGAATGTACAAATGATGCGCAGTGCAATCGCTCACCACCCGCCGATCGATCGACACCCAGCTAGTCCCCGAGCGGCGATCCCCCGCCCCCGCTCCCCCCAGTTCCTATACTAGATGTGACTTCACATGGTATGGGATACCCTGTTGGCCAGTTTGGGTCAGCTGCCCTGGCTCCGTCCCCTCCCAACTTCTTGTGCCCCTCCCGCTTTCTCACTGGCTGGGGATGAGAAGCTGAAAAATCCTTGACTTTAGACTAAACACTACTTAGCAACAACTGAAACCATCAGTGTTATCAACATTCTTTGCATACTGAACTCAAAGCACAGCACTGTACCAGCTACTAGGAAGACAATTAACTCTGTCCCGGCTGAAATCAGGACACTGGTTCATGCTTCTTTGGCAATCTTCGGGGGCCTTCTGGAGCAGGATGTTTCCTTTTTATCAGTCTTTAGTTCCTTCTTCAAGGGTGGGGTCCTCAGCAAAGCATGCATAGTTTATACAAAGTAATCAGGCTTGCCTAGTGAAGCTATGGAGTAATGGTCCTCCTTAAAGGACAAGGTCTCATGTTGAACCCTGAGCTGAGCAGTATCACCATGGCTAGGCCATAACTCACACGTATGACTACACATGGACTAAGCCCCAGATGAGAGCAGAAATTGTTGTTGCTAAGCCTGGGTGACAGAGGGCTGCTCCTGCTCTCTCCTCCCTGGTGTGAGCCGAGCGCATGAGTGCCCTGCCTGCTCCTGCCTTGGTGCTTTGGGAACTGGGGTGAAAAGGAAAGACAGACTGGTGTAGTTGCGGGACCTCTTGAGGTGTCCTGGGTTTGCTTTGCTAATTGCTCGTGTAACGTTTCCTCGGCTGTTCACTAGATACGTGCATAGAGAGGCAAACCAGGCCATGAACTGGCTTTCCAATTGAAGGTTTCCTCTTGCAATAAAACGTGCTTCCGTTTTCTCATGGGTAACAGCCTGAAAGATAGAAGCGGAAGCAGCGTGTGCCTCTTGTGCAAATAGGTAACAACAGATGGTTGTATTTGGTTGATCCTTAGTTGCTTCCTGCGTAGGAAATCTGTACATTAATTTAATCTTTGTGTTTAGGCAGGGCCTTGCTAATGTTACTGGGTAGGCAGCAAGTATGTGGATGTCCGGTCTCGTGCATGTTTGTGACTGATCTTTGCTTGCTGTGTACTCCCGAGGAATGAGAGCAATGCAAAGAACTGATGAAGAAAGAGCTGCCGGTCCAGATGGGAGTGTTAGGTTTTAAATTTTCTCGACTGTGTTCTAGCCAAAAGCCTTGTCTTAAACAATTGAAGCGAGCTGGACCACTGGGTATTTGTAATCCCTGCGCAATTCTGTATCGCTACGGCCTTTACCAGCCGTGGTGGTGGACTGGGGACCTGTCCTGTAGTGAGGTCAAAGAGGGTATTCAGGAAAAAAGGGGTACTTTTCCAAAACGCTTACAAGACAGAAGGCAACAGCTGCTGTAGACAGGTGGGAATACACAGGACCAGGCGGTCTCGCTCAGAATGAGGAACAGTGATCTGGGTACAGCTGTAGCGTGACAGTTTTCAGGGCCTTGAGCAGCACAGGAGGAATTTTGAGGCAGCATGGCCCGGGCAGGGGTGTGTGAACAGCTCCTCCGGAGCGTGGAGATGGGCAGGGGAGAGCACAGTGCTGTTTGTGTTGGTGCGCAGCAGGGGACAGTCGGTGGAGGCTGCTCTCGGGACGTACAATTAAGAGCTGTCGTCTTGGTACTCAGTGGGAAATAACACGTTCCCAAAATAACGAGACATGCCTTGTGGTGCGCATGCGTTCGTGATTTCCAAGGAGTCAGGGAACGATAAGAGCAATACCCAATTAGCAGTCGACAGAAAAGGCAAGGCTTCCTCTTCATAACGGTGTTTATTTATAATAATAGAATTTTATTTCTGATAAAAAACTGTCACCATCCTAATAATAATTATCCACCTTTACAGTAATGCTTACTCACCATTCATCAGCCTTCTCCATTTCTTTTTTCAGTCTTTACTTACACCAAACTGGATATAAACCGTAAACGCTGAAAAGTGCAGAAAATCCTGGACAGCCTTCAGCTTGTCCCAAGGCTCTCTTTCTCTGCAAGCCCAATAAAACAATGTCTAATTAGACTAGTGCATGCTAGGGCAGCAGGAGAGGATTAGTTTGGCCCATCGCTTCTTCACAGGAACATGGGGGCGGGGGTGTTTGTTTTTCATCCACAGGGACTGGAGGGGCTGGAGAATGCAAATACTGGTGTCCTTGATTTTGTGTGGATTGATGAGTTGTACATTGTGGTCACTCTTCCAAGTCCAGGTCAAAGACGTACCAACAAGAGGCTGAATTTTGACACGCAGCATTGTCTCGAAAGGCACCTTGCGAACGCCAGCCGATGCAAACGCTGCAGAAACAGGAGGACCCCTCCGAGAAAGCTGCAGCTGGGGCATTTGCTCAGCGTTTCATGGTTGACCTTGTTGACTCTGCCTGGAGCAATCTTTGTGAGAGTGGCTATTCCTCTGACCCACTTTAGAGAGGTTTATAAGGGTTTTTTTTCCTCTGTGTGTCTGTGAACATGGCAATGTAACGGGCCCAATAACCGTGAAACGCAACTGAACGTCTTGTTTCTTGATGTTATGTACTAAAAGCACACCTTTGCGTTTGTGGCTGGGCAGAGTGTTTCTGTTTTCAAACAATGCCAGTTTGAAAGCTGACGCTTCTGGTCATCTGTAGTGGGTTTTGGGTTTGGTTATGGTTGTTGTTGTTTTTTTTTTTCCTGAGAAGAGCTGCTTTCATATGCCTGTGAATTAAGTGGCTGGTTAGCACAAATAGACCATGTAGGAGGAATCTGTATTGTAATCAATGTATTTGGGCCGGCCAGACAAAGAGGTCACAGTTCTGAGAGTCTTTCTGCATCCTTCCCGAGGATTACGAGAGCAAGGCAGAAATGAGTAGACATGAGAAACTCAGGGTTACTGTTGCTTAACTCCAAAAAGCGATGTCTGATGTGGAGAGGGCCCTGGCCCAGCTCCAAAAGGTGAGGAAAGTCAGAAAATAGTCAAGAGTTAGAACTAGAAGCTAACTTCCCCTGAGAGATGCCACCTGGTTCTTGCAAAGGGAATCTCTCTTATAGCAAGGACGGACATCCGTAATGATTGTAACAAAAGGAAAATGACTGCCGAGTTCCTGCCCTTCCTCCTTAGTACAGGAACACGTTTTCTTGCTTTCTTCTGGTCAAATTACTGAAGCTATCGAGACAGACTTCCTTCTGTGGCTGAGGGCAGGAGGAGATGGTGGAGAAGATGGAGATGATGGTTCTGGGGGGCACAGAGCTTGGATGCAAGTTACAGAATCTTGGACTATAAAAAGTTTGGCATAACGGTATGTGTGCAACGTTAACTGCAACAGTATCTTCATCTGCAGTGGTACCTGCCTCTGCAGTGGTGCCTGCATCTGCAGCGGCCTTTGCCTCTGCCATGGTATCTTAATCTGTAACGGTATCTGCCTCTGAGCTGGTAGTTGCAATGGTGTCTGCATTTGCAGTGGCATCTGCGTCGGTCTGCAGGTTCCAAGTTACAAAATCCTGGAAGATACGCTGTTCTGCCTAATATTCTTGGCTTCTTTAAATTAGTTTTTTTTCTTTTTTTATGCTGCCTTGCCAGGACAAAAAAACCATGGACAGGGTCTTTGTGGATTCCGAGAGGAGGTGTCATTTTGACTAGAACTTCAGATTGCCCAGCAGGACACGCTGACCAGTAACACTGGCTTGCCCCTGCTTTTACTGTTTTATATATTGCCAGGCTCACACCCGTCCCCCCGCTGCTGAGGAAGCGGTGTCTCTGCAGAAAGCAAGTGCCGAGTGTGTTCCCCAGCGGGGTCTGGAGATGCAGAGGCTGCGGTTGTTGGTGGCTCCTTATCCCCTTCTGCAAGAGGGTCGGGAAAACACTAGTCAGGTCCGTGCTAAAACCGTTTGAGTGTCAGAGGCAATGAATGGATCTTTTTGGTCCCTCTCCAATAAGTGCAGCGTGGGCTGTGAGCGAGCGTGTTGCAGTGATCAGGAGGGTATTTTCTTCCTGACAGAGGTGACAGTGGCTCCTTTCCATGGGGGACTCAACCCGCGAATCACCAGCGGCAGGTTTCTGTAGCAGCGCTGTGCCCACTTTCCCCCAGCTCTGAGCTCCTCAGCCCCTTGGGGAAGCAGGAGGAGGGCAGGGACTGTGAGAACCAGAGGCAGAGGAGAGAGGCAAGCAAGAGGGTGGTGCGGTGGCAGGTGACATTGCTGGGGTGCGGTGAGGTCACTGGTGTGGGAGGAAGCTGATGGGTCAGAAGCAGCAGGCGGCACTGAGGTGCTCCCTGCACCGATGCAGAACGTCCTGCGCCGCCCGTCACCTCCCGGGAGGCACTGGGAGGGTGTCACAGAGGGTGACGCGCAGCAGAAACGAGGGCAGGGGAGACTGAGGAGGGGACAGAGAGGTGTCTGGGCTGAAGGGGAGGAGAGGGGCTTCCTGCATCCTTCGTTTGTCCTCTGTGTTTCTCAAGACGCAAATCAGGAAGGAGATGTTGAGGGCAGTGGGCCAAAAATGTAATTCAGTGCAATTCCCCAAGTTGAGGCTGCTTTGCCCGTGACAGGGAAGTGGTCTAAAACTGGTCTACCAAATCCAGTGCAGCAGCAGCAGCAGCAGCCGCCCGCGGGCGGCCCAGCTCCAGCCCTGCCATCTGAAGGCCAAAGCTGGGAAAAAGAGGTAGAAGGAGGAAGAAGGGGCAGCAGGTCAGCACCGAGTGGAGGCCCCCTGCTCAAAGCAGGGTCAGCGAGAGCGGGTGGCCCTCATGCGTGTCCAGACGGGCCTGCAGGTGGGCCCTGGGGCGGCTGGGCGGCGGCGTGGCAAGACGATGATGCAACAATGCGGTGGTGCAGCAACGTGATGATGCAGCAATGCAATGATGCAACAATGTGCAACTGCTCTATATAGGCGCTTGCTGGAAGACCGGCTGTGGTGGCCACAGCTGGGTGCCTCTGGAGCGAGAGGTGCCAGCGCAGGGTCGCAGCTCCAGGAGAGCTCTTGGAAGGAGCCATGGAGCACCGTGTCACTGCTGGCGTCCGAAACGTGGACGCACTGCTGAGCGTAGTGGGGAAGGGGGGAAAGGTGAGCAATGGGCCGATGGAGAGGGCTCAGCGCGGGAGCCTGGGACATGGCCGGGGAGCTGGGAGGGATCCCAAGGTGGTCGGGCTGGGGAGAGTTTGCAGGGAGTCCTGCCTCTCTGCCCAGCCTGGCTTACGGCTAAGCAGGTGGGAGGGCTTGCTGCGAAAGGACGCGGACGTGGGTTGAGGGAGGGTCGGGAGTTGTGGGGACAGGGGCGAGGAAGGAGAGAGCAGCTTTTGCCTGGGCCGCTCTGGGCGCTCCCCTTGGTTGGAGTCTTCCGAGAGCCTTTCTCGCAACTGCCGTGCAGGAGGCTTATGGAGATAGTGCCTGAGTGCCCATGAGTGTCTCCCTCTTTCTAGCTCGGGAACAGGAGACAGCCACTGGCAGAAGGAGGTACTGGGCTGCTGGACCTCCCACTTGGGGTCAAGATCCCTGTGCATGCGGGCTCCAAGCCTGTCTTCTGCAGGACAAAGCTGGGGGAAAAGGTAAAGGAAGTAGAAAGGGGTAGAAGAGCTCTCCTCTTTTACGGGGTCCCCGTCATTCAGAGAAGTCCTTGTGGCCGCCTGTTCTACAGCGGGCGCCGCAGCCCCTCAATCTGGCAGCGCTGGGGAGTAGAGGGAAGCTCCTGGCTCCCTGGTGCAGAGACAAAGAGGAGGACTGGCAAGGTCTGCAGTTCTTCCTGCTGGCCTAAGATGCCTACTTTGCTGGTGGGCTTTGTCTTCTCTCCCCCAGCCCAGCCTAGCCCAGCCCAGCCCAGCCTGACCCCGCAGCCCGGCTGTGGTGTCCTCTGTGGCTTCAGAAGGATGGAGAAGAGTGTTGGTCCTCAGAGGACCTTTACCTTTTCACAAGTACCGCTTGGCACCCCTTTGCTGCTCTCTCCTTCCTCCTTCATAGTCTGCAAAATCTCTCTCACAGCTTCACCAGCCCTCTGGCTGTTTCAATCTGGGAGATCCATACTGCCGCCTGCTGAGCACCGACTACAACAGCCTGCATGACCCGCATCTGCGGGCCTACCACAAACGCAAGGACAACCTGCAGAGGCTGAAGAGGGAGGGTTACGTCACCAGTGACGGCAGAGTAGGTTTGGGCATGGGGCTGATAAAAACAGTCCTCATCAAGCGGGGTTCCCAGAGCGCTTGCTGCAGCCGCCTGTTGCTGGCGGAGGGCACAGGGCTGTGGGGCTGCTTGCCCTGGGAGCAGAAGTAGCGCCAGCGTCCCTCTGGCAATTCCCACTCCTGCTCTTCTCCGGCTGCCCCGCGCTGCCTGAGCGTCGAGGAGGCAGCCGGTGCGAGGCCTGGTGCTGAGGCGAGGAGCACCGCTCGGCCCTGGCTGGGGGGGAGTCAGGGGCCCCGCCACTGGGGAGGGGAGGGGAGCGAAGCGGAGGGGAGGGGAGGGTGTGCAGAGGAGCAGCTCCCCTCCCGCCGCTGGGTTTGGGCCGTTTTGGGGAAGGCAGCCTACGGAGCCGGCTTGAGAGTTCTCGGGGGATTTCTCCCCTCGTCTCTCCATAGGTGGTTTGCACTCTGAAGGAGTTCAATGAGTACAGGCAGTATCTGACCACGCTCAAGCTGGAGGCAGAGAAAACGTTCCTGCGAGAGGAGGTAGGCAAAGCGGAGTGTTCGTGGACACCGGTCAGCGGCACGGTGCCGAGGGCTGGGGCTTTACTTGCAGCATGTTGGGGAGGGGAGGCGGTCAGTGCCGAAGAGGTGAGGGCTGTGCTGCTGGGCCGGGTCTTGTGTCAGGGAGAGGAGTACCGGGCTGCGAGCCGAGCTAGCGCAGGGTGCAGGGGTGGGCACGGGCAGGAAAGTCACGTGCAAGCACGCGGAGTCCCGGGGGAAGCATTTCTTTTCTGCCCTCATCGCGTGGCTGAAGCAGATTGCTGTCCTGGGTCCGCGGGGTGCCTCAGCATGCAGGGGCGTGAGCGCTTGTCCAGGCAACAGCAAGCCACAACCCGATGTCACCTTTCAGAAAAAGCTTCAGCAAGACCTGGCCCAATCAGAGGATGCCTCCAAACTGCCGGGAGGGACTGACGTTTCTCACCCGCAAGAGTGGCTGCCGCAGGAGCAAAGACAGAGTTTGCCAGGTGGAGAGAGGAAGAGGAGGCAGAGGTAAGAAAAGGCCAAGTAACGCTTGCTCTTGAAGGGGGCCCCTGGTCCCTGAGAGAAGTGCTGGAGCCTCCTGTTCCAGTAAACAAACAAAGGCCAGTGGTGGAAGGAGCCGGTGCGGGCTGCAGTCACGTTGGCGCAGTCTGTGTTTGGAGCCTTGGACAGGCAGGGGGACTACTGGAGCAAAGTAACCAGGAGCAGGGTGATGGGAGCGGCCGAGCAGAAAATGGCCTGGGCAAGAGGGACAGAGCTGCTCCTTCTCAGCTGCCTTCCTTTCTCTTGACAGGCATCTGACTGTGACCAAGAAGCAGATGGAAAGACTGGAGGCTCTTGAAAAAGACCAACGCCTCCTCCAGCAGGCCAAGTGCCAGCAGCAGCAGCAGCTGGGCAAGAGAAGGCAGCCAGGCAATGAGAGCAGCTCCGAAAAGTCCGCTCTCAAAGGAAGGCCGGTGAGTAGGAGCCGGGTGGATGCTGGGGGCTGCCTCTGCTGTGCGGCAGCACGTTGGTACCTGGGACTCGGGAGAGGACGCTGCCACACGCACACAGCTGCTCAGGGCTTGCGAAGGGTGCTTGGTCGCTGAGGAGGTGGTGCCTGGCCGGTGTGCGACGTGTCCTTGTTTGAGGGTGGCTGTCAGAGACCAAGAAGCGGTTGCTTGCCTTCCTGTGTCTCTGAGACACGAGGCACTAGCCCTTTCTGACACAGAAGTGTGCCTGGGCACTCTCAGTGGCCACTTCTGAGCAGGGACTCGCACATTTAGCACGAACCTGCTGCACTAAGTGGCCGCACGGTCCATGGTGCTGGTTTCGCGCCTGGTTGAAAAACTCTTGGTTTCATCCAAAGACTTCTGCATCCGAAGATGCAGTGTCCCTGAACCTGACAGTGCCGGTGCTTGGCCATTCGTGGGTTGGTTTTCTCTTCCAGGAGGTCTTTGATTAGCTTAGCGGAGAGCCTGCTGTTGCCCGGTTCTCGTTAGCGGGGGTCCCGTTAAACGTTGCCCGGCTCCATCCCTTGCAACAGCCTCTTGGGAAGCATTTCTGGATAGTGTGGGGCGCTGTCTACGCCGGGGTGAAGGGTTAAGCTCCTTCTGCCGTGGCACTCAGGCTGTCAAGCTGCAAAAGAGCAAATGTCAGTTTCCGGCTGCTGCCTGGCTCTGTGCTTGACTCGCAATTTCTTCCCCACTTTGCACGAGGCCGGCAGCCCGCGGTGGACCTTCAGGCTGCCTCCTGTCCCGAGGACGTTTCCTTGGGCTGGCAGACAACAGCCAGGTGCCTCAAGAAGAAGGATCGTTTTCTTTTCTGCTCTCAGAACAGCCATTCCTGGCATTCGGCCCTGAAAAGGGGCAAACAGGGCACCCTGATAGAGGGCAGCAGTGCCCCAAGAGCAGCTGGGACCCGCGGCAGAAGGGCCTGGTCCAGTACCTTCGACAGCTTTCCCTCCGCTATTGGTTCACCGTGCTGAGGTCCAGGGGGGCTACAGTGCCCTTTGCTCTAAGCAAAATGGCACCTGCTTGATTCTGAGAGGTGCCCATAACACTTGGCTCCTGGCCGCAGGAGACCAGAAACCTCCGTGTGCCAGGTGGCCTACAGAGAAACCAGAGTTTTTCCAGCTTGACTGCTAGGGGCTCGTCTGGGCAGGGGTCCTGTGAGGAGGAAGAGGAAAGCAAAGGGAGGTGAAGGAACCCATTCACTCATTAACTGCTCCTCCTTTTAGTCTGCAGCGTGTGCCGGAGAAGAAGCGCCTAACAGCATACAGCCTACGGTGCTGCGGGCTACGCTGGCAGAAGACCAGGAGCTTAAAGAGGTGGCTGAGACCATGGTCCAGGCGGTGCTGGAGCGGGTGAAGGCGCTGGGTCAGTCCGTCCGCGTCTTAAGGAGGGCTCCCCATGAGGTCCGTGGAAGGTTGTTTGCCAGCGCCAGAAGGCCAGAGCCTTTGGACACTTCTGCGGATCGCCGGGACAAGATCAGACTGGTGGCTCAAGAGATTGTGGCGAGCGTGTTGGAGAGCTTTGGGGAGCACTTGGTACCCAGCCCGTCTGATGCAGCCGAGCCTGGGCCAGCAGGCAGGCAGAAGCTCTCAGAGCTTGTTGTGGGAAGCACCAGCAGAGCAGGCAAATCCGGAGAAGAGAGATGGAGGGAGGCGGAACTAGCAGCTTCCGACAGAGCATCTTCACAGTCTTCTGTCGACAAAAGGACCAAAGAGGCTGTTGAACGTGTTAGCTCCACCTTGTCATCCTTTGTAGCGTCTCAGTTTGAACAGGACTTCCGCTGTCAGTTTTCCGAGATCCTGAAGATTCAAGGCGTGACAGAAGGACAAGGACCAGCCGGAGCATCGGAACGGCAGATCCCAGAAGCAAGCAAGAGAGCAAAGGTGCCCGTGTTGCAACCACTGCAAAACGCTGCTGATGTCTCACGAGTGAGCCGTGAGATTGCCAAGGAGAGCATCCAAAACGCCATCTCCAGAGTTCAGCAGCTGGATGCTGAATTGATCGGGTATGCCAAAACCATTGTCCTTGAAATTCTGGAAACGGTGAGGAAGAAGTTAGAGGAAGAAAGGAAGTCCAAGCAAAAATCAGAGAAGCTTCAACCAAGGGAAGTCTTGCCACCTCTCAGCCTCCCTGCAATAGTCACGCCTTCAGAGGAAGCGGGACAACTCAAAGAGGAAAGCTCACGTACTCTCCTCCCATCTCTCCGCCGAGGCGCCGCGCAAGGTGCTCGCCGGCCAACAGAAGGCCTTCAGGAGTCCAGGGATTCCACCTCCGGAGCCACAGCAAGGTCTTCAGTGCCCGCACGGGAAACTCTGCGTATACTCCGGCCAGGGAGCACCGCAGACACCCTTCCCTCCATGGGCCCCCAGTTTCCAAGAGAGCCCATGCCTCCAGCGGGTCCCAAGCCCCCTACCCAGGCAGGAGCCCGGCACAGACCAGTGCGTTTAAAGCTTCTCCTGGAGGAGCCCGTGCAGCCCGAGTCGTTGAAGAGGGCGGTAGCTGGGAGCCTTGTGGAGGGTGTCCTGAGGAGGTGTGCGGCTCCAGGGCCACAGAGCCCCCGGGCAGCTCCCCCAGGCAGAGAATAAAGAGTTTGCTCCCAAGGGCTTGCTTGTGCCTACCTTTATTGATGCCAGGCCATACTGTGTCTGGGCGTTTTCCCTGCAAAGTTTTCCCTCGTCTTCCTCCCTCCCACAGCCTCGGTCAGGCCAAGACCCGGTTCTACAGGGAATCTTAAGTAGGGACGAGAAAAGTAGTCAATGTTTTTGCCTTGTTTAGAAAGCTTTGTGGCTGGGCTATTGGAGGGGCTGGTCCAGCTCTGTAAAGCTGTACTCCTGCCTTCTGTGAGTCCCATAGGTGGGCGCTGTTGAAGGCTGCGCCTTGTTCTGTGCGTTTATTCTCTCGTCCCCTCACGACCTCCTGATGGGCCTTTGGGTTCCCACCCAGGGCCGTTGGTGGTCCTGTCTGTGTCGCAGCAAGGGACTGGCCTTCAAAATGAGGCTTTGGACCATAAAAAGGAGGCTTTCAATGCTAGAATCAAAGCTCTGGACTCTAAAAATGAGGCTTTGGGCCCTAAAAGAGGGGTTCGGAGCATAAAAATGAGGGATTGGAAACTCAGGATGCGGCTTGGACCCTGAAAACGACTGGCCGGATCCTAAAAATGAGGCTTTGGAGTCTGAAAATGCGAGTTCGGCAACTTAAAACGTGGCTTGGGGCTCTGAAGAGGAGACTTTGCCAACTGCAACGGAGCCTGTGGACCCTCAAAATGAGGGTTTGGAGCCTCAAATGGGGCTCTGGAAGCCAAAACTGAGACTTTGGGAAGGGAAAGCGAGGCTTTCTGCCCTATAAGTGTAAATTTGGACCCTAAAAGAGTGGCTTTCTGCCTTAAAGCTGAGGGTTTAAACCCTCCAGATGAAACTGTGGGCCCTCAAAAAAGGGCATGGGTCATAAAAGGCCAGAAGGTTTGGACCAGAACAATGAGGACTTTGGCCCTCCAAATGAGGCTTTGGGCACTAAAAATGGTGGGGGAGATGCTACGCGTGACCCTTAGGGCTCTGCAAAGGAGGGGAACCTCTTGGTCTCGATAGGGCCCCAAGACATGAGGCTTTGGCCCCAAAGAGAGGGCTTGGGTCACTCCGGGGGAGGCCCTCAGCTGTAAAAGAGGCCTTTGGACCCTCCTGTGGAGGGTTTGGGCCCTAAGAACGGGGCTTTGGAAATGAAACTGAGGCTTTGAACCCTGCATTAGGCTTTGTGCCTTCAAGGGATGCTTCGGTACCAAAACCGGAGGCTTTGCGCCCTAGAAATGGGTCTTTGGAGGCTCCAAATGAGGGGTTGTACGTTAAAGAAGAGACGCCTTGCACCCTAAACGAGGAGCTTGGCCTCCAAAATGAGGCTTTGGGCCCTCCAATTGAGTATTTGGACCCTCAAAATGAGGCCTTGGGCTCTCCTAGTTGCAGACCGGATCCTAAAAATGCGCCTATGGTCCCTGAAAAGGAGGCTTTGGCAGGTAAAGAATGAGGCTTGGGGCTCTAACGGTGGGGCGTGTGCTGTAAAAGGAAGGTTTGGACCTTAAAGATGGGTGTTTGGGCCCTTGCAGTGAGGCTTCAGGACCCTAAAAATGAAGGGCTGGATTGTGGAAACGATTCTTTGGACCCTGAAAATGAGGCATTGGGCCCTAAAAATGAGGTTCGGAGCCTCAAAATTTGAGTTTAGAAACAAGGTTGTGGAGCCTGAAGTGAGGCTCTGGAGTTTATAAATGAAGCTTTGGACCGTCAAGATGAGGATTTGTTCAGAAAAATAAGGGTTGGGACGCTATAAGGAGTATTTGGACAGCCAAAAGGAGGCTTCAGGACAGAAAGATGTGTACTTGGGCCTTATAAAGGAAGCTGCGTACTCTAAAAAGTGGCTTTCTGTCCTAGAAATGAAGGTTTGAAAGGTAAAAATGAGGCATGTTAGCCTAAAAGAGCGATTAAAACCCTCAAAATGCGTCCCCGGGCCCAAAAAGCGAGGGTTTGGACCCCCAAAAGGAGGCTTTCAACCCTAGAATCCCAGGTTTGGAGGGTAAAAAATGAGGCTTTGGGCCCTAGAAGAGGGGTTTGGAGCATGAAAATGAGGGTTTGCAAACTCAGGATGCAGCGTGGGCCCTCAAACCAACTGGCCGGATCCTTTGGAGCTTGACAAGGTGGCTTTGGGCTCCAAAAAGGAGCCTTTGCCAACTGCAACGGAGCCTGCGGCCCATCCGACTGGGGCTCTGGAAGCCAAAACTAAGACTTTGGGACGGGAAAAGGAGGCTTTGGACCCTGAGAAGAGGCTTTCTGCCCTAAAACTGAGGGCTTAAACCCCCCAAGCGAAACTGTGGGCCCTAAAGAAATTGTTAGGGGTTTGTGTGGGGCGGTTTTTCTGGGGCCGCAGGGGTGGCTCCTGAGAGAAGCTGCTGGAAGGTTCCCGGGCTCCCAGTTGGACCCGCCCCTTGGAAGGCCGAGCCAATCAGCGCCGGCGGTAGCGCCTCTGGCAGAACATCCTGAAGAGGGGGAGCCTGCAGTGAGGAGGGGGATGGGAATGGGAGAGGAGCAGCTCTGCAGATCCCGAGGTCGGTGAGGAAGAAGAAGGAGGGGGAGGAGGTGGTGAGGCGGCAGGCTGTCCCCCTGCAGCCCATGGAGGTGAGCGGGGGAGCGGAGGCCCCCCCAAATGGCCGTGACTGCGTGGGAAAGCCCGCGCTGGAGCAGTGTGTGACTGAAGACCGGCCCGTGGAAAGGCCTCACGCCAGGGAAGTTCGTGAGGAACTGCAGCCCGCAGAAAGGACTCCCGTGGGAGCAGTTGGTGAAGGACTGTCTCCCGTGGGAGGGACCCCACGGTGGAGCAGGGGACGAGTGAGGAGTCCTCCCCCCCTGAGGAGGACGGAGCGGCAGAGACGAGGTGTGGTGAGCTGACCCCAACCCCCGTCGCCTGTTCCCCTGCGCCGCCGGGGGGAGGAGGTAGAGAGAGCCGGGAGTGGAGTTGAGGCGGGAAGGAGGGAGGGCTGGGGGGAAGGTGTTCGGAGGGGGGCTTTTACTTCTCCTTAGCCTTGTTTTGATTGGATCGGCAGTAAATCAAATGGCTTTTGTTTCTTCCCCAAGTTGAGCCTGTCTTTTGCCCGTGGCCGTAAGTGGGGCAGTCCTTGTCTCGACCCACGAGCCTTTCTTTGTATTTTCTCCTCCTCCCAGCGTGGCCACGGGGAGGGAGGAGTGAGCGTGCGGCTGCGTGGTGCTTTGCTGCCGGCTGGGCTGAAACCACGACGTGAGGCCGAAGGAGGAAGAGGAAGAGGAGAAGGAGGAGGAGAGAGGAGGCAGCAGGAGGCAAGAGCAGAAGCGTGAAGCAAGTTGAGGAGGAGGCAGCAATAAAAGGCAAGAGGAGGCCCGGGAAGGACAAAGACGCCTTTTCCTTTTGCCTCCTTTTTGCCTCCTCCCTCATCACGTTGCTTCCTATTTCTCCTGTTGCCTCCACCGATTCCTACATCCTCCTCATCCTCCTCCATTACCTGTTTTATCCTGCTTCCTCTTCATGCATCTTATGGCATGCTGTTGCCTCCTCCTCTTTTGCTCCCTTTTGCCTCCTCCTAGGTTACCCCTGGTGTCCTCCCGCGTTCCCTGGTGCCTCATCTTTTTCTTACTCCTCTTGCCTCCTGTTGTTTCCGGTGGCACCCTGATGCCTCCTCCTCCTTCTCCTATTGATTCTTGTTGCTTCTTCCTTTACCTCCTGCATGCTGCTGTGTCCTCCTCTTGCCTCCACTATTTCTCCTCCCGCTGTGTCTTCCTGTTGCCTCCTCCTTCTCTCTTTGTTAGTGTTGCCTTCTGTTGCATCCTGTTGTCTCCTCCTTTCTCTCTTTGTCTTGCCTCCCGTTGCGTCCTCCTTCTTTTGTCTCTTGTGTCCTGCTACGTCCTCCTCTTGCCTCCTTTTTTTCCTTCTCCTGCGGCTGTCTGTTGCCTCGTCCTCCGCTTGCCTCCTGTTGCCTCATCTGGCATCCCGTGGTCTCCTCCTTTTTCGCTTTCTGTTGCCTCCTCCTCCTCCTCCTTTTCCTGCTACCGCCTTTTGCCTCCTCCTGCTTTACCTCCTGTGTCCTGCTGTGTCCTCGTGTTGCCTCCTCGTCCTCCTCTTGCCGAGACAAAGGTGACCTTTGTCTCGTGGTACCTCTTCCTCCTAAGCCCCTCTTGCCTTCTCTTGTCTGGAACCTTCCTTGTGGGAGAACTAGCTGGCTGTTTCCAGTTGTGGAAGTAGGTTTTGCAGAGAACGAGAATAACGAGATGTTCAGTTCACCGAGCAAGCGCAGATCCCCAGTGCTGCGGAGCTTGTGAATAGGCTGCAAAGGGACAGTGAGGGCCAGGAACAGCTTTCAGTCCTGGCACCTTCCTTGTGGGCGAACCAGCTGGACGTTTTCTATATTGGAAGCGGGCTGTACAGGGAATGAGAGCGATGAGCTGTTTAGATCGCTAAGGAAGCGCAGATCCCCAGTGGTGTTAGGCCTCCGACCAGGCTGCAGAGAGAAGTTGAGGGCCAGCAACAGCGTTCTGTGCTGGCACCTTCCTTGTGGGAGAACTAGCTGGACGTTTTCAATTTGGGAAATAGGCTGTGCAGAGAATGAGAATAACGAGATGTTTGGGTGCTGGGGAGAGTGCTGCGGCTGAGCCTGCCCCGAGGGAGAAGGTGAGCGGGGGCCGGGCGATGGACCGATGGACCGGCAGGTCCCGGAGAAAGCCCCGAGGAGGGCGATGGCGCCTGCGGGGGGGCGGCGGTGTCCGTGTCGGAGGCACGGAGCGGTGGTGTGGGGGGGCCGCGCCGTGTCGGAGCCGACGGGGGCAGGCGGCAGCAGTTGCTCAGGGAAAGACTGAGAAACGAAGCGTGTGTGGGGTGAGCCGCCTTCTGGTTTTGGACTTTGTGTGTCTGGGAGTCATTGCTACGGAATTCTTGAAGCAGCTGTTGTTTTTCTAAGACTAGAGTACATCGATAGATAGCAATGAGCGGTGTTGGAGATGCTTCTTGTTGGTAAGAGTTGTCTCTGTACTTCAGGTTTTTTCATGAAAAGGTAGTGGGATACTAGTTAAAGAAAAAATTGTCTGTAGGGGAGTGTGCGTATACATACACATATACACACACACATAGACGTGGGTGCGTACTCACCCCCCACTACAAGCATGTTTTCCTTTCCTGTCCGTATCTGTGTGTATGTGTATACACGTCCCTACAATTTCTATTCTTTCAAAAATATCCTACTACCTAGTCTGTGCTTGTGTGCGTATATGTGTATATATACGTACGTGTGTATATATATATGTGTATATATATGTTTAAAATAGGGGTTGTTTTGAAACGACTTGGAACTCCCTTGGCTATTGAAACCCTTCTTGGTCTTAGTGCGGTGCTTCCCTTTGTTTTGTTTGTAGGGCCCTGGTCTAGGTTTGGTTTTTCTAGTATGAGACAGAATATTCCTGTCTTTCCAGTAGGTGTTGCCACGAGAGGATCTCCAAACAGAAAGAGTTACAGGGAAGGATTCCAGACAAGAAGACTAATTTCAAGAGGGTTATCAGTTAATAACTTTGGAATACAGCCGAGCAATGTTGGTTTCCTGAAATCCTGTTGAAAGACTCATTAATGAAAACTCAGTTTGTTTTGTCCAGCTCTCAGTACGGCTGTGGGTGTATGTAAATGTGAGTGTGTGTCTATGCATCTGCCAATATACTATGGCAGTTTCTGCAGAAGGCTGTAATAGAAGAGGCGAGGTACTGACTTTTTAGTAACTAGTTGGATAATCAGTGTAACTTTCTAAAGTATTGCTTACTTAGATAAAGGCAGCAGTACTAATATGCTGTTGCATTCGTTTAGTAGTTGACTGTCTTTCTGTGCTGACAGGGTTTAGTATTCTGTACAAGGAGGAGGTGTCAGAGTGCGGGTGACAGAAAATCGTAACAGTCTCATGTAAAAATCGAATATCTGAATTGTTAGCTCAGTAAGATTTTGTGGTTTGTTTTTTTAAAACCCGAAAAGCTAATCCTGGAATTTGGTTTTGAATTTAATGTGACAGTTGATCCTTGTGAAAGTTATTTTTGGTTATTTACTCTTATATTAGTTCTTTGAGTAGCTGGCACCTTTGTGCTGTCTTGCGTTCTATCAAGGTCAGTATAAAATGAATCTTGACCTTGATAAGCACGTAGAGGATTAGGGATGAGTTCAATGCAGAGTATGCAGCCTGCCTAGTAGAGAGTGTGAGTTTGTAAGGACACCTCTGCTGTAGAAACTAAGTCTCTTACTCTTTTATTTAATAGGAGCGGTGAGCTGTGTCCCTAGATGGGTATTTTCATCTTTGGAAAGCAGAGCAGCTGCTTCTGCAGAAGGTGCAGAAGCTGCTGCTTGATGCAGAAAAGCATCAAAGGTGCTTCTCTGTTTGTAGGCGTTAAATTTCCAAGATTGCCTAGCAGTTAAGGCTGTTTGCTATTCTTCGTCTGCTTCAAATGCTTGAAGAAAGAGCAGCAGTGTTTGTAAAACACTTCAAAGCTTTTATGCCAGATGAAATGTGCTGAAACTTAGAGCTTGAGGGAACTCCCCACTCCCCTCATTTTGGAGGGTGGGAAGTGCTCTGAACTTTCTGCCAGTTCTGGGTTAGCTGAGGTGAACCGTTGCGTAGAGAAGGAGGGCTACTTGATGAGCAGAATCCGTAAAGGAAGTTGCCCTTCCTGAGGTGTAATTGCAGGTCAAACCCAGACGTATCTGTGCTAGTGCATGAGGTAAGCTTTTATAGGTGAGAGCTGCTGTCTGTGTACAGCTGCTGAAGAAGTACCAGCAGCTTAGGAAGATGTAAAACAATTGACCACGACGTGCATTGTTCTTTGCGTAATACTTGGCTTCAGCCTTTCTCATCTCAGCTTGGTTCAGAGAAGGCATCCCATCTCCTTCAGTTTTTTTTCTCTGGGTCAGGTCGTTGCTTTTCTCTTCAAGGTCTGTTTTTGTGGTGAAGTTACTTTTTAGCTGAGTCCTTGTTTTTTTCACTGCAGCTTCCTTGACCCCAGCTTACAGAAGTGTTCTATGACAGTGTTCCTTGAGCAACCAAGAAACCAAACGCGAAAGCAAGTCTGAAATCTAACGGTAGCCAACATGAGTGCCTTTATGATCAACTAAATTGTACGTTATCCAAATATTTCTGAACTTTGAGAAGTGTGCCTTTTGCTTCTACTTCTTTTTGTACTGCGTCTTACTCTGTTTGACTTCATCTCAAAGCAAATCCAGTCTGTGCTGTGAGTGAATGGTTGCTTTGTAATTTTAAATCCATGAATGAGACTCTTCATTTTCAGTGTGTATTTATTTGCTTCAAACATCCAAAAGCTCACTCTTCTCATAAACAAAAAAAAACCCCAAAACCAAACCCAAACCAAACCAAACCAAAAAACAGTTTGCAGATTTGTGTGCTATTTTCCTTTTCTGGTGTGGATGCAGTATGTGTAATGGAACTTGACAGCAGGGCCAAGTGTGAGGGCTTGCAGGGTGGGTGGTCCCCTAAAGTTCTTCCCAGACTCTTAATCTGAGGTACTTCAGCCCCTTAGGAGGCAGTTTGAAGTGGTGTGAGCTATCTTGTGTGGATGCTGAAGGCTTTTCTTTTGTAATGGCTTGTTAATGTGTCTGTGTTTTGATTGTCCAGGCCAAGCTCCTCCAAAGATGCCCCGAGGTGTACCGCCCTTGTTGTCTAACCAGTATCTTGTGGGACCTGGAGGACTTCTGCCTGCCTACCCAGTAAGCAGTTTAATTGTTGCTGTCCTGGGTTGCTTACCCCTTGGTGCAAATGGGCCCTCGCGAGCTGCTGCTGTCTATGCCAAGGCATTTCTGTTGGCACGTGTTGCATGTGGAATTCTTGTTCCAAGTGCTGAAGAACCTATGCTACTGGTCCTTAACGGTGTGGTTCTTGTAAACCAAGGGCAGAATGCTACTGTGTTCCTGAATGCAGGCTGGAATGTCAGGTGTGCTGGGATTTGTCTTTGAATGCCACTTTTTAACTTGCTGCAGCTACTTCCTCAGTTCCAGCATTGAAGGCAGAGCCTTTTTGCTCACTGCCTTCCGCTGGCTCTCTGCCTAGCGTGGTATCCCCCACAGCTTCGCTTCTGCCTTCAGCCATCGCGGCACGCGGCAACGTTGCCCAGCTTGCCTCAGTCCGGTGATTTGGCCAGCAGGTGCCTTTGCCAGTGAAGCAGGTACGGTAGGAGTTGTGATAAACTGAAAGGGGTTCCATTTGGGGGAAAGGGCAACCGTGAGGGTGATTGTGTCTGGGGGCTGTCAGACCTTAGGGTCCCCTTTTCTGCCCCAAACTAGAACGAGGAGAGAGATTCAGAAGAGAACAGGATGTTTCTGGTTGCACAGGATGAGCTCTGGGCTGCCTCTTCATGATAGAGCAGCTGCTGCCCTCAAGTTTTTGTGGTATATAAAGACCTTTGTGTGTCAGGGGGCTCTTGCTTCAATCGTGCCAGCTCAATTAGCCCAATTGATTCCCCCCCGTTTGTTTTTCCTGCTTTGTCCAGAGTGCCTGCTGTTTGTTTAGTGCCATTCCCTAACAGTTTGCTTCCTGGCTAATTTTGAAATACTGTAGTTTCATTTGTGCATGTATTTCCTAAAGTTAAAAACGAGAAGTAACTGCACAGGGCAAGTGTGTGTTTCTTCTTTTTCTAAGGGACCGAATTCTCAGAGTCTGCTCCTTAAGATGCTTTGAGATATCGGATTGGTGTTCCTGGAAGTGCACTCAGCACAGCTTAACTCATTTGCGCTATGTGTCTGATTGTCTCAGTGCCTGTTAGTTGAGCGACGTCCTGAGGCTGTACGGGTTGAGTTCTATTTTCATACTCTCCTTTGTACTGTACTTGTTGAAGTGAGAAACTAATTGGATGGGATATCAGGTGTTTGGGGTTTTTTTCCTGTTTCACAGCTAGGACGTGGTTGATTCTCTCTTAATACCCTAGTGTTTTCTGTTGAATAAAAAGGTGACTGTGTCAAATAACAGGAATGACTCCATTCACGTTAGAAACATCCTCTCCCCACATTTGTTTGTTGGAAAGCTGTGTACGTGGTTCGAAATTTTGGTTGGAGGGTTGCTGCTGTTGGGCGGGTAGCAAGCGCCATGAAAAGAGGATGCCTGAATTCCAAGCACGTCTGACTTGGTTGTGCTGGTGGCTCTTGTGTGTGTCTCTGCCCTAGGTCAGATGGTGAATTCGGGCTTCTTAGAAGAGCTGGGGAGAGTGGGCGAGGGCGTGGTTTAAAACTGTATGTTGGAGTGAAGTATTTCTTGCCTTGCTCCCTGAAGTGGTGTCCCGGTCATTCCTGCAGATGGGGAACAGTTTTGAAGAATGGAGAAGTAAAATTAATCCGTGAAACTGCCCGGATTTCTTCTGGTCCCACCCCTCCAAGAGCTGCCAGAAGTGGTTGCCCTTAAATGAGGGCATCTAATTTAGCTGGCAGCTTTGTTATGAAAACGGCTGTATTTTCTGGTGGCTATTTCTATAGAGAATAGTAAAATACTTGATAGGGTTAGGCTCTCTCTTGCTTCTGATTTTGCACGAGGAGGGGCTTTTTGAGCACCAAAGCATCCCCGTTTTTTATGGCTTTGTTTTGTTTGCCTTTGTTCAATGTTCATTCTGTTGGTTCCGTGCTGTACTGTCAGTTATGTTGTCGGCCTCGACCGTAAGGTATAACTTTCATCAGTGTAAATGTAGAAGAAGCAGTTTCAGTCCCCTTTCAGGGAGACATGTAAGGATCTTTGGATTACGGATGGGTGTGAGGGTGCTCGTGTTCCTGCCAATAGTTGACAGGCCTGGTCAGCTAGGGAAAAAAAGTGTCATTTACAGTTTATATGAACAGTTTTCCTTCAATGTTTTGTTCCTTTCAAAGATTTACAGGTGACGTTTTGCTATTTTCGTATCAGAATTTAGGGATTTTTAACGCAAAGCTCTCCACTGAAATGTAAAAGGAGTGACCGATGTGTCCTGGAAAGAAGTCCAATTACGTAGACTGGCTAGTTCTACTCTTGTAGTTTACAGTTCTACATAAAACACAGGTGTGTGTTTTCTCACTTGGGCTGTGCAGTGGTAAGAAGACGCCACAGACAGAGAAAAAAACCCTCCCCTGGAACTTCCTCTGAAATTAGAGGTGGGTGAGACATACCATATTTTCTGCTTCTTCCGCTATCCTGCTTTCTCTTAAACTTGTTTGTATCACTATCATAAATTCCTTGCTTACGCTAGAGCCAAGACAATGTAAGGTTTTTGTTTTTTTTTCTCTTTTTTCTCAGGCCGGTCACCTCCTGTCAGGCAGAGATAGCCATGTAGATGTGGTCGGTCACAGAGACAGGACGACTAACAGGTGGGTGCGTGGTTAGTGATGGTTCTCCCTTTTCAACAGTACTGTCAGTCACATCAGGGAATGATGTGTCGGAGGGGTTTCAGATTGGTGGTAATTACAGAATAGTGATGTGATTATTACTGCAGTAGGCTGAGGGTATGAGAAGGACAAAGATTTGGGGAGGAGAGGGTAATTTTAATCAGCTGTAAGATTTTTTACAAGGCAGCTTTTGTGGGTCAGCGATGACGATGATGGAGGTGGTGGCTGAGATTCTGTAATGGATATTGTTTTGTTCTGGAATTGAATCCCAAATCACCCTCTGAGAGTCTTAGTCAGCCTACTGAGTCTGGGAGCATACAGTTTGTTTTCTTAAAACGGCAGGTAGTTGGAGGGAGAGCCTGTTTGGAAGTTTTAGCGGTTTGGGGACAGAGGCCAGTTGGGGGCTGGGGCCCTCGGGGGAGGGGGCTGTTTGTGCCCCGTGCCCGTGGGCTGGCGCTCACAGCTGGGAGCGGGCTTTCCAAAATCCTGTTGGAATGGAAGGAGCCAGACGTGGGACCTGTGGCCGAGCTGGGGGACAGGGAGCAGCCCTGGACCAGCCGGCCTCAGGACCTGCAGCAAACTTGCCTTCAGATCGGCTCTCCCAGCAGGACACTGCCCAGGAGTCGCTTTGATTGTTGCTGTTCTCCTTCAGGAAGCACGGTACGCACCAAGCACACCCAGAGCTGCGCCCGTGCCAGGAGAAGACTTGGAGTGGAGTGCAGCCGGGGCTGATGGCGACAGTTCCCACCAGCTCAGGAAGATGCAGGTAAGATGCCAGAGAGGGGAGAGCAAGTGGCTGTCAATTCTCTTGCAGGAGCAGGATTTAACAGCAGAAGGGAGGCAGGCTGAAAGGGCTTTGGAGGTCCAAAAGTGCCTCAGGCAGCTGGAGCAGTCATGTGACAGCAGAGGAAGAAGAGCAGGAGATGCAGGTGACGCGTCTGGGACGATGTTTCCGAGGTACCATCTGCCACACAAACACAGAGAAAGACAGAGGCGTTGGGAGGTCACGGAATGGGTGGGAAAGGTGCCTGGGCGAGAGGAGAGCACGGGGAGATGGGAGGCAGTGCTGGAGATGGAGGGGAAAAATCCAGGGTGTTGGAAGTGAGGATGCTTCTGCTGTGCAGAGGCCTTCTGTAAAAGCTGCAAATTCATCTCCTGGCTTTGGTTTTCCCAGGCTGTGCTTTGCTGAGCCTCAAATGGGGCTGCTGTTCTCGTCCAGATTTTTGCTCTGAAACCATTCAAGTGCTGAGGGCTGGGATTTTTCAAGAGCATCCTATTTCTCTTTGGGCTTCCTGGGGAGGGATTGCAGTCACGCAAGACCTGTTGGGGAGCTCAGTCTTCTGTTGGGATGCTCCCTGTGGGACAGGAGGGCAATTGCTTTGAGCTGCCTCTATTTCGGGAGGGATTACCTACATTTGCCTTCCATCTGAAATACTGCTTAGTGCAACATGTTGGGGTTTTTTTTTTGTAAAAGTGGGGAAGTGTGTGTGAACGGCTGAGTGCTAGTATACAGTGAATTACCTTCCCCTGCTGAGAGTAAATGGGTTTAGGGATAAAAATACCCGTCTTGTGTTACAAAACTTGGTTCCCTTGAAGATGCAAGTGCTAACTGATGGACTCCTGGCTGACAAAATCTCTTCCCAACTTGCTTAAACATTAAACAGCCTTCAAAGTGGCGTTCAGATGATCTCGTGTGATTTCTTGCAATTAATCAGGGTTGTCTGAAGCGTACCACTAAAGCGTACTAAAGTGTTTTGGTTGTTAAAAAGTAGGTTTAAAAAGTAGTTCATAGAGACATCTTCTGTGTCGGGTTTCAATGAGTTCAAGCTCTTGTTGTGTCCGGTTGAGAGTTTCTGATGTTATTTTTCCCTTGTTCGGAGGGAGATTGTCATGGTTTAACCCCAGCCAGCAACTTGAGCACCACGCAGCCGCTCACTCACTCCCCTCCACCCAGTGGGATGGGGGAGCAAATCGGGAAAAGAAGTAAAACTCATGAGTTGAGATAGGCGTGGTTTAATAGAACCGAAAAGAAGGAACTAATAACGATAATGATAACACTAATAAAATGACAACAGCAATAATGAAAGGATCGGAATGTACAAATGATGCGCAGTGCAATCGCTCACCACCCGCCGATCGATCGACACCCAGCTAGTCCCCGAGCGGCGATCCCCCGCCCCCGCTCCCCCCAGTTCCTATACTAGATGTGACTTCACATGGTATGGGATACCCTGTTGGCCAGTTTGGGTCAGCTGCCCTGGCTCCGTCCCCTCCCAACTTCTTGTGCCCCTCCCGCTTTCTCACTGGCTGGGGATGAGAAGCTGAAAAATCCTTGACTTTAGACTAAACACTACTTAGCAACAACTGAAACCATCAGTGTTATCAACATTCTTTGCATACTGAACTCAAAGCACAGCACTGTACCAGCTACTAGGAAGACAATTAACTCTGTCCCGGCTGAAATCAGGACACTGGTTCATGCTTCTTTGGCAATCTTCGGGGGCCTTCTGGAGCAGGATGTTTCCTTTTTATCAGTCTTTAGTTCCTTCTTCAAGGGTGGGGTCCTCAGCAAAGCATGCATAGTTTATACAAAGTAATCAGGCTTGCCTAGTGAAGCTATGGAGTAATGGTCCTCCTTAAAGGACAAGGTCTCATGTTGAACCCTGAGCTGAGCAGTATCACCATGGCTAGGCCATAACTCACACGTATGACTACACATGGACTAAGCCCCAGATGAGAGCAGAAATTGTTGTTGCTAAGCCTGGGTGACAGAGGGCTGCTCCTGCTCTCTCCTCCCTGGTGTGAGCCGAGCGCATGAGTGCCCTGCCTGCTCCTGCCTTGGTGCTTTGGGAACTGGGGTGAAAAGGAAAGACAGACTGGTGTAGTTGCGGGACCTCTTGAGGTGTCCTGGGTTTGCTTTGCTAATTGCTCGTGTAACGTTTCCTCGGCTGTTCACTAGATACGTGCATAGAGAGGCAAACCAGGCCATGAACTGGCTTTCCAATTGAAGGTTTCCTCTTGCAATAAAACGTGCTTCCGTTTTCTCATGGGTAACAGCCTGAAAGATAGAAGCGGAAGCAGCGTGTGCCTCTTGTGCAAATAGGTAACAACAGATGGTTGTATTTGGTTGATCCTTAGTTGCTTCCTGCGCAGGAAATCTGTACATTAATTTAATCTTTGTGTTTAGGCAGGGCCTTGCTAATGTTACTGGGTAGGCAGCAAGTATGTGGATGTCCGGTCTCGTGCATGTTTGTGACTGATCTTTGCTTGCTGTGTACTCCCGAGGAATGAGAGCAATGCAAAGAACTGATGAAGAAAGAGCTGCCGGTCCAGATGGGAGTGTTAGGTTTTAAATTTTCTCGACTGTGTTCTAGCCAAAAGCCTTGTCTTAAACAATTGAAGCGAGCTGGACCACTGGGTATTTGTCATCCCTGCGCAATTCTGTATCGCTACGGCCTTTACCAGCCGTGGTGGTGGACTGGGGACCTGTCCTGTAGTGAGGTCAAAGAGGGTATTCAGGAAAAAAGGGGTACTTTTCCAAAACGCTTACAAGACAGAAGGCAACAGCTGCTGTAGACAGGTGGGAATACACAGGACCAGGCGGTCTCGCTCAGAATGAGGAACAGTGATCTGGGTACAGCTGTAGCGTGACAGTTTTCAGGGCCTTGAGCAGCACAGGAGGAATTTTGAGGCAGCATGGCCCGGGCAGGGGTGTGTGAACAGCTCCTCCGGAGCGTGGAGATGGGCAGGGGAGAGCACAGTGCTGTTCGTGTTGGTGCGCAGCAGGGGACAGTCGGTGGAGGCTGCTCTCGGGACGTACAATTAAGAGCTGTCGTCTTGGTACTCAGTGGGAAATAACACGTTCCCAAAATAACGAGACATGCCTTGTGGTGCGCATGCGTTCGTGATTTCCAAGGAGTCAGGGAACGATAAGAGCAATACCCAATTAGCAGTCGACAGAAAAGGCAAGGCTTCCTCTTCATAACGGTGTTTATTTATAATAATAGAATTTTATTTCTGATAAAAAACTGTCACCATCCTAATAATAATTATCCACCTTTACAGTAATGCTTACTCACCGTTCATCAGCCTTCTCCATTTCTTTTTTCAGTCTTTACTTACACCAAACTGGATATAAACCGTAAACGCTGAAAAGTGCAGAAAATCCTGGACAGCCTTCAGCTTGTCCCAAGGCTCTCTTTCTCTGCAAGCCCAATAAAACAATGTCTAATTAGACTAGTGCATGCTAGGGCAGCAGGAGAGGATTAGTTTGGCCCATCGCTTCTTCACAGGAACATGGGGGCGGGGGTGTTTGTTTTTCATCCACAGGGACTGGAGGGGCTGGAGAATGCAAATACTGGTGTCCTTGATTTTGTGTGGATTGATGAGTTGTACATTGTGGTCACTCTTCCAAGTCCAGGTCAAAGACGTACCAACAAGAGGCTGAATTTTGACACGCAGCATTGTCTCGAAAGGCACCTTGCGAACGCCAGCCGATGCAAACGCTGCAGAAACAGGAGGACCCCTCCGAGAAAGCTGCAGCTGGGGCATTTGCTCAGCGTTTCATGGTTGATCTTGTTGACTCTGTCTGGAGCAATCTTTGTGAGAGTGGCTATTCCTCTGACCCACTTTAGAGAGGTTTATAAGGGTTTTTTTTCCTCTGTGTGTCTGTGAACATGGCAATGTAACGGGCCCAATAACCGTGAAACGCAACTGAACGTCTTGTTTCTTGATGTTATGTACTAAAAGCACACCTTTGCGTTTGTGGCTGGGCAGAGTGTTTCTGTTTTCAAACAATGCCAGTTTGAAAGCTGACGCTTCTGGTCATCTGTAGTGGGTTTTGGGTTTGGTTATGGTTGTTGTTGTTTTTTTTTTTCCTGAGAAGAGCTGCTTTCATATGCCTGTGAATTAAGTGGCTGGTTAGCACAAATAGACCATGTAGGAGGAATCTGTATTGTAATCAATGTATTTGGGCCGGCCAGACAAAGAGGTCACAGTTCTGAGAGTCTTTCTGCATCCTTCCCGAGGATTACGAGAGCAAGGCAGAAATGAGTAGACATGAGAAACTCAGGGTTACTGTTGCTTAACTCCAAAAAGCGATGTCTGATGTGGAGGGGGCCCTGGCCCAGCTCCAAAAGGTGAGGAAAGTCAGAAAATAGTCAAGAGTTAGAACTAGAAGCTAACTTCCCCTGAGAGATGCCACCTGGTTCTTGCAAAGGGAATCTCTCTTATAGCAAGGACGGACATCCCTAATGACTGTAACAAAAGGAAAATGACTGCCGAGTTCCTGCCCTTCCTCCTTAGTACGGGAACACGTTTTCTTGCTTTCTTCTGGTCAAATTACTGAAGCTATCGAGACAGACTTCCTTCTGTGGCTGAGGGCAGGAGGAGATGGTGGAGAAGATGGAGATGATGGTTCTGGGGGGCACAGAGCTTGGATGCAAGTTACAGAATCTTGGACTATAAAAAGTTTGGCATAACGGTATGTGTGCAATGTTAACTGCAACAGTATCTTCATCTGCAGTGGTGCCTGCCTCTGCAGTGGTGCCTGCATCTGCAGCGGCCTTTGCCTCTGCCATGGTATCTTAATCTGTAACGGTATCTGCCTCTGAGCTGGTAGTTGCAATGGTGTCTGCATTTGCAGTGGCATCTGCGTCGGTCTGCAGGTTCCAAGTTACAAAATCCTGGAAGATACGCTGTTCTGCCTAATATTCTTGGCTTCTTTAAATTAGTTTTTTTTCTTTTTTTATGCTGCCTTGCCAGGACAAAAAAACCATGGACAGGGTCTTTGTGGATTCCGAGAGGAGGTGTCATTTTGACTAGAACTTCAGATTGCCCAGCAGGACACGCTGACC
Organism: Buteo buteo; assembly: GCF_964188355.1. NCBI lineage: Eukaryota > Metazoa > Chordata > Aves > Accipitriformes > Accipitridae > Buteo > Buteo buteo. The sequence continues at coordinate 2,596,030 of NC_134200.1, forward strand.
AGTAACACTGGCTTGCCCCTGCTTTTACTGTTTTATATATTGCCAGGCTCACACCCGTCCCCCCGCTGCTGAGGAAGCGGCGTCTCTGCAGAAAGCAAGTGCCGAGTGTGTTCCCCAGCGGGGTCTGGAGATGCAGAGGCTGCGGTTGTTGGTGGCTCCTTATCCCCTTCTGCAAGAGGGTCGGGAAAACACTAGTCAGGTCCGTGCTAAAACCGTTTGAGTGTCAGAGGCAATGAATGGATCTTTTTGGTCCCTCTCCAATAAGTGCAGTGTGGGCTGTGAGCGAGCGTGTTGCAGTGATCAGGAGGGTATTTTCTTCCTGACAGAGGTGACAGTGCCTCCTTTCCATGGGGGACTCAACCCGCGAATCACCAGCGGCAGGTTTCTGTAGCAGCGCTGTGCCCACTTTCCCCCAGCTCTGAGCTCCTCAGCCCCTTGGGGAAGCAGGAGGAGGGCAGGGACTGTGAGAACCAGAGGCAGAGGAGAGAGGCAAGCAAGAGGGTGGCAGGTGACATTGCTGGGGTGCGGTGAGGTCACTGGTGTGGGAGGAAGCTGATGGGTCAGAAGCAGCAGGCGGCACTGAGGTGCTCCCTGCACCGATGCAGAACGTCCTGCGCCGCCCGTCACCTCCCGGGAGGCACTGGGAGGGTGTCACAGAGGGTGACGCGCAGCAGAAACGAGGGCAGGGGAGACTGAGGAGGGGACAGAGAGGTGTCTGGGCTGAAGGGGAGGAGAGGGGCTTCCTGCATCCTTCGTTTGTCCTCTGTGTTTCTCAAGACGCAAATCAGGAAGGAGATGTTGAGGGCAGTGGGCCAAAAATGTAATTCAGTGCAATTCCCCAAGTTGAGGCTGCTTTGCCCGTGACAGGGAAGTGGTCTAAAACTGGTCTACCAAATCCAGTGCAGCAGCAGCAGCAGCAGCCGCCCGCGGGCGGCCCAGCTCCAGCCCTGCCATCTGAAGGCCAAAGCTGGGAAAAAGAGGTAGAAGGAGGAAGAAGGGGCAGCAGGTCAGCACCGAGTGGAGGCCCCCTGCTCAAAGCAGGGTCAGCGAGAGCGGGTGGCCCTCATGCGTGTCCAGACGGGCCTGCAGGTGGGCCCTGGGGCGGCTGGGCGGCGGCGTGGCAAGACGATGATGCAACAATGCGGTGGTGCAGCAACGTGATGATGCAGCAATGCAATGATGCAACAATGTGCAACTGCTCTATATAGGCGCTTGCTGGAAGACCGGCTGTGGTGGCCACAGCTGGGTGCCTCTGGAGCGAGAGGTGCCAGCGCAGGGTCGCAGCTCCAGGAGAGCTCTTGGAAGGAGCCATGGAGCACCGTGTCACTGCTGGCGTCCGAAACGTGGACGCACTGCTGAGCGTAGTGGGGAAGGGGGGAAAGGTGAGCAATGGGCCGATGGAGAGGGCTCAGCGCGGGAGCCTGGGACATGGCCGGGGAGCTGGGAGGGATCCCAAGGTGGTCGGGCTGGGGAGAGTTTGCAGGGAGTCCTGCCTCTCTGCCCAGCCTGGCTTACGGCTAAGCAGGTGGGAGGGCTTGCTGCGAAAGGACGCGGACGTGGGTTGAGGGAGGGTCGGGAGTTGTGGGGACAGGGGCGAGGAAGGAGAGAGCAGCTTTTGCCTGGGCCGCTCTGGGCGCTCCCCTTGGTTGGAGTCTTCCGAGAGCCTTTCTCGCAACTGCCGTGCAGGAGGCTTATGGAGATAGTGCCTGAGTGCCCATGAGTGTCTCCCTCTTTCTAGCTCGGGAACAGGAGACAGCCACTGGCAGAAGGAGGTACTGGGCTGCTGGACCTCCCACTTGGGGTCAAGATCCCTGTGCATGCGGGCTCCAAGCCTGTCTTCTGCAGGACAAAGCTGGGGGAAAAGGTAAAGGAAGTAGAAAGGGGTAGAAGAGCTCTCCTCTTTTACGGGGTCCCCGTCATTCAGAGAAGTCCTTGTGGCCGCCTGTTCTACAGCGGGCGCCGCAGCCCCTCAATCTGGCAGCGCTGGGGAGTAGAGGGAAGCTCCTGGCTCCCTGGTGCAGAGACAAAGAGGAGGACTGGCAAGGTCTGCAGTTCTTCCTGCTGGCCTAAGATGCCTACTTTGCTGGTGGGCTTTGTCTTCTCTCCCCCAGCCCAGCCTAGCCCAGCCCAGCCCAGCCTGACCCCGCAGCCCGGCTGTGGTGTCCTCTGTGGCTTCAGAAGGATGGAGAAGAGTGTTGGTCCTCAGAGGACCTTTACCTTTTCACAAGTACCGCTTGGCACCCCTTTGCTGCTCTCTCCTTCCTCCTTCATAGTCTGCAAAATCTCTCTCACAGCTTCACCAGCCCTCTGGCTGTTTCAATCTGGGAGATCCATACTGCCGCCTGCTGAGCACCGACTACAACAGCCTGCATGACCCGCATCTGCGGGCCTACCACAAACGCAAGGACAACCTGCAGAGGCTGAAGAGGGAGGGTTACGTCACCAGTGACGGCAGAGTAGGTTTGGGCATGGGGCTGATAAAAACAGTCCTCATCAAGCGGGGTTCCCAGAGCGCTTGCTGCAGCCGCCTGTTGCTGGCGGAGGGCACAGGGCTGTGGGGCTGCTTGCCCTGGGAGCAGAAGTAGCGCCAGCGTCCCTCTGGCAATTCCCACTCCTGCTCTTCTCCGGCTGCCCCGCGCTGCCTGAGCGTCGAGGAGGCAGCCGGTGCGAGGCCTGGTGCTGAGGCGAGGAGCACCGCTCGGCCCTGGCTGGGGGGGAGTCAGGGGCCCCGCCACTGGGGAGGGGAGGGGAGCGAAGCGGAGGGGAGGGGAGGGTGTGCAGAGGAGCAGCTCCCCTCCCGCCGCTGGGTTTGGGCCGTTTTGGGGAAGGCAGCCTACGGAGCCGGCTTGAGAGTTCTCGGGGGATTTCTCCCCTCGTCTCTCCATAGGTGGTTTGCACTCTGAAGGAGTTCAATGAGTACAGGCAGTATCTGACCACGCTCAAGCTGGAGGCAGAGAAAACGTTCCTGCGAGAGGAGGTAGGCAAAGCGGAGTGTTCGTGGACACCGGTCAGCGGCACGGTGCCGAGGGCTGGGGCTTTACTTGCAGCATGTTGGGGAGGGGAGGCGGTCAGTGCCGAAGAGGTGAGGGCTGTGCTGCTGGGCCGGGTCTTGTGGCAGGGAGAGGAGTACCGGGCTGCGAGCTGAGCTAGCGCAGGGTGCAGGGGTGGGCACGGGCAGGAAAGTCACGTGCAAGCACGCGGAGTCCCGGGGGAAGCATTTCTTTTCTGCCCTCGTCGCGTGGCTGAAGCAGATCGCTGTCCTGGGTCCGCGGGGTGCCTCAGCATGCAGGGGCGTGAGCGCTTGTCCAGGCAACAGCAAGCCACAACCCGATGTCACCTTTCAGAAAAAGCTTCAGCAAGACCTGGCCCAATCAGAGGATGCCTCCAAACTGCCGGGAGGGACTGACGCTTCTCACCCGCAAGAGTGGCTGCCGCAGGAGCAAAGACAGAGTTTGCCAGGTGGAGAGAGGAAGAGGAGGCAGAGGTAAGAAAAGGCCAAGTAACGCTTGCTCTTGAAGGGGGCCCCTGGTCCCTGAGAGAAGTGCTGGAGCCTCCTGTTCCAGTAAACAAACAAAGGCCAGTGGTGGAAGGAGCCGGTGCGGGCTGCAGTCACGTTGGCGCAGTCTGTGTTTGGAGCCTTGGACAGGCAGGGGGACTACTGGAGCAAAGTAACCAGGAGCAGGGTGATGGGAGCAGAAAATGGCCTGGGCAAGAGGGACAGAGCTGCTCCTTCTCAGCTGCCTTCCTTTCTCTTGACAGGCATCTGACTGTGACCAAGAAGCCGATGGAAAGACTGGAGGCTCTTGAAAAAGACCAACGCCTCCTCCAGCAGGCCAAGTGCCAGCAGCAGCAGCAGCTGGGAAAGAGAAGGCAGCCAGGCAATGAGAGCAGCTCCGAAAAGTCCGCTCTCAAAGGAAGGCCGGTGAGTAGGAGCCGGGTGGATGCTGGGGGCTGCCTCTGCTGTGCGGCAGCACGTTGGTACCTGGGACTCGGGAGAGGACGCTGCCACACACGCACACAGCTGCTCAGGGCTTGCGAAGGGTGCTTGGTCGCTGAGGAGGTGGTGCCTGGCCGGTGTGCGACGTGTCCTTGTTTGAGGGTGGCTGTCAGAGACCAAGAAGCGGTTGCTTGCCTTCCTGTGTCTCTGAGACACGAGGCACTAGCCCTTTCTGACACAGAAGTGTGCCTGGGCACTCTCAGTGGCCACTTCTGAGCAGGGACTCGCACATTTAGCACGAACCTGCTGCACTAAGTGGCCGCACGGTCCATGGTGCTGGTTTCGCGCCTGGTTGAAAAACTCTTGGTTTCATCCAAAGACTTCTGCATCCGAAGATGCAGTGTCCCTGAACCTGACAGTGCCGGTGCTTGGCCATTCGTGGGTTGGTTTTCTCTTCCAGGAGGTCTTTGATTAGCTTAGCGGAGAGCCTGCTGTTGCCCGGTTCTCGTTAGCAGGGGTCCCGTTAAACGTTGCCCGGCTCCATCCCTTGCAACAGCCTCTTGGGAAGCATTTCTGGATAGTGTGGGGTGCTGTCTACGCCGGGGTGAAGGGTTAAGCTCCTTCTGCCGTGGCACTCAGGCTGTCAAGCTGCAAAAGAGCAAATGTCAGTTTCCGGCTGCTGCCTGGCTCTGTGCTTGACTCGCAATTTCTTCCCCACTTTGCACGAGGCCGGCAGCCCGCGGTGGACCTTCAGGCTGCCTCCTGTCCCGAGGACGTTTCCTTGGGCTGGCAGACAACAGCCAGGTGCCTCAAGAAGAAGGATCGTTTTCTTTTCTGCTCTCAGAACAGCCATTCCTGGCATTCGGCCCTGAAAAGGGGCAAACAGGGCACCCTGATAGAGGGCAGCAGTGCCCCAAGAGCAGCTGGGACCCGCGGCAGAAGGGCCTGGTCCAGTACCTTCGACAGCTTTCCCTCCGCTATTGGTTCACCGTGCTGAGGTCCAGGGGGGCTACAGTGCCCTTTGCTCTAAGCAAAATGGCACCTGCTTGATTCTGAGAGGTGCCCATAACACTTGGCTCCTGGCCGCAGGAGACCAGAAACCTCCGTGTGCCAGGTGGTCTACAGAGAAACCAGAGTTTTTCCAGCTTGACTGCTAGGGGCTCGTCTGGGCAGGGGTCCTGTGAGGAGGAAGAGGAAAGCAAAGGGAGGTGAAGGAACCCATTCACTCATTAACTGCTCCTCCTTTTAGTCTGCAGCATGTGCCGGAGAAGAAGCGCCTAACAGCATACAGCCTACGGTGCTGTGGGCTATGCTGGCAGAGGACCAGGAGCTTAAAGAGGTGGCTGAGACCGTGGTCCAGGCGGTGCTGGAGCGGGTGAAGGCGCTGGGTCAGTCCGTCCGCGTCTTAAGGAGGGCTCCCCATGAGGTCCGTGGAAGGTTGTTTGCCAGCGCCAGAAGGCCAGAGCCTTTGGACACTTCTGCGGATCGCCGGGACAAGATCAGACTGGTGGCTCAAGAGATTGTGGCGAGCGTGTTGGAGAGCTTTGGGGAGCACTTGGTACCCAGCCCGTCTGATGCAGCCGAGCCTGGGCCAGCAGGCAGGCAGAAGCTCTCAGAGCTTGTTGTGGGAAGCACCAGCAGAGCAGGCAAATCCGGAGAAGAGAGATGGAGGGAGGCGGAACTAGCAGCTTCCGACAGAGCATCTTCACAGTCTTCTGTCGACAAAAGGACCAAAGAGGCTGTTGAACGTGTTAGCTCCACCTTGTCATCCTTTGTAGCGTCTCAGTTTGAACAGGACTTCCGCTGTCAGTTTTCCGAGATCCTGAAGATTCAAGGCGTGACAGAAGGACAAGGACCAGCCGGAGCATCGGAACGGCAGATCCCAGAAGCAAGCAAGAGAGCAAAGGTGCCCGTGTTGCAACCACTGCAAAACGCTGCTGATGTCTCACGAGTGAGCCGTGAGATTGCCAAGGAGAGCATCCAAAACGCCATCTCCAGAGTTCAGCAGCTGGATGCTGAATTGATCGGGTATGCCAAAACCATTGTCCTTGAAATTCTGGAAACGGTGAGGAAGAAGTTAGAGGAGGAAAGGAAGTCCAAGCAAAAATCAGAGAAGCTTCAACCAAGGGAAGTCTTGCCACCTCTCAGCCTCCCTGCAATAGTCACGCCTTCAGAGGAAGCGGGACAACTCAAAGAGGAGAGCTCACGTACTCTCCTCCCATCTCTCCGCCGAGGCGCCGCGCAAGGTGCTCGCCGGCCAACAGAAGGCCTTCAGGAGTCCAGGGATTCCACCTCCGGAGCCACAGCAAGGTCTTCAGTGCCCGCACGGGAAACTCTGCGTATACTCCGGCCAGGGAGCACCGCAGACACCCTTCCCTCCATGGGCCCCCAGTTTCCAAGAGAGCCCATGCCTCCAGCGGGTCCCAAGCCCCCTACCCAGGCAGGAGCCCGGCACAGACCAGTGCGTTTAAAGCTTCTCCTGGAGGAGCCCGTGCAGCCCGAGTCGTTGAAGAGGGCGGTAGCTGGGAGCCTTGTGGAGGGTGTCCTGAGGAGGTGTGCGGCTCCAGGGCCACAGAGCCCCCGGGCAGCTCCCCCAGGCAGAGAATAAAGAGTTTGCTCCCAAGGGCTTGCTTGTGCCTACCTTTATTGATGCCAGGCCATACTGTGTCTGGGCGTTTTCCCTGCAAAGTTTTCCCTCGTCTTCCTCCCTCCCACAGCCTCGGTCAGGCCAAGACCCGGTTCTACAGGGAATCTTAAGTAGGGACGAGAAAAGTAGTCAATGTTTTTGCCTTGTTTAGAAAGCTTTGTGGCTGGGCTATTGGAGGGGCTGGTCCAGCTCTGTAAAGCTGTACTCCTGCCTTCTGTGAGTCCCATAGGTGGGCGCTGTTGAAGGCTGCGCCTTGTTCTGTGCGTTTATTCTCTCGTCCCCTCACGACCTCCTGATGGGCCTTTGGGTTCCCACCCAGGGCCGTTGGTGGTCCTGTCTGTGTCGCAGCAAGGGACTGGCCTTCAAAATGAGGCTTTGGACCATAAAAAGGAGGCTTTCAATGCTAGAATCAAAGCTCTGGAGTCTAAAAATGAGGCTTTGGGCCCTAAAAGAGGGGTTCGGAGCATAAAAATGAGGGATTGGAAACTCAGGATGCGGCTTGGACCCTGAAAACGACTGGCCGGATCCTAAAAATGAGGCTTTGGAGTCTGAAAATGCGAGTTCGGCAACTTAAAACGTGGCTTGGGGCTCTGAAGAGGAGACTTTGCCAACTGCAACGGAGCCTGTGGACCCTCAAAATGAGGGTTTGGAGCCTCAAATGGGGCTCTGGAAGCCAAAACTAAGACTTTGGGAAGGGAAAGCGAGGCTTTCTGCCCTATAAGTGTAAATTTGGACCCTAAAAGAGTGGCTTTCTGCCTTAAAGCTGAGGGTTTAAACCCTCCAGATGAAACTGTGGGCCCTCAGAAAAGGGCATGGGTCATAAAAGGCCAGAAGGTTTGGACCAGAACAATGAGGACTTTGGCCCTCCAAATGAGGCTTTGGGCACTAAAAATGGTGGGGGAGATGCTACGCGTGACCCTTGGGGCTCTGCAAAGGAGGGGAACCTCTTGGTCTCGATAGGGCCCCAAGACATGAGGCTTTGGCCCCAAAGAGAGGGCTTGGGTCACTCCGGGGGAGGCCCTCAGCTGTAAAAGAGGCCTTTGGACCCTCCTGTGGAGGGTTTGGGCCCTAAGAATGGGGCTTTGGAAATGAAACTGAGGCTTTGAACCCTGCATTAGGCTTTGTGCCTTCAAGGGATGCTTCGGTACCAAAACCGGAGGCTTTGCGCCCTAGAAATGGGTCTTTGGAGGCTCCAAATGAGGGGTTGTACGTTAAAGAAGAGACGCCTTGCACCCTAAACGAGGAGCTTGGCCTCCAAAATGAGGCTTTGGGCCCTCCAATTGAGTATTTGGACCCTCAAAATGAGGCCTTGGGCTCTCCTAGTTGCAGACCGGATCCTAAAAATGAGCCTATGGTCCCTGAAAAGGAGGCTTTGGCAGGTAAAGAATGAGGCTTGGGGCTCTAACGGTGGGGCGTGTGCTGTAAAAGGAAGGTTTGGACCTTAAAGATGGGTGTTTGGGCCCTTGCAGTGAGGCTTCAGGACCCTAAAAATGAAGGGCTGGATTGTGGAAACGATTCTTTGGACCCTGAAAATGAGGCATTGGGCCCTAAAAATGAGGTTCGGAGCCTCAAAATTTGAGTTTAGAAACAAGGTTGTGGAGCCTGAAGTGAGGCTCTGGAGTTTATAAATGAAGCTTTGGACCGTCAAGATGAGGATTTGTTCAGAAAAATAAGGGTTGGGACGCTCTAAGGAGTATTTGGACAGTCAAAAGGAGGCTTCGGGAGAGAAAGATGTGTACTTGGGCCTTATAAAGGAAGCTGCGTACTCTAAAAAGTGGCTTTCTGTCCTAGAAATGAAGGTTTGAAAGGTAAAAATGAGGCATGTTAGCCTAAAAGAGCGATTAAAACCCTCAAAATGCGTCCCCGGGCCCAAAAAGCGAGGGTTTGGACCCCCAAAAGGAGGCTTTCAACCCTAGAATCCCAGGTTTGGAGGGTAAAAAATGAGGCTTTGGGCCCTAGAAGAGGGGTTTGGAGCATGAAAATGAGGGTTTGCAAACTCAGGATGCAGCGTGGGCCCTCAAACCAACTGGCCGGATCCTTTGGAGCTTGACAAGGTGGCTTTGGGCTCCAAAAAGGAGCCTTTGCCAACTGCAACGGAGCCTGCGGCCCATCCGACTGGGGCTCTGGAAGCCAAAACTAAGACTTTGGGACGGGAAAAGGAGGCTTTGGACCCTGAGAAGAGGCTTTCTGCCCTAAAACTGAGGGCTTAAACCCCCCAAGCGAAACTGTGGGCCCTAAAGAAATTGTTAGGGGTTTGTGTGGGGCGGTTTTTCTGGGGCCGCAGGGGTGGCTCCTGAGAGAAGCTGCTGGAAGGTTCCCGGGCTCCCAGTTGGACCCGCCCCTTGGAAGGCCGAGCCAATCAGCGCCGGCGGTAGCGCCTCTGGCAGAACATCCTGAAGAGGGGGAGCCTGCAGTGAGGAGGGGGATGGGAATGGGAGAGGAGCAGCTCTGCAGATCCCGAGGTCGGTGAGGAAGAAGAAGGAGGGGGAGGAGGTGGTGAGGCGGCAGGCTGTCCCCCTGCAGCCCATGGAGGTGAGCGGGGGAGCGGAGGCCCCCCCAAATGGCCGTGACTGCGTGGGAAAGCCCGCGCTGGAGCAGTGTGTGACTGAAGACCGGCCCGTGGAAAGGCCTCACGCCAGGGAAGTTCGTGAGGAACTGCAGCCCGCAGAAAGGACTCCCGTGGGAGCAGTTGGTGAAGGACTGTCTCCCGTGGGAGGGACCCCACGGTGGAGCAGGGGACGAGTGAGGAGTCCTCCCCCCCTGAGGAGGACGGAGCGGCAGAGACGAGGTGTGGTGAGCTGACCCCAACCCCCGTCGCCTGTTCCCCTGCGCCGCCGGGGGGAGGAGGTAGAGAGAGCCGGGAGTGGAGTTGAGGCGGGAAGGAGGGAGGGCTGGGGGGAAGGTGTTCGGAGGGGGGCTTTTACTTCTCCTTAGCCTTGTTTTGATTGGATCGGCAGTAAATCAAATGGCTTTTGTTTCTTCCCCAAGTTGAGCCTGTCTTTTGCCCGTGGCCGTAAGTGGGGCAGTCCTTGTCTCGACCCACGAGCCTTTCTTTGTATTTTCTCCTCCTCCCAGCGTGGCCACGGGGAGGGAGGAGTGAGCGTGCGGCTGCGTGGTGCTTTGCTGCCGGCTGGGCTGAAACCACGACGTGAGGCCGAAGGAGGAAGAGGAAGAGGAGAAGGAGGAGGAGAGAGGAGGCAGCAGGAGGCAAGAGCAGAAGCGTGAAGCAAGTTGAGGAGGAGGCAGCAATAAAAGGCAAGAGGAGGCCCGGGAAGGACAAAGACGCCTTTTCCTTTTGCCTCCTCCCTCATCACGTTGCTTCCTATTTCTCCTGTTGCCTCCACCGATTCCTACATCCTCCTCATCCTCCTCCATTACCTGTTTTATCCTGCTTCCTCTTCATGCATCTTATGGCATGCTGTTGCCTCCTCCTCTTTTGCTCCCTTCTTTTGCCTCCTCCTAGGTTACCCCTGGTGTCCTCCCGCGTTCCCTGGTGCCTCATCTTTTTCTTACTCCTGTTGCCTCCTGTTGTTTCCGGTGGCACCCTGATGCCTCCTCCTCCTTCTCCTATTGATTCTTGTTGCTTCTTCCTTTACCTCCTGCATGCTGCTGTGTCCTCCTCTTGCCTCCACTATTTCTCCTCCCGCTGTGTCTTCCTGTTGCCTCCTCCTTCTCTCTTTGTTAGTGTTGCCTTCTGTTGCATCCTGTTGTCTCCTCCTTTCTCTCTTTGTCTTGCCTCCCGTTGCGTCCTCCTTCTTTTGTCTCTTGTGTCCTGCTACGTCCTCCTCTTGCCTCCTTTTTTTCCTTCTCCTGCGGCTGTCTGTTGCCTCGTCCTCCGCTTGCCTCCTGTTGCCTCATCTGGCATCCCGTGGTCTCCTCCTTTTTCGCTTTCTGTTGCCTCCTCCTCCTCCTTTTCCTGCTACCGCCTTTTGCCTCCTCCTGCTTTACCTCCTGTGTCCTGCTGTGTCCTCGTGTTGCCTCCTCGTCCTCCTCTTGCCGAGACAAAGGTGACCTTTGTCTCGTGGTACCTCTTCCTCCTAAGCCCCTCTTGCCTTCTCTTGTCTGGAACCTTCCTTGTGGGAGAACTAGCTGGCTGTTTCCAGTTGTGGAAGTAGGTTTTGCAGAGAACGAGAATAACGAGATGTTCAGTTCACCGAGCAAGCGCAGATCCCCAGTGCTGCGGAGCTTGTGAATAGGCTGCAAAGGGACAGTGAGGGCCAGGAACAGCTTTCAGTCCTGGCACCTTCCTTGTGGGCGAACCAGCTGGACGTTTTCTATATTGGAAGCGGGCTGTACAGGGAATGAGAGCGATGAGCTGTTTAGATCGCTAAGGAAGCGCAGATCCCCAGTGGTGTTAGGCCTCCGACCAGGCTGCAGAGAGAAGTTGAGGGCCAGCAACAGCGTTCTGTGCTGGCACCTTCCTTGTGGGAGAACTAGCTGGACGTTTTCAATTTGGGAAATAGGCTGTGCAGAGAATGAGAATAACGAGATGTTTGGGTGCTGGGGAGAGTGCTGCGGCTGAGCCTGCCCCGAGGGAGAAGGTGAGCGGGGGCCGGGCGATGGACCGATGGACCGGCAGGTCCCGGAGAAAGCCCCGAGGAGGGCGATGGCGCCTGCGGGGGGGCGGCGGTGTCCGTGTCGGAGGCACGGAGCGGTGGTGTGGGGGGGCCGCGCCGTGTCGGAGCCGACGGGGGCAGGCGGCAGCAGTTGCTCAGGGAAAGACTGAGAAACGAAGCGTGTGTGGGGTGAGCCGCCTTCTGGTTTTGGACTTTGTGTGTCTGGGAGTCATTGCTACGGAATTCTTGAAGCAGCTGTTGTTTTTCTAAGACTAGAGTACATCGATAGATAGCAATGAGCGGTGTTGGAGATGTTTCTTGTTGGTAAGAGTTGTCTCTGTACTTCAGGTTTTTTCATGAAAAGGTAGTGGGATACTAGTTAAAGAAAAAATTGTCTGTAGGGGAGTGTGCGTATACATACACATATACACACACACATAGACGTGGGTGCGTACTCACCCCCCACTACAAGCATGTTTTCCTTTCCTGTCCGTATCTGTGTGTATGTGTATACACGTCCCTACAATTTCTATTCTTTCAAAAATATCCTACTACCTAGTCTGTGCTTGTGTGCGTATATGTGTATACATACGTACGTGTGTATATATATATATGTGTATATATATGTTTAAAATAGGGGTTGTTTTGAAACGACTTGGAACTCCCTTGGCTATTGAAACCCTTCTTGGTCTTAGTGCGGTGCTTCCCTTTGTTTTGTTTGTAGGGCCCTGGTCTAGGTTTGATTTTTCTAGTATGAGACAGAATATTCCTGTCTTTCCAGTAGGTGTTGCCACGAGAGGATCTCCAAACAGAAAGAGTTACAGGGAAGGATTCCAGACAAGAAGACTAATTTCAAGAGGGTTATCAGTTAATAACTTTGGAATACAGCCGAGCAATGTTGGTTTCCTGAAATCCTGTTGAAAGACTCATTAATGAAAACTCAGTTTGTTTTGTCCAGCTCTCAGTACGGCTGTGGGTGTATGTAAATGTGAGTGTGTGTCTATGCATCTGCCAATATACTATGGCAGTTTCTGCAGAAGGCTGTAATAGAAGAGGCGAGGTACTGACTTTTTAGTAACTAGTTGGATAATCAGTGTAACTTTCTAAAGTATTGCTTACTTAGATAAAGGCAGCAGTACTAATATGCTGTTGCATTCGTTTAGTAGTTGACTGTCTTTCTGTGCTGACAGGGTTTAGTATTCTGTACAAGGAGGAGGTGTCAGAGTGCGGGTGACAGAAAATCGTAACAGTCTCATGTAAAAATCGAATATCTGAATTGTTAGCTCAGTAAGATTTTGTGGTTTGTTTTTTTAAAACCCGAAAAGCTAATCCTGGAATTTGGTTTTGAATTTAATGTGAAAGTTGATCCTTGTGAAAGTTATTTTTGGTTATTTACTCTTATATTAGTTCTTTGAGTAGCTGGCACCTTTGTGCTGTCTTGCGTTCTATCAAGGTCAGTATAAAATGAATCTTGACCTTGATAAGCACGTAGAGGATTAGGGATGAGTTCAATGCAGAGTATGCAGCCTGCCTAGTAGAGAGTGTGAGTTTGTAAGGACACCTCTGCTGTAGAAACTAAGTCTCTTACTCTTTTATTTAATAGGAGCGGTGAGCTGTGTCCCTAGATGGGTATTTTCATCTTTGGAAAGCAGAGCAGCTGCTTCTGCAGAAGGTGCAGAAGCTGCTGCTTGATGCAGAAAAGCATCAAAGGTGCTTCTCTGTTTGTAGGCGTTAAATTTCAAAGATTGCCTAGCAGTTAAGGCTGTTTGCTATTCTTCGTCTGCTTCAAATGCTTGAAGAAAGAGCAGCAGTGTTTGTAAAACACTTCAAAGCTTTTATGCCAGATGAAATGTGCTGAAACTTAGAGCTTGAGGGAACTCCCCACTCCCCTCATTTTGGAGGGTGGGAAGTGCTCTGAACTTTCTGCCAGTTCAGGGTTAGCTGAGGTGAACCGTTGCGTAGAGAAGGAGGGCTACTTGATGAGCAGAATCCGTAAAGGAAGTTGCCCTTCCTGAGGTGTAATTGCAGGTCAAACCCAGACGTATCTGTGCTAGTGCATGAGGTAAGCTTTTATAGGTGAGAGCTGCTGTCTGTGTACAGCTGCTGAAGAAGTACCAGCAGCTTAGGAAGATGTAAACCAATTGACCACAACGTGCATTGTTCTTTGCGTAATACTTGGCTTCAGCCTTTCTCATCTCAGCTTGGTTCAGAGAAGGCATCCCATCTCCTTCAGTTTTTTTTCTCTGGGTGAGGTCGTTGCTTTTCTCTTCAAGGTCTGTTTTTGTGGTGAAGTTACTTTGTAGCTGAGTCCTTGTTTTTTTCACTGCAGCTTCCTTGACCCCAGCTTACAGAAGTGTTCTATGACAGTGTTCCTTGAGCAACCAAGAAACCAAACGCGAAAGCAAGTCTGAAATCTAACGGTAGCCAACATGAGTGCCTTTATGATCAACTAAATTGTACGTTATCCAAATATTTCTGAACTTTGAGAAGTGTGCCTTTTGCTTCTACTTCTTTTTGTACTGCGTCTTACTCTGTTTGACTTCATCTCAAAGCAAATCCAGTCTGTGCTGTGAGTGAATGGTTGCTTTGTAATTTTAAATCCATGAATGAGACTCTTCATTTTCAGTGTGTATTTATTTGCTTCAAACATCCAAAAGCTCACTCTTCTCATAAACAAAAAAAACCCCCAAAACCAAACCCAAACCAAACCAAACCAAAAAACAGTTTGCAGATTTGTGTGCTATTTTCCTTTTCTGGTGTGGATGCAGTATGTGTAATGGAACTTGACAGCAGGGCCAAGTGTGAGGGCTTGCAGGGTGGGTGGTCCCCTACAGTTCTTCCCAGACTCTTAATCTGAGGTACTTCAGCCCCTTAGGAGGCAGTTTGAAGTGGTGTGAGCTATCTTGTGTGGATGCTGAAGGCTTTTCTTTTGTAATGGCTTGTTAATGTGTCTGTGTTTTGATTGTCCAGGCCAAGCTCCTCCAAAGATGCCCCGAGGTGTACCGCCCTTGTTGTCTAACCAGTATCTTGTGGGACCTGGAGGACTTCTGCCTGCCTACCCAGTAAGCAGTTTAATTGTTGCTGTCCTGGGTTGCTTACCCCTTGGTGCAAATGGGCCCTCGCGAGCTGCTGCTGTCTATGCCAAGGCATTTCTGTTGGCACGTGTTGCATGTGGAATTCTTGTTCCAAGTGCTGAAGAACCTATGCTACTGGTCCTTAACGGTGTGGTTCTTGTAAACCAAGGGGAGAATGCTACTGTGTTCCTGAATGCAGGCTGGAATGTCAGGTGTGCTGGGATTTGTCTTTGAATGCCACTTTTTAACTTGCTGCAGCTACTTCCTCAGTTCCAGCATTGAAGGCAGAGCCTTTTTGCTCACTGCCTTCCGCTGGCTCTCTGCCTAGCGTGGTATCCCCCACGGCTTCGCTTCTGCCTTCAGCCATCGCGGCACGCGGCAACGTTGCCCAGCTTGCCTCAGTCCGGTGATTTGGCCAGCAGGTGCCTTTGCCAGTGAAGCAGGTACGGTAGGAGTTGTGATAAACTGAAAGGGGTTCCATTTGGGGGAAAGGGCAACCGTGAGGGTGATTGTGTCTGGGGGCTGTCAGACCTTAGGGTCCCCTTTTCTGCCCCAAACTAGAACGAGGAGAGAGATTCAGAAGAGAACAGGATGTTTCTGGTTGCACAGGATGAGCTCTGGGCTGCCTCTTCATGATAGAGCAGCTGCTGCCCTCAAGTTTTTGTGGTATATAAAGACCTTTGTGTGTCAGGGGGCTCTTGCTTCAATCATGCCAGCTCAATTAGCCCAATTGATTCCCCTCCCCGTTTGTTTTTCCTGCTTTGTCCAGAGTGCCTGCTGTTTGTTTAGTGCCATTCCCTAACAGTTTGCTTCCTGGCTAATTTTGAAATACTGTAGTTTCATTTGTGCATGTATTTCCTAAAGTTAAAAACGAGAAGTAACTGCACAGGGCAAGTGTGTGTTTTTTCTTTTTCTAAGGGACCGAATTCTCAGAGTCTGCTCCTTAAGATGCTTTGAGATATCGGATTGGTGTTCCTGGAAGTGCACTCAGCACAGCTTAACTCATTTGCGCTATGTGTCTGATTGTCTCAGTGCCTGTTAGTTGAGCGACGTCCTGAGGCTGTACGGGTTGAGTTCTATTTTCATACTCTCCTTTGTACTGTACTTGTTGAAGTGAGAAACTAATTGGATGGGATATCAGGTGTTTGGGGTTTTTTTCCTGTTTCACAGCTAGGACGTGGTTGATTCTCTTTTAATACCCTAGTGTTTTCTGTTGAATAAAAAGGTGACTGTGTCAAGTAACAGGAATTACTCCATTCACGTTAGAAACATCCTCTCCCCACATTTGTTTGTTGGAAAGCTGTGTACGTGGTTCGAAATTTTGGTTGGAGGGTTGCTGCTGTTGGGCGGGTAGCAAGCGCCATGAAAAGAGGATGCCTGAATTCCAAGCACGTCTGACTTGGTTGTGCTGGTGGCTCTTGTGTGTGTCTCTGCCCTAGGTCAGATGGTGAATTTGGGCTTCTTAGAAGAGCTGGGGAGAGTGGGCGAGGGCGTGGTTTAAAACTGTATGTTGGAGTGAAGTATTTCTTGCCTTGCTCCCTGAAGTGGTGTCCCGGTCATTCCTGCAGATGGGGAACAGTTTTGAAGAATGGAGAAGTAAAATTAATCCGTGAAACTGCCCGGATTTCTTCTGGTCCCACCCCTCCAAGAGCTGCCAGAAGTGGTTGCCCTTAAATGAGGGCATCTAATTTAGCTGGCAGCTTTGTTATGAAAACGGCTGTATTTTCTGGTGGCTATTTCTATAGAGAATAGTAAAATACTTGATAGGGTTAGGCTCTCTCTTGCTTCTGATTTTGCACGAGGAGGGGCTTTTTGAGCACCAAAGCATCCCCGTTTTTTATGGCTTTGTTTTGTTTGCCTTTGTTCAATGTTCATTCTGCTGGTTCCGTGCTGTACTGTCAGTTATGTTGTCGGCCTCGACCGTAAGGTATAACTTTCATCAGTGTAAATGTTGAAGAAGCAGTTTCAGTCCCCTTTCAGGGAGACACGTAAGGATCTTTGGATTACGGATGGATGTGAGGGTGCTCGTGTTCCTGCCAATAGTTGACAGGCCTGGTCAGCTAGGGAAAAAAAGTGTCATTTACAGTTTATATGAACAGTTTTCCTTCAATGTTTTGTTCCTTTCAAAGATTTACAGGTGACGTTTTGCTATTTTCGTATCAGAATTTAGGGATTTTTAACGCAAAGCTCTCCACTGAAATGTAAAAGGAGTGACCGATGTGTCCTGGAAAGAAGTCCAATTACGTAGACTGGCTAGTTCTACTCTTGTAGTTTACAGTTCTACATAAAACACAGGTGTGTGTTTTCTCACTTGGGCTGTGCAGTGGTAAGAAGACGCCACAGACAGAGAAAAAAACCCTCCCCTGGAACTTCCTCTGAAATTAGAGGTGGGTGAGACATACCATATTTTCTGCTTCTTCCGCTATCCTGCTTTCTCTTAAACTTGTTTGTATCACTATCATAAATTCCTTGCTTACGCTAGAGCCAAGACAATGTAAGGTTTTTGTTTTTTTTTCTCTTTTTTCTCAGGCCGGTCACCTCCTGTCAGGCAGAGATAGCCATGTAGATGTGGTCGGTCACAGAGACAGGACGACTAACAGGTGGGTGCGTGGTTAGTGATGGTTCTCCCTTTTCAACAGTACTGTCAGTCACATCAGGGAATGATGTGTCGGAGGGGTTTCAGATTGGTGGTAATTACAGAATAGTGATGTGATTATTACTGCAGTAGGCTGAGGGTATGAGAAGGACAAAGATTTGGGGAGGAGAGGGTAATTTTAATCAGCTGTAAGATTTTTTACAAGGCAGCTTTTGTGGGTCGGCGATGACGATGATGGAGGTGGTGGCTGAGATTCTGTAATGGATATTGTTTTGTTCTGGAATTGAATCCCAAATCACCCTCTGAGAGTCTTAGTCAGCCTACTGAGTCTGGGAGCATACAGTTTGTTTTCTTAAAACGGCAGGTAGTTGGAGGGAGAGCCTGTTTGGAAGTTTTAGCGGTTTGGGGACAGAGGCCAGTTGGGGGCTGGGGCCCTCGGGGGAGGGGGCTGTTTGTGCCCCGTGCCCGTGGGCTGGCGCTCACAGCTGGGAGCGGGCTTTCCAAAATCCTGTTGGAATGGAAGGAGCCAGACGTGGGACCTGTGGCCGAGCTGGGGGACAGGGAGCAGCCCTGGACCAGCCGGCCTCAGGACCTGCAGCAAACTTGCCTTCAGATCGGCTCTCCCAGCAGGACACTGCCCAGGAGTCGCTTTGATTGTTGCTGTTCTCCTTCAGGAAGCACGGTACGCACCAAGCACACCCAGAGCTGCGCCCGTGCCAGGAGAAGACTTGGAGTGGAGTGCAGCCGGGGCTGATGGCGACAGTTCCCACCAGCTCAGGAAGATGCAGGTAAGATGCCAGAGAGGGGAGAGCAAGTGGCTGTCAATTCTCTTGCAGGAGCAGGATTTAACAGCAGAAGGGAGGCAGGCTGAAAGGGCTTTGGAGGTCCAAAAGTGCCTCAGGCAGCTGGAGCAGTCATGTGACAGCAGAGGAAGAAGAGCAGGAGATGCAGGTGACGCGTCTGGGACGATGTTTCCGAGGTACCATCTGCCACACAAACACAGAGAAAGACAGAGGCGTTGGGAGGTCACGGAATGGGTGGGAAAGGTGCGTGGGCGAGAGGAGAGCACGGGGAGATGGGAGGCAGTGCTGGAGATGGAGGGGAAAAATCCAGGGTGTTGGAAGTGAGGATGCTTCTGCTGTGCAGAGGCCTTCTGTAAAAGCTGCGAATTCATCTCCTGGCTTTGGTTTTCCCAGGCTGTGCTTTGCTGAGCCTCAAACGGGGCTGCTGTTCTCGTCCAGATTTTTGCTCTGAAACCATTCAAGTGCTGAGGGCTGGGATTTTTCAAGAGCATCCTATTTCTCTTTGGGCTTCCTGGGGAGGGATTGCAGTCACACAAGACCTGTTGGGGAGCTCAGTCTTCTGTTGGGATGCTCCCTGTGGGACAGGAGGGCAATTGCTTTGAGCTGCCTCTATTTCGGGAGGGATTACCTACATTTGCCTTCCATCTGAAATACTGCTTAGTGCAACATGTTGGGGTTTTTTTTTTGTAAAAGTGGGGAAGTGTGTGTGAACGGCTGAGTGCTAGTATACAGTGAATTACCTTCCCCTGCTGAGAGTAAATGGGTTTAGGGATAAAAATACCCGTCTTGTGTTACAAAACTTGGTTCCCTTGAAGATGCAAGTGCTAACTGATGGACTCCTGGCTGACAAAATCTCTTCCCAACTTGCTTAAACATTAAACAGCCTTCAAAGTGGCGTTCAGATGATCTCGTGTGATTTCTTGCAATTAATCAGGGTTGTCTGAAGCGTACCACTAAAGCGTACTAAAGTGTTTTGGTTGTTAAAAAGTAGGTTTAAAAAGTAGTTCATAGAGACATCTTCTGTGTCGGGTTTCAAAGAGTTCAAGGTCTTGTTGTGTCCGGTTGAGAGTTTCTGATGTTATTTTTCCCTTGTTCGGAGGGAGATTGTCATGGTTTAACCCCAGCCAGCAACTTGAGCACCACGCAGCCGCTCACTCACTCCCCTCCACCCAGTGGGATGGGGGAGCAAATCGGGAAAAGAAGTAAAACTCATGAGTTGAGATAGGAGTGGTTTAATAGAACCGAAAAGAAGGAACTAATAACGATAATGATAACACTAATAAAATGACAACAGCAATAATGAAAGGATCGGAATGTACAAATGATGCGCAGTGCAATCGCTCACCACCCGCCGATCGATCGACACCCAGCTAGTCCCCGAGCGGCGATCCCCCGCCCCCGCTCCCCCCAGTTCCTATACTAGATGTGACTTCACATGGTATGGGATACCCTGTTGGCCAGTTTGGGTCAGCTGCCCTGGCTCCGTCCCCTCCCAACTTCTTGTGCCCCTCCCGCTTTCTCACTGGCTGGGGATGAGAAGCTGAAAAATCCTTGACTTTAGACTAAACACTACTTAGCGACAACTGAAACCATCAGTGTTATCAACATTCTTTGCATACTGAGCTCAAAGCACAGCACTGTACCAGCTACTAGGAAGACAATTAACTCTGTCCCGGCTGAAATCAGGACACTGGTTCATGCTTCTTTGGCAATCTTCGGGGGCCTTCTGGAGCAGGATGTTTCCTTTTTATCAGTCTTTAGTTCCTTCTTCAAGGGTGGGGTCCTCAGCAAAGCATGCATAGTTTATACAAAGTAATCAGGCTTGCCTAGTGAAGCTATGGAGTAATGGTCCTCCTTAAAGGACAAGGTCTCATGTTGAACCCTGAGCTGAGCAGTATCACCATGGCTAGGCCATAACTCACACGTATGACTACACATGGACTAAGCCCCAGATGAGAGCAGAAATTGTTGTTGCTAAGCCTGGGTGACAGAGGGCTGCTCCTGCTCTCTCCTCCCTGGTGTGAGCCGAGCGCATGAGTGCCCTGCCTGCTCCTGCCTTGGTGCTTTGGGAACTGGGGTGAAAAGGAAAGACAGACTGGTGTAGTTGCGGGACCTCTTGAGGTGTCCTGGGTTTGCTTTGCTAATTGCTCGTGTAACGTTTCCTCGGCTGTTCACTAGATACGTGCATAGAGAGGCAAACCAGGCCATGAACTGGCTTTCCAATTGAAGGTTTCCTCTTGCAATAAAACGTGCTTCCGTTTTCTCATGGGTAACAGCCTGAAAGATAGAAGCGGAAGCAGCGTGTGCCTCTTGTGCAAATAGGTAACAACAGATGGTTGTATTTGGTTGATCCTTAGTTGCTTCCTGCGTAGGAAATCTGTACATTAATTTAATCTTTGTGTTTAGGCAGGGCCTTGCTAATGTTACTGGGTAGGCAGCAAGTATGTGGATGTCCGGTCTCGTGCATGTTTGTGACTGATCTTTGCTTGCTGTGTACTCCCGAGGAATGAGAGCAATGCAAAGAACTGATGAAGAAAGAGCTGCCGGTCCAGATGGGAGTGTTAGGTTTTAAATTTTCTCGACTGTGTTCTAGCCAAAAGCCTTGTCTTAAACAATTGAAGCGAGCTGGACCACTGGGTATTTGTCATCCCTGCGCAATTCTGTATCGCTACGGCCTTTACCAGCCGTGGTGGTGGACTGGGGACCTGTCCTGTAGTGAGGTCAAAGAGGGTATTCAGGAAAAAAGGGGTACTTTTCCAAAACGCTTACAAGACAGAAGGCAACAGCTGCTGTAGACAGGTGGGAATACACAGGACCAGGCGGTCTCGCTCAGAATGAGGAACAGTGATCTGGGTACAGCTGTAGCGTGACAGTTTTCAGGGCCTTGAGCAGCACAGGAGGAATTTTGAGGCAGCATGGCCCGGGCAGGGGTGTGTGAACAGCTCCTCCGGAGCGTGGAGATGGGCAGGGGAGAGCACAGTGCTGTTTGTGTTGGTGCGCAGCAGGGGACAGTCGGTGGAGGCTGCTCTCGGGACGTACAATTAAGAGCTGTCGTCTTGGTACTCAGTGGGAAATAACACGTTCCCAAAATAACGAGACATGCCTTGTGGTGCGCATGCGTTCGTGATTTCCAAGGAGTCAGGGAACGATAAGAGCAATACCCAATTAGCAGTCGACAGAAAAGGCAAGGCTTCCTCTTCATAACGGTGTTTATTTATAATAATAGAATTTTATTTCTGATAAAAAACTGTCACCATCCTAATAATAATTATCCACCTTTACAGTAATGCTTACTCACCGTTCATCAGCCTTCTCCATTTCTTTTTTCAGTCTTTACTTACACCAAACTGGATATAAACCGTAAACGCTGAAAAGTGCAGAAAATCCTGGACAGCCTTCAGCTTGTCCCAAGGCTCTCTTTCTCTGCAAGCCCAATAAAACAATGTCTAATTAGACTAGTGCATGCTAGGGCAGCAGGAGAGGATTAGTTTGGCCCATCGCTTCTTCACAGGAACATGGGGGCGGGGGTGTTTGTTTTTCATCCACAGGGACTGGAGGGGCTGGAGAATGCAAATACTGGTGTCCTTGATTTTGTGTGGATTGATGAGTTGTACATTGTGGTCACTCTTCCAAGTCCAGGTCAAAGACGTACCAACAAGAGGCTGAATTTTGACACGCAGCATTGTCTCGAAAGGCACCTTGCGAACGCCAGCCGATGCAAACGCTGCAGAAACAGGAGGACCCCTCCGAGAAAGCTGCAGCTGGGGCATTTGCTCAGCGTTTCATGGTTGATCTTGTTGACTCTGTCTGGAGCAATCTTTGTGAGAGTGGCTATTCCTCTGACCCACTTTAGAGAGGTTTATAAGGGTTTTTTTTCCTCTGTGTGTCTGTGAACATGGCAATGTAACGGGCCCAATAACCGTGAAACGCAACTGAACGTCTTGTTTCTTGATGTTATGTACTAAAAGCACACCTTTGCGTTTGTGGCTGGGCAGAGTGTTTCTGTTTTCAAACAATGCCAGTTTGAAAGCTGACGCTTCTGGTCATCTGTAGTGGGTTTTGGGTTTGGTTATGGTTGTTGTTGTTTTTTTTTTTCCTGAGAAGAGCTGCTTTCATATGCCTGTGAATTAAGTGGCTGGTTAGCACAAATAGACCATGTAGGAGGAATCTGTATTGTAATCAATGTATTTGGGCCGGCCAGACAAAGAGGTCACAGTTCTGAGAGTCTTTCTGCATCCTTCCCGAGGATTACGAGAGCAAGGCAGAAATGAGTAGACATGAGAAACTCAGGGTTACTGTTGCTTAACTCCAAAAAGCGATGTCTGATGTGGAGGGGGCCCTGGCCCAGCTCCAAAAGGTGAGGAAAGTCAGAAAATAGTCAAGAGTTAGAACTAGAAGCTAACTTCCCCTGAGAGATGCCACCTGGTTCTTGCAAAGGGAATCTCTCTTATAGCAAGGACGGACATCCCTAATGACTGTAACAAAAGGAAAATGACTGCCGAGTTCCTGCCCTTCCTCCTTAGTACGGGAACACGTTTTCTTGCTTTCTTCTGGTCAAATTACTGAAGCTATCGAGACAGACTTCCTTCTGTGGCTGAGGGCAGGAGGAGATGGTGGAGAAGATGGAGATGATGGTTCTGGGGGGCACAGAGCTTGGATGCAAGTTACAGAATCTTGGACTATAAAAAGTTTGGCATAACGGTATGTGTGCAATGTTAACTGCAACAGTATCTTCATCTGCAGTGGTGCCTGCCTCTGCAGTGGTGCCTGCATCTGCAGCGGCCTTTGCCTCTGCCATGGTATCTTAATCTGTAACGGTATCTGCCTCTGAGCTGGTAGTTGCAATGGTGTCTGCATTTGCAGTGGCATCTGCGTCGGTCTGCAGGTTCCAAGTTACAAAATCCTGGAAGATACGCTGTTCTGCCTAATATTCTTGGCTTCTTTAAATTAGTTTTTTTTCTTTTTTTATGCTGCCTTGCCAGGACAAAAAAACCATGGACAGGGTCTTTGTGGATTCCGAGAGGAGGTGTCATTTTGACTAGAACTTCAGATTGCCCAGCAGGACACGCTGACCAGTAACACTGGCTTGCCCCTGCTTTTACTGTTTTATATATTGCCAGGCTCACACCCGTCCCCCCGCTGCTGAGGAAGCGGTGTCTCTGCAGAAAGCAAGTGCCGAGTGTGTTCCCCAGCGGGGTCTGGAGATGCAGAGGCTGCGGTTGTTGGTGGCTCCTTATCCCCTTCTGCAAGAGGGTCGGGAAAACACTAGTCAGGTCCGTGCTAAAACCGTTTGAGTGTCAGAGGCAATGAATGGATCTTTTTGGTCCCTCTCCAATAAGTGCAGTGTGGGCTGTGAGCGAGCGTGTTGCAGTGATCAGGAGGGTATTTTCTTCCTGACAGAGGTGACAGTGCCTCCTTTCCATGGGGGACTCAACCCGCGAATCACCAGCGGCAGGTTTCTGTAGCAGCGCTGTGCCCACTTTCCCCCAGCTCTGAGCTCCTCAGCCCCTTGGGGAAGCAGGAGGAGGGCAGGGACTGTGAGAACCAGAGGCAGAGGAGAGAGGCAAGCAAGAGGGTGGTGCGGTGGCAGGTGACATTGCTGGGGTGCGGTGAGGTCACTGGTGTGGGAGGAAGCTGATGGGTCAGAAGCAGCAGGCGGCACTGAGGTGCTCCCTGCACCGATGCAGAACGTCCTGCGCCGCCCGTCACCTCCCGGGAGGCACTGGGAGGGTGTCACAGAGGGTGACGCGCAGCAGAAACGAGGGCAGGGGAGACTGAGGAGGGGACAGAGAGGTGTCTGGGCTGAAGGGGAGGAGAGGGGCTTCCTGCATCCTTCGTTTGTCCTCTGTGTTTCTCAAGACGCAAATCAGGAAGGAGATGTTGAGGGCAGTGGGCCAAAAATGTAATTCAGTGCAATTCCCCAAGTTGAGGCTGCTTTGCCCGTGACAGGGAAGTGGTCTAAAACTGGTCTACCAAATCCAGTGCAGCAGCAGCAGCAGCAGCCGCCCGCGGGCGGCCCAGCTCCAGCCCTGCCATCTGAAGGCCAAAGCTGGGAAAAAGAGGTAGAAGGAGGAAGAAGGGGCAGCAGGTCAGCACCGAGTGGAGGCCCCCTGCTCAAAGCAGGGTCAGCGAGAGCGGGTGGCCCTCATGCGTGTCCAGACGGGCCTGCAGGTGGGCCCTGGGGCGGCTGGGCGGCGGCGTGGCAAGACGATGATGCAACAATGCGGTGGTGCAGCAACGTGATGATGCAGCAATGCAATGATGCAACAATGTGCAACTGCTCTATATAGGCGCTTGCTGGAAGACCGGCTGTGGTGGCCACAGCTGGGTGCCTCTGGAGCGAGAGGTGCCAGCGCAGGGTCGCAGCTCCAGGAGAGCTCTTGGAAGGAGCCATGGAGCACCGTGTCACTGCTGGCGTCCGAAACGTGGACGCACTGCTGAGCGTAGTGGGGAAGGGGGGAAAGGTGAGCAATGGGCCGATGGAGAGGGCTCAGCGCGGGAGCCTGGGACATGGCCGGGGAGCTGGGAGGGATCCCAAGGTGGTCGGGCTGGGGAGAGTTTGCAGGGAGTCCTGCCTCTCTGCCCAGCCTGGCTTACGGCTAAGCAGGTGGGAGGGCTTGCTGCGAAAGGACGCGGACGTGGGTTGAGGGAGGGTCGGGAGTTGTGGGGACAGGGGCGAGGAAGGAGAGAGCAGCTTTTGCCTGGGCCGCTCTGGGCGCTCCCCTTGGTTGGAGTCTTCCGAGAGCCTTTCTCGCAACTGCCGTGCAGGAGGCTTATGGAGATAGTGCCTGAGTGCCCATGAGTGTCTCCCTCTTTCTAGCTCGGGAACAGGAGACAGCCACTGGCAGAAGGAGGTACTGGGCTGCTGGACCTCCCACTTGGGGTCAAGATCCCTGTGCATGCGGGCTCCAAGCCTGTCTTCTGCAGGACAAAGCTGGGGGAAAAGGTAAAGGAAGTAGAAAGGGGTAGAAGAGCTCTCCTCTTTTACGGGGTCCCCGTCATTCAGAGAAGTCCTTGTGGCCACCTGTTCTACAGCGGGCGCCACAGCCCCTCAATCTGGCAGCGCTGGGGAGTAGAGGGAAGCTCCTGGCTCCCTGGTGCAGAGACAAAGAGGAGGACTGGCAAGGTCTGCAGTTCTTCCTGCTGGCCTAAGATGCCTACTTTGCTGGTGGGCTTTGTCTTCTCTCCCCCAGCCCAGCCTAGCCCAGCCCAGCCTGACCCCGCAGCCCGGCTGTGGTGTCCTCTGTGGCTTCAGAAGGATGGAGAAGAGTGTTGGTCCTCAGAGGACCTTTACCTTTTCACAAGTACCGCTTGGCACCCCTTTGCTGCTCTCTCCTTCCTCCTTCATAGTCTGCAAAATCTCTCTCACAGCTTCACCAGCCCTCTGGCTGTTTCAATCTGGGAGATCCATACTGCCGCCTGCTGAGCACCGACTACAACAGCCTGCATGACCCGCATCTGCGGGCCTACCACAAACGCAAGGACAACCTGCAGAGGCTGAAGAGGGAGGGTTACGTCACCAGTGACGGCAGAGTAGGTTTGGGCATGGGGCTGATAAAAACAGTCCTCATCAAGCGGGGTTCCCAGAGCGCTTGCTGCAGCCGCCTGTTGCTGGCGGAGGGCACAGGGCTGTGGGGCTGCTTGCCCTGGGAGCAGAAGTAGCGCCAGCGTCCCTCTGGCAATTCCCACTCCTGCTCTTCTCCGGCTGCCCCGCGCTGCCTGAGCGTCGAGGAGGCAGCCGGTGCGAGGCCTGGTGCTGAGGCGAGGAGCACCGCTCGGCCCTGGCTGGGGGGGAGTCAGGGGCCCCGCCACTGGGGAGGGGAGGGGAGCGAAGCGGAGGGGAGGGGAGGGTGTGCAGAGGAGCAGCTCCCCTCCCGCCGCTGGGTTTGGGCCGTTTTGGGGAAGGCAGCCTACGGAGCCGGCTTGAGAGTTCTCGGGGGATTTCTCCCCTCGTCTCTCCATAGGTGGTTTGCACTCTGAAGGAGTTCAATGAGTACAGGCAGTATCTGACCACGCTCAAGCTGGAGGCAGAGAAAACGTTCCTGCGAGAGGAGGTAGGCAAAGCGGAGTGTTCGTGGACACCGGTCAGCGGCACGGTGCCGAGGGCTGGGGCTTTACTTGCAGCATGTTGGGGAGGGGAGGCGGTCAGTGCCGAAGAGGTGAGGGCTGTGCTGCTGGGCCGGGTCTTGTGTCAGGGAGAGGAGTACCGGGCTGCGAGCTGAGCTAGCGCAGGGTGCAGGGGTGGGCACGGGCAGGAAAGTCACGTGCAAGCACGCGGAGTCCCGGGGGAAGCATTTCTTTTCTGCCCTCGTCGCGTGGCTGAAGCAGATCGCTGTCCTGGGTCCGCGGGGTGCCTCAGCATGCAGGGGCATGAGCGCTTGTCCAGGCAACAGGAAGGCACAACCCGATGTCACCTTTCAGAAAAAGCTTCAGCAAGACCTGGCCCAATCAGAGGATGCCTCCAAACTGCCGGGAGGGACTGACGTTTCTCACCCGCAAGAGTGGCTGCCGCAGGAGCAAAGACAGAGTTTGCCAGGTGGAAAGAGGAAGAGGAGGCAGAGGTAAGAAAAGGCCAAGTAACGCTTGCTCTTGAAGGGGGCCCCTGGTCCCTGAGAGAAGTGCTGGAGCCTCCTGTTCCAGTAAACAAACAAAGGCCAGTGGTGGAAGGAGCCGGTGCGGGCTGCAGTCACGTTGGCGCGGTCTGTGTTTGGAGCCTTGGACAGGCAGGGGGACTACTGGAGCAAAGTAACCAGGAGCAGGGTGATGGGAGCGGCCGAGCAGAAAATGGCCTGGGCAAGAGGGACAGAGCTGCTCCTTCTCAGCTGCCTTCCTTTCTCTTGACAGGCATCTGACTGTGACCAAGAAGCAGATGGAAAGACTGGAGGCTCTTGAAAAAGACCAACGCCTCCTCCAGCAGGCCAAGTGCCAGCAGCAGCAGCAGCTGGGCAAGAGAAGGCAGCCAGGCAATGAGAGCAGCTCCGAAAAGTCCGCTCTCAAAGGAAGGCCGGTGAGTAGGAGCCGGGTGGATGCTGGGGGCTGCCTCTGCTGTGCGGCAGCACGTTGGTACCTGGGACTCGGGAGAGGACGCTGCCACACACGCACACAGCTGCTCAGGGCTTGCGAAGGGTGCTTGGTCGCTGAGGAGGTGGTGCCTGGCCGGTGTGCGACGTGTCCTTGTTTGAGGGTGGCTGTCAGAGACCAAGAAGCGGTTGCTTGCCTTCCTGTGTCTCTGAGACACGAGGCACTAGCCCTTTCTGACACAGAAGTGTGCCTGGGCACTCTCAGTGGCCACTTCTGAGCAGGGACTCGCACATTTAGCACGAACCTGCTGCACTAAGTGGCCGCACGGTCCATGGTGCTGGTTTCGCGCCTGGTTGAAAAACTCTTGGTTTCATCCAAAGACTTCTGCATCCGAAGATGCAGTGTCCCTGAACCTGACAGTGCCGGTGCTTGGCCATTCGTGGGTTGGTTTTCTCTTCCAGGAGGTCTTTGATTAGCTTAGCGGAGAGCCTGCTGTTGCCCGGTTCTCGTTAGCGGGGGTCCCGTTAAACGTTGCCCGGCTCCATCCCTTGCAACAGCCTCTTGGGAAGCATTTCTGGATAGTGTGGGGTGCTGTCTACGCCGGGGTGAAGGGTTAAGCTCCTTCTGCCGTGGCACTCAGGCTGTCAAGCCGCAAAAGAGCAAATGTCAGTTTCCGGCTGCTGCCTGGCTCTGTGCTTGACTCGCAATTTCTTCCCCACTTTGCACGAGGCCGGCAGCCCGCGGTGGACCTTCAGGCTGCCTCCTGTCCCGAGGACGTTTCCTTGGGCTGGCAGACAACAGCCAGGTGCCTCAAGAAGAAGGATCGTTTTCTTTTCTGCTCTCAGAACAGCCGTTCCTGGCATTCGGCCCTGAAAAGGGGCAAACAGGGCACCCTGATAGAGGGCAGCAGTGCCCCAAGAGCAGCTGGGACCCGCGGCAGAAGGGCCTGGTCCAGTACCTTCGACAGCTTTCCCTCCGCTATTGGTTCACCGTGCTGAGGTCCAGGGGGGCTACAGTGCCCTTTGCTCTAAGCAAAATGGCACCTGCTTGATTCTGAGAGGTGCCCATAACACTTGGCTCCTGGCCGCAGGAGACCAGAAACCTCCGTGTGCCAGGTGGCCTACAGAGAAACCAGAGTTTTTCCAGCTTGACTGCTAGGGGCTCATCTGGGCAGGGGTCCCGTGAGGAGGAAGAGGAAAGCAAAGGGAGGTGAAGGAACCCATTCACTCATTAACTGCTCCTCCTTTTAGTCTGCAGCATGTGCCAGAGAAGAAGCGCCTAACAGCATACAGCCTACGGTGCTGCGGGCTACGCTGGCAGAAGACCAGGAGCTTAAAGAGGTGGCTGAGACCGTGGTCCAGGCGGTGCTGGAGCGGGTGAAGGCGCTGGGTCAGTCCGTCCGCGTCTTAAGGAGGGCTCCCCATGAGGTCCGTGGAAGGTTGTTTGCCAGCGCCAGAAGGCCAGAGCCTTTGGACACTTCTGCGGATCGCCGGGACAAGATCAGACTGGTGGCTCAAGAGATTGTGGCGAGCGTGTTGGAGAGCTTTGGGGAGCACTTGGTACCCAGCCCGTCTGATGCAGCCGAGCCTGGGCCAGCAGGCAGGCAGAAGCTCTCAGAGCTTGTTGTGGGAAGCACCAGCAGAGCAGGCAAATCCGGAGAAGAGAGATGGAGGGAGGCGGAACTAGCAGCTTCCGACAGAGCATCTTCACAGTCTTCTGTCGACAAAAGGACCAAAGAGGCTGTTGAACGTGTTAGCTCCACCTTGTCATCCTTTGTAGCGTCTCAGTTTGAACAGGACTTCCGCTGTCAGTTTTCCGAGATCCTGAAGATTCAAGGCGTGACAGAAGGACAAGGACCAGCCGGAGCATCGGAACGGCAGATCCCAGAAGCAGGCAAGAGAGCAAAGGTGCCCGTGTTGCAACCACTGCAAAACGCTGCTGATGTCTCACGAGTGAGCCGTGAGATTGCCAAGGAGAGCATCCAAAACGCCATCTCCAGAGTTCAGCAGCTGGATGCTGAATTGATCGGGTATGCCAAAACCATTGTCCTTGAAATTCTGGAAACGGTGAGGAAGAAGTTAGAGGAGGAAAGGAAGTCCAAGCAAAAATCAGAGAAGCTTCAACCAAGGGAAGTCTTGCCACCTCTCAGCCTCCCTGCAATAGTCACGCCTTCAGAGGAAGCGGGACAACTCAAAGAGGAGAGCTCACGTACTCTCCTCCCATCTCTCCGCCGAGGCGCCGCGCAAGGTGCTCGCCGGCCAACAGAAGGCCTTCAGGAGTCCAGGGATTCCACCTCCGGAGCCACAGCAAGGTCTTCAGTGCCCGCACGGGAAACTCTGCGTATACTCCGGCCAGGGAGCACCGCAGACACCCTTCCCTCCATGGGCCCCCAGTTTCCAAGAGAGCCCATGCCTCCAGCGGGTCCCAAGCCCCCTACCCAGGCAGGAGCCCGGCACAGACCAGTGCGTTTAAAGCTTCTCCTGGAGGAGCCCGTGCAGCCCGAGTCGTTGAAGAGGGCGGTAGCTGGGAGCCTTGTGGAGGGTGTCCTGAGGAGGTGTGCGGCTCCAGGGCCACAGAGCCCCCGGGCAGCTCCCCCAGGCAGAGAATAAAGAGTTTGCTCCCAAGGGCTTGCTTGTGCCTACCTTTATTGATGCCAGGCCATACTGTGTCTGGGCGTTTTCCCTGCAAAGTTTTCCCTCGTCTTCCTCCCTCCCACAGCCTCGGTCAGGCCAAGACCCGGTTCTACAGGGAATCTTAAGTAGGGACGAGAAAAGTAGTCAATGTTTTTGCCTTGTTTAGAAAGCTTTGTGGCTGGGCTATTGGAGGGGCTGGTCCAGCTCTGTAAAGCTGTACTCCTGCCTTCTGTGAGTCCCATAGG